>NW_017306320.1:176444-299154 GCF_000935625.1 Nanorana parkeri | reverse complement strand
TATGTATATAATTATTCCGTAAACATAGTCTACTAGGATATCTTTCTAAAACACTAGAAATGAAGGTAGCCATGAATCAGCCCATGTCTATGACCAAATCTGAAGCATGTGGGCATCCAGTGAGGGTAAAAGTGTAAGTATAGCCAATACTTTAAAAAAAAATATGGATAGAGTAGGGACTAATTTAGGGAGAAATTAGAACCACTGTCAAGTTTGTATTGTTGCCTCTGTCCTCGTTTGGGAGATTCACCCTATCTGTCCTGGTGCCCACTGTCACAGATAAAAGAAATAATGGGAAATTTTACATTTATCAGCGGAACATTAAGTGAGAATACATTTTCCAATGGGGACACCTGTTCCAGTGACAACTGTCTAAGAGAAGATTTGCCCTCATTTTGTAGGTGTTTCCTCTCCCTTCCTGTTGCACCCACCAGACAGGACGTACAGGAAAAACTCACCAGTGGAATACAGACAGCAAAAATTAAACTGACAGGGGTCTTAAATCTCCCCAACTCTATTCAAAACTAAGTATATAGTTTTGTATAGACATACTGTACATTTTAAATGGGAGGACTAATTGTACCCACATGGGCAAATTATAGTGAATCATATTAACCCTACAGGGTTATTCACTAAAGTCTGAGGAGTTTGGAGAAGGCAGTAGAAGTGAACAATCTTGGCTAAAATAGTTGATTTGGAAAAATTCTCCAATTCAGCTCACTTTCCAGCTCAGCTATGTTGTCCTAGATTGTTCACTTCTCCTGCCTTCTCCAAATTCTTCACCCTTTTGTGAATAACCCGGATAGTGTTCCAAGGTAAACAAAAGATACCTCAATGATATCTGAACAGATATTATTATTATTATACAGGATGTATATAGCGCCAATAGTTTGCACAGCGCTTTACAATATAAGGAAGACATTACAGTCACAATACAATTTAAGACAAGATTGTAAGGAGGGCCCTGCCCGTGAGGGCTTACAATCTAAAAGGGAGGGGCAAGTGATACATGAGGCCGTAGCTGCGCGGGGATGATTGTTTGAGAAAGTGATTGTTCAGTTCAATATAGTTTTGGATCCTTTTATACACATGCCAGTTATCAACACATCAGAATGAGATTGCAACTCTAGTCATTCCCTGTTTTTAATTTTGGGTACAGCAGCGAAGAATTATAACTTTTCTAAGATTTTAATGTTGTCTGTAACTCTGTTGAGATCTCATTTTACTTTCTTTGATGGTGACCAATTGTTTGGTGGTTTGCAATTTTTATCAATATCAATCAACAGCATTTACCCAGCTTAGGGTCCCACTGCTTTACTCCATTTCCTGTCAGCATATTGTACCATCCAGACAGTTAAGAGTTTCAGTAAGAAAACAGTAATGGCAGCCTCCATATTCGCCCCAGTACTGGTCTCATTTAAATGATATATACCCCCATTTGCTATCTCTTATCACAGACATGTAGTTAGACTTTTGTACTGCACTTTGATTCTTTATGCTTCTGATTTGAAGAAAAAGAAACTTCATCAAGAGCCACCTCTAAAGGCAAACTACATGGCATTCATCTTTCTTCTGTTGCAGACAAAATAACTTTGCTCGCGGATTGGAGCATCAGCTGCCAGATGGTCTTCTTGTTACAACCGTACCATCAGAAACACAGTGTCACGAAGAGATATCTGAGCCTGTTCCCGACCCTGATTTTCTGACAGGTCAGTAAATCCATTTATTTACCCACTCACACCTGGTTCAATACAAGGCGGCGGAAAAGCCGATCAAGAGATGTCTAATAGATTTGGAAATTGCATGCTTAACGGTAGTGTGAAAGTCAGGTTGTCAATGGAGCGCGTGGATGCCAATTACCTTGGTGAAATGTGCTTTTTCAACACTGTGGTTGTGTTATTAACTAATTTCTGTTCCCATATTGAAATGTATTGTTTTATTGGTTGTGTTAAACCTGTATTATCACCCTTTAATGAGTTATCACATGTCAGTCTTAGCTGTTAATGTTTTTTTTTGTGGGTGGAAAGTCTGATAAACCATTAAAAGGTGATAATATTGAGTGTTAACACATAAGCTTCAGATCGATAAAACCACCTCTGGGTAGTGATGTCTCAGACAGGTTTTAAAAGGAAATGTTACATTTAAATAAGGCTTCATGAATTCTAATACAGCCAAAGCCGAATGGGTTTCTTCTCCAGTTCTAGGGAATACAGTCTTGTCATGTTATACAGCATGACAGGAGTAACAGGAGAGGAATGCTGTGATATAAAACAAAAACAGGAACTTCATTTGAAGTCTAGAATAAAGGGTTTGTCTTTTCCAATATTTTTGCAATACATGAAAATATTTTAATGTTGGAAATAAAACTTTATATTGATCTACATTTGATCCATGCATGAAATCAGGGGTAGGCAGCCTTAGCCACAGGCATGATTGCCAATGGCAGAGCCATGATGGGTTTGGCAGTTTTACCATTGTTTAAGTGCCAAGGTTGTCTACCCCTGCTGAAAGTAGATAAAAAACCCAAGGGAATGACATGTAGTTTATCATTTTAAACGCTTGTTATCATATTTTTATCCTTTGTTGCAACTCAGTGCTGCACAGTGCTACAACCACTTCCTATCTACATGCACTCCATTGATGGCTCCATGGCATTCCATATGGGTTTCCTGATGATGACAACAGTGGAACATGTGCAATGTGTGTTAAAATAACCATGGAAAGGCATGTGACAGGGTGACAACACAGGAGCTTAACTGGGAGATAGGTTGGAGCGTTGTTACCTTATACCAGGACATGACTGAACAAGGACAATTTAAAGCAATATTACTAACGGGGTGATTAATAAAAATCATATAGCGAACAGTTATGCAAATGAGATTCGCAGAGGATTATGACCACAAGGCAGGGCTGAGAAGCAAAGGAAATTCCATTGCTCCTTGGCTCCCCCTAGAGGCCATAAAGACTGTAAATCTCAACTGGAATTCTCTTAACACTTTAAAGCTGAACTCTAGGCAAATCTAACAGACAGAAGTTAATTCAGCTCCATAATCATTAACACTTGTATGTTGCACTTGAACCTGGATAAAACTAAGTACCTGAATTTGACCTGGTATCAGCCCCTACATAGCAGGGCTGGAATATTAGAAGTAGTAGCACAAGGAGCCAGTCAGTTCATGATGACAAGTATGCTGATAGGAAGAGAAACCAAAGTGACTCATCATTATACTGCTTCTCCTTTCCCTGTCCAGTCACAGGCTGGGGTGGGCCCAGGACAACCTGGTCTCACAAGAAGTGGATTGAATGATGTTGGCCATCACACTGAGGACATCTAATGGCAGAAAAAGATACTTAAAATTGCCAGATAAAAGCTGAAGATTCCAGAAAAATGTATTTTTTATCTTGTTATTTTTGGCTGAAGTTCTGCTTTAAAGCTTATTTAATTTTTTAATGACTGGGCTTACATACTTTACCCTTGTGCCTTCAGAAAAACACAAATATTTTATTAGGTCACATCCTCATAATATTTCTTTAACCTCTTGCCGTCCGCCCGTAGTAAAAAAACGGACGGACGGCACTGCAGCATCTGCGGGTTGCCGTCTCCAGACGGCAATTTTACAGCATCTCTGCTTTTTTTAAAAATGCATTTATGTAGAAGAAAATCAAAAATCCTTTGAAAATGTTAGGCCTATTGCAGGAACTGAAGGTTACTTGTGACATCCAGTTACTTTGTGCTTCTAATACAAACTGTCCACTAACCACAATGCAACTCCATCCAGCAGTGCCCCATCCCCATCCACACAATGCTGTAACTTGAAACAGGCAAACGTGCAGAAAACAGATTTTTGTCCTCTAGCAGTCATTAAGCAGTTCCTAGTTTATTAGCAGTATTTACTGGTTGGAATTCCCCCTTAGCTGAGGCAGACGTCTTGTCTACTGGCATTGTACAGTAGTGCTGTGATGGTGAATAGCTAAAAGATTCAGTCTGTGAAATCCCAGTTAAACAGTTCCAGCTCAGGACAATACTAATCAGCACAGTGACATTATTGAACCATTCCGCTTTTCTTAGACATCTTCTTATCCCACTCTAACATATGCTGCGTAGTCAGCTCTCCGATATTGTATGAACCCTGTCTAATTAGCAGCTTTCATAGATAAACGGGATCTGTCATTACTCTCCGCTCGCCTATCACGAGAGCTGTCCACAATTCTCCTTTTTTAGCTTACGCTGTAACCTTATACATGCACACACATAATCTTCCCTTTATGTAAATTGGTAACTTGACTTAAACAGATGAGGTTGACCTTTTGTTAATATGATAAAAAGGATAGCAAGGATGTTTTGACTCTGCCTGGGCTCCTGTCTCTATCTCACAAATACTGCAAGCTGCCTCTTTGCCAAATCCAGGCCAGTTTTTGTTTTTCCTTCTACAATTCATAATCAAAGAAAACGTGGCTGCATCCGGCGTTTTGCAAGCTTAGAATGTTGCCGGATTAGAATTTATGCTTTTGTGGACATGGCAGAACACACTCTCCACAGATAACGTTGGCCACTGTTCAAGACTGAAAATCCTTACAAGCTAATAGCAAAGAACATTGGGGGGAATTTATCATGGCAATCGCGAGTGTTTGAACTTGCACCGAATATATTTGATGCACTTTGCGCCAGAATGATGTTGCTAGTCTAATGTTGTTCATAAATGAGGTTTAATAAACTCCAGGAAAGAAGACGTGTAACTCCAGGCAAAAAGTTTAACTGTCGCTTCTTGAAGAAGTGGTCATGGGGACTTCTTAAGTTGCCATTGTTTTCTTGGATGATGCTCCAGTTTCAGACAGCCACAGAACAAGTGCGGACGAAAACAGGTGCAAAACAGGCACAAAACAAATGCAATTGGAAAAGTAGTGCAAGCTCAGGTCAAAACAGGTGCACATGTTAAAAGACAGATTTGCACATTAAAAAAAAATTATCTAAGAGTCTAAAACTGTCGCAATTGCTTTGATACATTTCCCCCATTGTCTTTAATAAAAGTTGTAAAAAATTATTTAATTGCACTTACTATTCCAATGTAGAAAACAGACTCATCAAAAAAAAAACTTGTCTCAACCACACCCCAGTAAATGCTCTCTGCTAAGTTGTTCCAACTCAACCCTCTGTAACTGGCTTGACAGAAGAGCTGCCGTAGTGATGGAACAGAGCCAGGCAAAGCCTAAAAGTTCATGTAACCCCCCGTAGAAGCATAAATACCCACTAAACATAGATGTGGAGCCAGCAGAGATAGGACTGTCACCAAATTATGGCCTGTAGATGGCAGAGGTAAAGAGATGGCTTTTCCTTGTATAGCTATTGTGGCTGCACATTTCTTTCCTGCTATGAACAGATATGTAGTCATCTGTAGAATAGCTTATGCACTCATGAGCACAATTTAGGGCCAGGTTAGGAGCATTAAAACAAGCAAATGTTCTGTGTATAAAATATGATTCTTACATAAGTGTGTTAGATAGGCCATCACAAAATGTTATGCCTATTCAATTAATTTTGCACATATGGAATAGGGGTTGAGCCCCTGCTATTATTATAGCCTCAGTGAATGCACAGACAGCAAAAACACCAGGCAAAAGTTTTTAACCTTCCTCAGGCTATCCAAATCTTTAAACCTATTTAATTTAAGTCCACCCAAAGATCATGTTTTTCCTTTTGCCTAATGTCACTTTGCTGCAATGGACATTTGTTCGTAACAAAATTTTGTACATATTACGAAATTAACAAAAAAATCATATTTCATCCGAATCCAGAAACAAATTGACTTTCAGACCCGAATACTGAAAAACGAAATAACAAAAAATCTGAATAAAAAAGAAACAAAACAATTTTTTGCTGGTGCACATGTCTAAAGGCCACCCCCAACTGTTTACCCAAGCAGATATCTCATAATTTTTCACCTTGTGATTGTGCACCTTGATTCAGAGCTCATTCAGAGCTCATGTCAAATGTGATAACAAATCTTTTATCCATTCCCCTTTAGATCATCTGGCTGCAAGTTCAAACCTTGAATGACACAATTGCCATTGCAGTAGTTATTTGCATTGCTAAGAAATACACAGTGTAGGGCCAGCCTAAAAAGAAAGCATCCCTTGACAGTTTTATTAATGCAGATTATGATTCATAAACTGTTTAGCAAGGAATGTGATTTCCTGTGATGACCTACCACTCAATAAAAGTCATTGGCTTCAGCCTGTAGATAAACTGTATTGTTAGCAGAAATCCATGGCAATGATAAATTTGTTTTTGCTATGTCTGCATTTCAGGAAGAGGATTTCCACATATAGCAAAATCTACTTTAGGAAGTGTTAATATTACAAGAGCAAGTTGGTACAAAAAGTTGAAAATTTGATTTTTTTAAAAGTAGTATTCTACCTTTCTGCTAAGTTTGCCACTGAAATGAAAAAATCATCAACTCTATAAACAGAATTTGTTACCTTTTTTTTCATATGCCTGTACAGGCTCTTAACTACCTGCTGTCTACTACAGCGGCTTCTTGAGGGCGGGTGGGCGTCTTTAGACGTCCTATCCCGTCCCGCTTGTGCCCGCCACTAGGCGGAGCGCACAAGCGGGAAACCGGCTTTGAATGTAAACAGCCAGCGATGGCTGTTTACATACAAGCTTTCGGGCTTCTGTAGAGACCTCCGATCGCTTGTAATAGCCTGTCGTGTGTGAGCCCCTCCGTCGCCGCCGCTGCTGGCGATCCCGGGCTCCGCTTGTTACCGGCGTGAGCCCGGGACCAGCACAGCAGCTCTGCAGCAGAGATCAAACAGAGCTCAGTACTCGAGCTCCGTTTGATCTCCTCTCCTCTTCTGAATGCAGGCTGTGATGTGTATTACATCACTTCCTGCATTCGGTGTCACTCTCCGGTACAGAAACCGGAGAGAACCTGGTGAAGCAGGTCTCTGCTTCATCAGCTTCTCTGGGGGTCCCTAGGTGACATTAGGGGTCTTAAGACCCCTGATGTCTCCATAAAGAGAACCTGTCACTGCAAATTGGCTATCACATAGGGAGCTTGCTTGCTCCCTATGTGATGGCAATAAAGTTCAGTGAGGTAAAAAAGGTTTAAAAAAATGTGTTACCAAAAAAAAAAAAAAAATTAAATCACATATCAAAGCAATAAAAAAAAATTAAAGTCCCCCGCCCCCACACGCAAACATGCATCAAGCCCGCCTACGTGCGAAAACGCCGATTACATCCATTGCGCCGCGCATGTTACATATCACCGCGAACGTCGGAGTGAGATCAATAAGTCTAGGGTCATCAATCACTGTTAACACTAATCTGATGAGCGGTAAAAGCTTTTAAAAGCGTTGGCTATGGTCAAATTTGAGTATGGTAGTTTTTTGCGATTTAACGGGTGCGCGCAATTTTAAAGCTTGACATGTTTGGTGTCTTTTTTCCCGACGTGACCCCGTCTTTTATATTTTAACAAAAAATTGGGTAATAATACATGTTTTTATAACATAACGTAGGGAGAACAGTTTTTTTTCAGAATTTTCGGTACTTTTTTTTTATTATGCAGTAAAAAAAAAAACCTGTAGTGGTGATTAAATACCACCAAAATAAAGCTCTATCTGTCCCAAAAAAATTGTATAAAATTCATTTTAGTAGAGCGTTGCATGACGGAATAATGTCAGTAAAAGTACTGCAGCGCTGAATACTGAAAAATGGCCTGGTCAGGAAGGGGGTATAAACACCCCGGTCAGCAAGTGGTTAAACAGTAACTCAATTTTTTCCTTAAAATTCAGCATTGGTAAATAAAAGAAGCAGCGTTTTTGATGCAATACTTACCTCCATACCCAGACTGACATGGGCCCACTTCCTGGTGTTCTGCCATTAGGAAGCTTAGGTTTAGAGTATTACTATATTAGATGGCACTAACATCAATATGTCTAGTGCAGCAGTACCACCCCTTGTCACTGCCAGAGGAGAACCCTGGCCTGTGACATCACTAGACCATGCAGAAGACCCTAAGGAAAAAGTTATGTATACATATAAAAAAAATACATTGGGCACAAGTAATGGGGAAAAGGGAAGGCGAGGAGGAGTGTTGATGAAGGAGGCTTTTGCTTTAGATTATCCACTGCGTCCAGGGCTGTAGTTACCATAATAGCAGTTGTGAGTCTGGGTCACTTGAAGAAGGACTAGAAGGGGAGGCAGCATGTATAATAAGTGTTTCCTTATCCTTTTCACTTTTTTGATCACGTCTGCACATTTGTGGCTACATTCAGCAATGTAACTGTAGGGGAAGGGGATGCAGGGGCAGTTGAGAAGAGTGGGAAGACTCACTATAGTTATCTATACCTATAGCGTCATTCTCTTGTTTGTTGGCCTGCCCAGGGAAACAGTAGCAAGGAAAATAAAGAAGACAGTCTTCTTTCTCCAATAGCACATTCTAGCACTAGTTTTTACTAAAACAGTCACATGCAATGGGTAGAGCTTGTGCAAAAAGGGATCATGAGTTAAGCGTGTCTAGGGCAGCAGAAGGTTTAAATATGGCCCCACCTGCACCCATGGGAGATTACCAAAAGTTGCTTGTAGGAAATAAGGGTAAACTCAGCTGTGTCCATGGAATGCCGCACTGTCTATGGAACTCTTTTGTAATGACTCTCAGCACATATATACAGAGCATCCTGTAGATACAGCTATGCCAGCAGCATTCTTTACTAAAAAGCACAATTGGAAAGTTTCAGTCAGTGGTACTGACATAATTAGAAACAGGCCAAGGTCAAACTTAAGAAAGAAAATGATCCACTTTATAGATCATTGGTTCGACCTCATCTGGAGTACGTGGTCCAGTTCTGGTCACCAGTTCTAAGAAAAGATGTCCTTGAGTTGGAAAAAGTCCAGCGGAGGGCAACCAAACTAATTAGGGGTATGGAGGACCAGAGCTACGAGACAAGGCTACTAAATTTAAACATGTTCACATTAGAGGTGAGGAGATTAAGGGGGGATATGATTTCCATGTACAAAATGTTCAATGGTGGTAGCAACATTAGCGATAAACTGTTTAAAATTAACTCTGTTACAAAAACTAGAGGCCATCACCTAAAATTGGTGGAAAAAAATTCCAGCACAAGGGGCGAAGGGGGTTCTTCACAGTAAGATCAGTTAGGGTCTGGAACTCACTGCCACAGGCGGTGATTTCAGCAAATAATGTGGAATTGTTCAAGAAACTTTTGGACGATTTCTTAAGGGACCGTAATATACAGGGGTACAGGTAATATACAGGGGTACAGGTAATATACAGGGGTACAGGTACTCCTAGAATGAGATCCTAATAGGTTGGACTTGATGGACTAATGTCTTTATTCAACCTCAAATACTATGTAACTATGTAACTATGTAATATCATCAGATGTGGTACTTTTATGGGGGATTAACAAAACTCATGTTAAGCATTTCTGTAATACTCTTAGAGCAAGCAAGTAAGACTAATGCTATACAGCAGACTCCCTAAGGTATTACATCCGACATTGAGAGCATTGCCCAAATCCCCAGAGTGGTACTGGAACCCCCCAAAAAATCCTATGCAAATTCTAAATTTTGGATTTGGACTAGACTCCCCCACTGCCCAAACTGATAGTACACGGCCTAAAATACATTGCCTAAGGAAACAAGTACTGTATTGTGCAGGGGGAGAGGGGCAGTATGCATGTGTCATTTGATAGTGGTGTGTTACTTCTCAATTCTGTTTGTATTATTTTTAGTTTGAAAAGTGTCAGAACTGAGCAAAAGAAGAGACTTAAACATTGTGTGATTTTTATAATTATGGTTATTATTACATTATAATACTGTACTTAGATGCCTTTTGTTTCAAGCATTCTGTAGATGCATTCTTTTCTTTTTCCAACAATACACACGCGTATATCACTGATGTGTATTGAGATGGCATTACCTCAATCGGATTACTTGCCGAATGATTCATAATTATGAAGGTATTTCACACACCAGTTTTCAGATGGATTATGCGATATCGCAAATTTGCAGAGTGGCTCATTTCATAATTCTGATCAATTAAGACCTAAATTAATGTCTAGGAGTTCCTAATCTTATTTGCGCTCAGAGGGGTAATTTCACAGTTCTTTGCATTTATGCTTACAATGATCATCATAAAGTTATCAAGGATCTCTTACCGTTCTATGCATCTCACACATGACTTCATACTGTGAATGAATCTCAGGTGGTTTCTTAGTCTCATCCACACATTACAGCTCACCCTCAGCTACATAACAGTACATCATTTGTAATCTTACAAGTATGATTGCCTGTCTTTATATGCGCTACAGTGATGCCTTGAGAATCTTATTACTTACACCACAATATCAAGATTTGGTTCAATCGAAGAAAATATAGACAGAGAATTCACATTTTTGTACATTTTTATCTACAGCTCCCCTTGTAATGTAATGATTTTGGGTCTACTCTTCATTTTTTTTTATTCATGTATACTGCATATATATATAGATATCTATATATAGATATCTATATATAGATATCTATATACAGATATCTATATATAGATATCTATATATATATACACATGATTTTACAAATGCTCATTGGCCCAGAACATTAAGTGAATTCTAATGAGAAAGCACTATATAGCTATCGGTTACTCAGAATAAGGCCTCCTATACCCCAAGGTTTTGCTGCCTCTCCTTTAATTCTTAAGCCTTGTTTACACAGGCTTCAGCTTGTAAAAAAGTAATGTGCACTTTTTTGATGCAATACTTACCTTCATACCTAAACTGTACCCCCCTTCCTTCCCCACATTAATACCTTTTCACTACTAGATGTTTTCAATCTTGCAGATTAAATGACTGCCTGCATCAATAAACCTCCTTCCTCCATACCCAGACTGACATGGGCCCACTTCCTGGTGTTCTGCCATTAGGAAGCTTAGGTTTAGAGTATTACTATATTAGATGGCACTAACATCAATATGTCTAGTGCAGCAGTACCACCCCTTGTCACTGCCAGAGGAGAACCCTGGCCTGTGACATCACTAGACCATGCAGAAGACCCTAAGGAAAAAGTTAATTCTTAAGCCTTGTTTACACAGGCTTCAGCTTGTAAAAAAGTAATGTGCACAGCAAGCTTTTGACAAGCTTCATGTAGTTTTGTTGAAATCTCTAAAGAACTCTTCAGCTCCAGTTTAGGAAGGTTAAGAGCAGATCTTAATGGGAATACTGACTGTCACTTTAAACAAGCTGCTAGCAGGCTTTCAACAAGCTTCAAGTAGTGCTGAAGTCTACTGTTAGCAGCTTGTTTAGAGTGACTGTCAGCAAACTGAACATAAAGAATTCTTAAAAAGCCTTTAACAAAACTTGCCAAAAGAATTGCAAATGCCTAGCAAAACTTTGCTGTACACACTACTCTGATACAAACTGAAGGCCATGTGAACAAGGCTTAACTGCACTAAGCTGATCCTTCAAAGATCAGTAATACATCAAGGCATTGGGTTACAGTAATTCATATTGTTTGAGAACATGTCATAAATCAGGCAGAGCAGATCACATGGTGCAGAGTCAACCAGGAAAGGTTCCAGGTTTGCAGGTAGCAATAACCGAGGGGCCCTAGTGTGTGGGGAAAAAAAATAGACACCGGCACTCCAATAGTAAATCGATTACGTCTATTTATTGACGTACATCAAAAGCAAAATAACACACTTAGTGCGACGTTTCGGGGACACACAGGAACCCCTTCATCAGGCAATGTAGACGCATGTCTCAGTGATGGTTTTTGGTTTATGTGTCCTTTTCACAAATATGTGCCTGCATTGGAGACACATTAAAGCCTCATTCTTCTTTAGACAAAAACAACTTTTTGTCTGCAGCAAAGGGCAGGCAGAGCATGGTAAAAAAAATATAAATACCAAAAATATACACATTAAATGGAAAAAATTATTAGTAATATTGTACTATGCTGGGGCAATAATGCCATCAAAAGCTGGAAGCAGAAATGGTCAGCAACATACAGATTGCAATACTAATGAATTGCTGTTTGGAGTAGAGGAACATGAATCAAATGTGTAATCTGTTTCATTATCTGTTGCTTTATCTTGTTAGAAGCTAGTTTGGGTTTTCAGTTTTCTCATTGTATTGTTAGATGTAAGTTTCCATTTCGATCTGATTCTACAGTTTGGGAGGGCAGACAATCATTTGCAAGCAACTAAATTGTTTTTGAGCTGCTTTTACTAGACCATTGTTGACTTTTGAGGTAAATGGATACCCACTTGTATAATAATCACAAAAGAGGATGTGATCTGGAGCGACCCTATCTTTTGTCATGCACATAATATGGAAAGGTGTTTGGCAGTTTCACAGAACATTCATTCTATTGCTGACCACCGATATGGCAACCACTTTTAACTTGCTTTTAATGGTAAAATCAACCAAACAGATCAAGGCAACCTCCCACCAACATTTAGATCATTTCAAGGTTCTGAGAAAACAGTTGGTGGTTTCATTCATCCAATTGGTATTTTTTTAAACCAAAGGCTAATTAAAAGTGATTAAAATTGCCTCAAAACTAGCATGTGAAAGCAGCATAATTGACCAAAAGCAGTGCCATACCAGTATCCATAGCAGCTCACGGGACCCCCTTTTGGGAGGTTGTTGAGGTAAATTCTGCAGTCTAGAAGTCATCAGAATATTTGCTTATCACAGACTCAATTGCTTTGTACAGAATATGTAGTTGAGAGAATTTGCTTTGCTGTCTTAGCAGTATAGAGTAGATTTAATGACCTCATAGCTTCCACTACAGTCTGGTCACTCTAAAGTTAACTCTGTATGCCTAATGTAGTCTTCCTGAGACTGTTAATAAAAAAAAATCTCAGAGTGTCTCCTCAACTAAAAACCTAATAAGACAGCTGAGGTTTGTAATTGTGCAAAAAAATAAAATGGAAAAAAACAGTTTAATAAAGTATTAGAGTATTATAATAACTGTGTTCAGGAGTACTAACAATTATGTAATCATATAAAATATCCTGATTATTATTATTGCTGCTAATAAGATTAACAATTAATTCCATGCACTGCTGCTGTTCCCTGAATACTTATAGCCAAAGCACTGCTCCATAGTAATGTACTGACTATGCTAAAAACTCTCCTGCTAGCTATCCTTGATGATTTAGGCATTCATTATTTTATGATTAGTAACAGCATTTTCACAATTGACACTGCCAGATGCCACAAAGAGAGGTGGCCGGGGAGCCCTAATCAAATTCAACTATAGGACCCCATGATCTGTAGTTATACCCATGGCTAACAGCATAGATGGATTGATGTGTTGCAAGTCAACCAAAGAAGCAGGGTCAGATAGCCCAATCTGACTATTTTTACAAATTTCTTACAAATGTCAGACCCCTCATAAAGACTTTGGGAAAAAGAAAACAAATATTTGCTAATAATTCAATATTATAACTTTACACTATATAACCCTTCAACCTCTCTTCTTTAGGCATGGTCAATTTCAGCGAAGTGACTGGCTATCCTCTAATTCAGCATTGGACAGTTCGGTCTGTTATGTACCATGTTCGTCTTAACCAGCCGGTTGTCTCCCAAGGTAAGAAAATGCAATAAAATGTCAACACCTAAATAGAGATACTATAAACTAGATTTATATTAGAATAAAATTGAGAAAATATAGGTGAATAAAACATGTAGCACTTAGTTATTAGTAGTCAGCATTATTCTGACAGCTCATCAATAATCCCTTAAGAGTGCGTTGGTTTTCTAGTTTTAATGATGCCTCAAATTCAACCACAGGCGACCTTCTTGAGCTGTGGCTTGAAATGTTCAACGAGTTCATCATACCTTGACCAATGTGAAAAGACTTTTAGAAGGAGCAACATAAAAACATTATTTATAATGTATTCCTAAAACCACAATAAATAAGTGAAAATGTCAGTGCCACTAATTGGTTCAGTTCTGCCTGCGTATGTCCTGTAACCTGGCTAGCTAAAGCTTCTTGATGAGAACGTGAGCTATTTGATGAAATAATCCCACTCATTAAAACTGACCTTGTGTTCTTAGATGCAGAAAAACAAAAATGCCAAGAAGGGAAATGGGCTGATCAATTATAACATATTTATTTTAGAAGAAAATGTGTTCTCTTTATTTTTCAGCGCATAACACATGATTGTGATGGCATTAATGAGCTGTTTGCACCAAAACACATGAACAAAATGAAAGGCAAGCTAATTCATAAAAGGGTCCTGCTTTTGCTCTGTCCCTGAGCTAGGAATCCTAGAAGCATCAAAAAATGTAAAGAAGCGTGTAACCTTTAATGACATGTGTAACTTTGCAGTAATGGTACATTTATGAATCCATGATCATTTGACTCGCTACACAGTTTATAGTAGTATTTTAATATTGCAACAGATTTTGACACATTTGGGCAATACTGTAATTGGAGAGTATATTCGGAAAGATCCATCAGAGACAGATAACCTGGGAACACCAAAGAGAGATGAAAAGTATGTTGGCTGCTTAGAGTCTAATCTAATTCCCTGTTGTTTTGTATTGTCAGTGCAGAGAGAGGCCCACCAGTTCTCAGCATATATAATAGGAAAATACACACTGCGAAATTTGTAGAGAGACGTACAGAAAAGCCTTTCATCAGGCAACGTTCTGTCAGCTCACTGTCATCCTATATTTGTGGGTGTGTCTGCATCTCTATTTGCAATAGATATATATGCTTATTATTTAAGTCAGTGCAAAGTGGAATGATAATGTGCAAAGATAAGTAACCCATAGCAACCAATCAGGCGTCACATTTGATCAGGCTAGAATAGATATATCAAGGAACCATAATGGCCTCTGTGTGTTACTGCAGATAGTACGTTTCTCTTTGGCTTATTAAATAAGCCAGTTCAGTTAGATTGATGTAGCAGTTTATATTTAGAAGCACAACCATAAGCTATGGGATACTTTTCATTAGATTATTTGAGTATCTTAAAATGTGGCTGAGAGTTCCTGACTACGAAATCAAGTTCAACCAGAATCTGCTCCCACATCCCCTGACTCCTCACATTAACGTAACCCTTTAAGCCCAATTGAAGCTGTGTTATGTTATTAGTGTTATGCAGTCGACATGTAAATATTGTTTCACTGAGAATGGATATCCGTATGATGCATTGATGCATCTGGATTTCCAAATTCGGACGCGACTGAATGTTCCTTTAACGAGAATGTGCATCTGTCTGAGTTTTGTTCAAAACAAAACTAAATAGGATATAACAGTCTGAAGCTCATCAATTGCTATGGGCATCATTTAGCATTAAATTTGCCCTGAATTTTGTAATCTGATTGAAGGATGTCAGGAAATTAGTTATTAGTAGGAGCATTTTGATACGTAAGACCCCTTGGGGGTGATTTACTAACCTAAACACACGCACGCACTAGGTGCGTGTGATTTTTACACAGCAAAGCGTATTTATCAGCCAAAAAGTCTCTAAAAGCATATTTCCACTAATGCCATATATGGAAAAATCATGCACATGATGCATATATAATGCTGCTTCACAGTTTAGACAAAAATGGTTAGCTCATGCATTTACATTCCTGCATTCATCAACGCAAGCAACACAATGTAGAGCTAAGTTACACAACATCACCTTGCAATTCATGCAGGGCTTTGCACAACACACCTGCTGGGTGTGTAGACACTACAAAGGTGTCTAGATTCCACCAATAGATCATGCTGGGAGGGAACACACTACAGAGGTGTATATTTGTTTGTGGCATGTTTATAAGGTTAGTAAATCAACCCCTCAGTGTCCAAACTGGGTCCCCCCAAGTGTGCTCAATGAAGTTATGCTCAGTTACTATTCTACAAGATATTGCATTGGCAAAAATCCTCTTTCTTTCTCTCACATGGTGTATTACAAGCATGTGTTTTGTTTAACTGTCCCCTGTTATCAACTCCAAATGCTGGAGTCAGCTCTATTGTGTTATTTTCTTTAACTTTAGGTGTCTTTAGCTAAGCAGCAAGCAACTGTCGAACAACAAATTATTTCTAAAGTTGATCCATCTGGATTTTGGTGTATATTTATTCCAAGGAATAATTATTATATATTAGTCTGTGTATAAAACAAAATTAGAGGGATAAGAAAAAAATGTAAACCAAGGGACAGTGAACAAAATATTCCTTAATTTTAAATTACCATTAAACGTAAATGTAATTTTGATCCGAATAGATATTTATACAATTTATTTTACATTCAGACATTTGGATGCATCCGAATTTCCAAATTCTAATGTGTCCAAATGCAAACAAATCCAAATGCTCATTTAAAGAAAAACAAAACTAATACGGACATGTGACTATTCTCCATCCAAAACGAAAAAATTTTTTTTGTGGGGCTACGTGTCTGTTATCCATTCAGACTATATAAATAGTAAAGAATATGTGTTTTTTATTTTTGTGTTAAATGTGCTGTATTACTATATGAAACTGTCCTGCCAGTATAGGGCAGCTTATGATAGTAGTAAAGCACTTTAAACACATTTATAAAAGTGAACATTCTTTACTTTTTATGACCGCATAACAATAACCCTTCCCTCAACAGAACTCTTTAACGTAAAGAAGAACTTCATCCTTTTCTTAAAAATGACAACAAAGTCACCTTTAGAAATGTTTAGTAATGGCAGTCTACATTCAGATGCTCATAGATAATTGCCGGCTTTTGATTCTTGACGTACCTTACTTTTCTTTTCCTCTCCATTCTTCTCACGGTGGCCATTTTTACTAAGGGCAAATTATTCCGTCTTCCTTTATTTCCTGGAACTCTGGGTTCCCAGGAAGGAACTGGTGTTTTAGCCTTCCCATTATGCATCTGTGAGGGCAGGGCTACATCACCAGTGCCTCTTGCCAATAGGAAGTGGAAAAGTAGTAATTGTATGTAAAAGCAAAAGAAAAAAAAGTTGAATTAATTAATGTAAGTGTAAATGATCATTTTATATATGATATTATATTAGCATGGAAAATTGCATGTTGATGTCAATTTTAGTGAAAGTGGCTTCCTGCCTTCAGGAGCAGGAGGGGGCTTGGTGGTCCATTGAAGTCAATCGCACCGCAGCCACACCCCTCACCCACAGTGCGATTGCCCACACCAGAATGCGTGGCAAAGCAATTCCGGTCGAGTGCGATCTGAAAAAATAGTGCTTGCAGCATTTTTTCAAATTGCACTGGTCCTCCAAAAGGACTGTGGCTGCAGTGCCATTGACTTTAATGCACCGCCATGCCCCTCCTGCCTCTGAACGCAGAAAGCCGAATGGGATATGATATAGTGCGTTCCAGCAGCTGACAGCTCTGAAACGCACTGTTTTTTGGGGTGAACAAGCCCTTAAAGCGGAACTACAAAATGCTGACAGGTAGCTAGGTATGACAGAAAAGTATGTTTTTTGTCATAAATGTTTTACCTGCCTGTGATTGTTTTCCCCGGCATCCCTGGCAGATGGACCCTTTGCTGCAAAGACACATAGCCCAGGCATTCTTGTACACACCAAAGTTTATCCTTCAGGTGGAGCTGTTTGCTCCTTTCCACATGTTTGCAGGGTTTCCTTAGCTCCTTTGGTAACAAAAAAAATGTTACACAGGGCTCTGTTGCTCAAGCTCAAATGTTTACATACAAGTAAATCAAAGAAGTGCCATCTGCCTGCTCTGTTCAGAAGTGGTTGCACGAAGCAGCGACTGGTAATGCTGTGTGGCTCCTGATTAATGGGTGTATCTTGTAATTATTGTTATTTGTAAACCTAAGGCTTGTAAACCTAAGATCATATAAATAGCACAAAAATAAATATAAAACATGAACTTGAGAACATATAAACTTAAAATAAATGATAAATGACAATGTTTACCCCCAATCGTTGTAGCCTTCCTTTAAAATTATTGAGAAGCATACAATAATACTGAAATGGTAAAATATTGTTTTAGTAGTGAATACATGAAGGATCAAACCTGAGACCCTTAGCACTTTTCCTCTTTTTCTGTCATATGCTTCAGTTCTGCTCTGTTATATTCTTCTGTTTTCGTCTCTTATTGTATCTCGTTATTGATATATTATACTGGGAAAATGTCTCCTTCAAGTATTGGCAAGGTATTCATGGAAGTATGTGTTACTGCACAGTGTAATGCAATGTCTGCCGTGCTTTTGGCAGACTCAAAAAAATCTGTGACCTATGATTCTTGTACAAGTGTTGTTTTACAGAAGAACACCTCTAGCTCACATATTTATTCTCTGTTACATTTTTATATCGGCATTCTGGAAATGTGTCACATCCAAGTACTCCAAATCACAGATCTTTTTGAGATACCTCCAGATCCTAAGAATGCACAAATATACGCCATTGCTCTGTTTGCATTAGACAAATGCCGAGGATATGTTTTATATATAACAATAAAATAATTGTATTATACTATCTTTTAAAGAAAAATTCCAATTGGGTAAAAATATACCTTGAGGGTTTTCAGAAAAGTTTATTGCAGATTCCTACCTTTTTTAGCTATAGATCTCCCTATAATATCAATTCCCCAATAACCAGTTTATACACATTTAGATCACAACTTTATTAAATAAAATGTCCCTTTACCCCACTTTTTTAAATTTTACTCCACTTACCAATTTGTTTTCTTGAAATATTGATGTAAGCTGTGCAAGCACATTTATCAAACTCACAGCTGTTGTGGGGGTCTGCTCTTCTTATACCTACCTGAGCATCTTAGAGTTGTAATAAAAGCAGTGACAGCCATCAAAGCCATTAGAAAGTATATTACCATGAATGAAACTCCTATTCCAGGGGTATCATATAATTTGCTTTCAGGCTTTGTGCAGATTTCCAGGAAACACTGTTTGACAAAGTGAGCATTATAGTGAAAATTATACACAAATATTATACAGATCCATTCAGTTTTGCCATGGTTGCAAGAAAGTTTTTTTTATTTTGCAGAATTATAATAACAATAAACTACAAAATTATCTAAACTCATCAGTCCAGCATGTCCACCGCAAAAGATACTCTCCATCACCAGATGTTGCCAGTTTTCTAGGCTGAAATACGGTCAGCGTCATTAATCCAATTTCCTATGAGGCTTGGCTGTAATTGATACACCCCATGGAGGTGTTTTCTTACTGCAGCCTGGGATCACAGTACTACTGCACTGAACATCACCCAAATGGCATTATGTCAGCATCACTCAGGCGTAAGGACAGCTCATTGTGGCCAAAGAAGGGACCATGATGTCACTGGCCCAGCCAGAAGACTGTTGGATTTTAGGTGTGTATTTTTTTTAAACAGGCGGGGAGGGTTCAAGTGAGGGTGCAAGGGAGGGCTGGGGAGGGTGTTCCTTCACTAAGTTGGAGATGGGATTTAAAGTATAACTCTACATTTGTTAAGAAACATGTATCTTTTCCAAATCAATTATGTACATTGCAAGTTAACAAACAGATTTTCATCTCATGCTGGTACAAACTCACACCAATACTGCACTTACTTCCTCCTTCCTCAATGGAAGTGTTGTGCTGCTATAGACAAATTATCAGTTCTAGTATTGTAACACCATACATACTGCTGGAAAAAGCAGTAAGCTAATCAATCGCAAGAGCATTTCTGGGGTGCTCTGGGCAAATACAATACAGAATGTTACTGTCATAGCTAAAAAGAAACAATGTCCACATTTTGGCAGCTTCAGGTGGCTTGGCAAAATCAGATGGCTGCAGAATGTAATAGAAAGATAATTTTTAAAAATGTTAATTACAAAATAGCATGTATGATAATGTTATCAAATTTAGAGTTAATTGTAACAGCAGCCTAATTTTATGTATGCAGCTTATCTCTGTTTGCCCTTATTTGGGACTTACTGTCTTGTGCTGCATACTGTGAAGATGGTAGAATTAGGTTGACAGTATGTGTGTAGACTATACTCAGATATAATGATGCCCTACGCCAGCCATTCTCAACCTAGGGTTCCTTCAGAAGTTGCCAGGGGTTTCTTGGCCAGTGAGCAGTGTTGGATTGACCTCAGACTTGATAGTGCCTGCATAATAGTGGAGAAACGTGACTCAGTAGATCCAGCAGCATGGCACTAGTTGAGCTTCTTTACAGATGCCAGTGGTCTTTTTAGCTGTAAGGCTGTCATTCATCCCACTTAGCACCAATTTAAGGGGCATGGTTCCTATCAGCCACAAATGTAATCAGGCTGGACCCCCAATGTTAGGGGCATTATTCCTCATACTTACCGTAGATGAAAGGAGGCCCTTCTCCCACCGATCACCAGCATAGGGCAACATTTTTCACTGGCCAGCAGTGTAAGGGAGCACTTCTCCACTGACTTCTTCTTTTGTGATTATTATTACTTGTTCCTTTTTATATTAATGTTATTTTTTTGTTTAATAAAGCAGAAAGGGTGTTAAAAATGATCTGCGTGGGGAATCAAATTATAAATATACCACAAAATGTAATCTTATATTATTATATCTACAACATACTAATCACGCTAATAGATAATATTTTGAGCCATATATATTACAATTTTTAGCAAGGGTTCCCTGTCACCTGAAAATTATATCAAGTGTTCTTCCTGGGTAAAAAGGGTGAGGAAAGCTGTCCCAGGATGTTGACAGTCCTTTTTAGAACTTTGATGCTTTTGAGGTGGGCAGAAGAGGAAGCAAAATAAGGACAAAAGCAAAGTTCATACATTTTGAGTGTTTTCTATTTACCAACCATCATGTCAACACGAAGTGAACATTAAACCAACACTTTTCATATTCTTTCTAAGCAGAGTTTCTATGGAAAACATGAAAATTATAGGTGCTGTATAGGTAGTATTGGTACTATTAGTGTTCATTGATTTCCTTTATGACCAGTTTAATTTTCCATTTGTTTATTTTTGATTAATATTTTCAGCCTTTACTCATGCTCTACATGCACTGGATGGAGCAACTTCACGGCTAGAATTTATGCCACTGTTGGAACAGTTTGGAAACCATTACATTCAGGAGGCAGTGTATGGGTTTGAGGAGACATGCTCGATCTGGTACCCCAACCGGCAAGTTCAGAGGCAGATGTGGCTTGAATTTGAAGACATAAGTAAAGGTAAGGAAAAAAAACAGAGCAGCAGCTCCTAATGAGGAAATTAACTGTGGAAGCAGTGCCCAAAAAAAGCCAAGCAGAGGTAAAAGGACTAGTCACCCAGGGGGGTATCTGCCGCCAGGCAAACAAGGCGTTTGCCTGGAGCGGCAGATTCCCAGAGGGCGGCAATTGCTGTGGTCGGGAGAAGGGGAGAGAACCGGAGGCCATCGTTAGTCACCAGTATTGCCTGTGCTCTTCCTGCATCTGTTTTTTTCCCCATTACTGACTTACCATGCCTTGTTCTACCACAGTTTAACCTACAATAAAGGCCCAATCAATATAAAAATATAAACAATATATCCCAAGATAAACGAAAACTCCAAAGTAGTAACCCCCTGAAACAAAGACAGTTTCCTAACTGACCCTAATCTCTTTATAGTGAGGTCAAAGGAAATCCAGTTTTCTTTTTAAATGTAGACTACAAAGATAACAGTCTGAAGCTCATCGTTTGCTATGGGAAAAAATAAAGTCTTCTGGAACCTTTTTCATACATCAGCCCATTAAGTCCTCATACTTTATAGAGCCACAGTTACTTCTCTTTAGCCATAAATTAGCGTCACACTTGCCCTGCATTTTGCAATCTGATTGAGGGATATTAGGAAATTCTTTATTAGTTATTAGTATGAGCATTTTGATTAGCCCACAAGTGCCCAAACTGGGTCCACCAAGTGTGCTCAATTAAGTTATGCTCAGGTACTATTCTACAAGATATTGCATTTACAAAAAACATTTTTCGTTCTCACATGCTGTATTACAAGCATATGTTTTGTTTAACTGTCCCCTGTTACCAACTCCAAATGCTGGAGTTGGCTCTATTGTGTTCTTTTCTCTAACTTTAGGTGCCTTTAGCTAAGCAGCAAGCAACTGTCGAAAAACAAATTCTTTGTAAGGTTGATCCATCTGGATTTTGGTGTATATTTATTCCAAGGAATAATTATTATGTATGAGTCTGTGTATAAAACAAAATTAGAGGGACAAGTAAAAAATTAAAGCCAAGGGACAGTGAAGAAAATATTCTGTAACACCAGATCTCCTATATATATATATATATATATAAAAGCATTGTACTATTGTGTGTCAACAGAGGAACTGTTACATAATACCTAGAAACAAATATATATCCGAAAAGCGTATATGATCACCATGGTCATACACTTAGGGGGTTATTCACTTAACTGCTGAAGGCAGCCAAGTGAATGACCCAGCCAAAGTGAAGTGAGCCGAACGCTGTTCGGCTATTCACTTCAGCCTTGTACGGCTTGTACATTGACTAAAATCAGCCGTACATCGGCTGCCTTCGGTCAGTGCAGAAGGAGTTCGACTCAGCCGATCCAACATCTGGATCGGCTGAGCTGAAGCTCCGGCAGCTCACTCGCTGCTGTTTGCCCCTTTTCCCATAGGGGCCGAACAGCAGTAAGTGAATAGCCAAATGCCGCCGAGTGGAATTTGTCTCGGCTATTCTGCTGTGTACTGTTCTAGCAGGTCCCAGCCAATAAATAACAACTGGGTGGAGCCAGCCGTGATGTCACGGCCGACTCCGCCAGTTGTTATTGTTTAATGAGAGATCAGCGTCCACAGGTCATTTGGGGATGCTGATCTGTCATTACAACTGGGCAGAGCGAGCCGTGAGATTATGGCTGGCTCAGCCCAGCTGTCATTTGCGTGGAGACCTGTCGGCTTTGGCTGACCTTTCTCCACGTCTTGCCTGTCACTTCAGCTGCTGTACAGGCTATAGTGAATAGCCTGTACAGCAGCCCTTCGGCTCGACTGAACCGAAGGGCTCAGGCGCCCGAAGAGAGCCGAAGGATCAGCTGAAGCTAAGGCTGGATCCTTCGGCTCATTAGTGAATAACCCCCTTAGTTTTTGTATATCTGTACAGTGACTGTTTGGTTACATGATTGTATTTTATAAATAGAGACAATTACAGATGTACAGAGACATTATACATTCCAGTTTATGATTGTCGGGTCCGCATCTCTATGGAGCATTTGCTTCATTTTGAATTGGTTTAAAATATATCTTCTGTTTTTGTTATTTACAATATTTTGTAATAAAATTGATATAGCATATACACAGGTTATTTGGCCATCAAGATAACCACATGCCTCATGATGACTGAGATGCTGTTTTCTTAGAGGGAAACCGCAGTGTTGTTTGATCATAATTATTTATATATGAAGAAACAGGATGTATTTATTTGGATTATAAAATGACATAACAGAAGGCTCTGGTTCTTGGGCAAGTGATATCATTTCAGCCATTAAAGCTCACTGATTTGTTAAGAGAGATATCAAGTTGTTAGGTTTACACTGGGGTATTAATTGTTGCTTTTGTTCTTCTGAAAGGCTTCTGAAGATACATATCTCTTTGTTCACTTGAATCCTTATCTAAATTGACTAACAGCAAGTAGGCCATAGATAATTGCAATCTTAACAGTGGTAGTAGCCTGCAGATATCTGAAAGGATAAAACAGAAAAACAAAGACATTTCAGGTCAGAGATGTTAAACCTATATCTATTCATAGGAAAAATATAACTTATTTGCTAAGTGTAAACATAAACCTCTTTTTCCCAACTGCTAAATCTAGCGCTTCCAAATATTGGGTCTGATTCTGGATGGGGAATAAGCAAAGCATAAAGATATCCATAGACATTAGATGACAGTCTTCCAATCCAGACACTTTCTGCTTGATAGGGAGATAATATATTGGTTTCCAGCAAGCGCTGTCAGCATCGGTAGAAGAACTGATTGGATATGTTCTAAAAACCTTGCCTGACCGCTATTTGTTTTCGCCCTTTATACAGAATCTCGAATAGTTATCTCCCTGTGCCAGTATCCATGTTGACCAAGTGTTTTAGGATTTTCTAAAGTTAGCCATACTCTGCAGGATCAATGAAAAAAACATCAATTGATTCCCCCATCCATGCTAAACAGCATAAATAGATTAATCTCTGCTTCCAGCTATTGTATTCAGACAGCCACAACACCCGAGTACCTGAACAGTGACTGCACCTGATAGAACGTGGTCATGGTTCAACCGAGATTCAAGAATCTTACACTGGCCTCAGCTGATTTTTAAATCGACTTTTGCTGAGCCAGGTAGTGCTAACGGGTCACCAACAGCTCGAATTTTGGCTGATTCAGATAGTTTAATAGCCTTCTTGCTGTTTGTCATCAGTTCTGCATTTAGAGATTAAAAACTTCTGATTATTTTGTTCTGCCCAAGTAAATTACTTACCTATCCTGAGGGAAACACTGCCTTAGGATTCCTCTAATTCCAGTCAATGCCAAGGCACTGGTCACATAACCTTTGCCTGACCTTTGACTGAGATTGCATGGCCAAAGCTTTGGTACTAAAGGCAACCCAGAACAGCAGTTATGCCAGTGGAGGTAAGTATTTAAGTAACTAATTTTCTATGTATGAATGTACTTAGAGAGGCAGCATAGGGCCAAGGACTATGCTGTCCTGTCTTTTGTTAAGTGTTCTGATTAGGAGAGCTGCAGAGCTCCACACAGAAAACTACCAGCACTGGCACAGAGAACAATGAAAACACTGCAGCGCCCCTAAAGTCAATTAGAAGCAAAGTATACTGTACCCTAACTCTCCCCAAAAAAACACGTAACCTAACCTGTTCCTTAACAATTAACTCCCCCAACCCTAACATTAGCGGTCTATTTATGAAGCAGTGAATGTGAATCAATCACTGTCATTTAAACACATGGACCTGATAGATTTTCCACCAGTGAAAGTCACATTCGCTGCTTTATAAATAGACCCATTTGTGACGAGCCCCTGCTCGCTCGGTTCCACTCTCCCGGCACTCCTTAGATTTCAGACCGCAGCGTCTGATATTTCGGATATCCGATAATTTGGGATTCGAACTACAGCTATGTGCCGTTCGTATACAGTGGTGATAGCTCAGAACAGACACCAGGCAGGCTGCATGTAAGTTCAAACAGGAATCTCCTTTATTGGATGCACACACACACTTTTATAAACAACAGTTTGAAGGTGGCCCAACCGACCACCTTCCTATTGGTCGACTGCAAAGTATCCTTTAGTCCTCACTTAGGTCCTCTTGGCCATGCAAATGAGGACTTGAAACAGGGTAAACAGAGATTGGTCTGATAGCTTGAAAGGGAGGGCTGATATGTGTACCATTGTCATTAACACTGGGTTTCCAGAGCCGGTATTTAATTGTGAAATTGGACGGCTGTAGGGCCAGGCTCCCCCGCAACAGCCGTCCATGGGCCCCGGACACCCAGTTCAACCCACAAGGGGGGTCTTTATAGTCCTAGGTCCATAGTATCTAGGAAGGAGGCTAGCCCTCAGGCTCCTCCAGCAGCCCCAGTGACGGTTCAGTCCATCACATTTAAATAGACCCATTTAACCCCTAAAGTAAGCTTTTAAACCACTTGAATCCCAGGGTCATCTTCTCCCATAACCCAAGAGTCAACAAGTGGGTTTTTTTTGTCTCAAACATCATCTCAGTTGAACACCTTATACCTTATACAAAACACAAAAATTTCCTAGCACACTTATCAGCTAGCCTGCAAAAAAAGCAAATTACACTTTCTAATTATTAGGGCTGAAAAAAGAAGTTTTGCAGTTGCACAGCTTTTGCAAAGTATGTGGAAGCCACACTGCCCCGTCAAGGCACCTCTGATGTGCTGCTCACTATTCTCCTTGCTGGAGAGGAAGCTGTTCCTGATGCCCAGCAGAGCAAGGTTTTTCCTGCTTCTGCCTCATTCATTTTGTGGATCTGTGTTTTCAGAAACTCTCATGCTGCTGCCTAATTATTTCTCAATTAGTCATCAGATCACCAGTCTATATGTATCAGATGTCTTTGACACTGGAAGTAAACAGGTATCCATTTAGATCCAGGTAGCTGACATGGAAGGTGCAATTGTATTAGAGTCACATCTGCACTTGTACTACTCTGGTAGTTTGGCACAGGTGGTAAAAAGTCAGATTTGACCACCATGATGGACAACAAAATCTTTTATAAACTGTGCTGCCCATAATAAGCCTGACCTCAGGACAGTCCAGACTTTCCAGTCTGAAAGTATATATTACCCTTTACTTTATAGGTTATAATAAACGACCATAAAACAATATTGAGCAGTGCTCTTGGTAACTATATGAATCATGTTATAGGAGTCAGTCTGGGAATGCTGTCACACCGGGATTGTCTGTTCTCAGTTCTATCTCAGATGCCCTAGCTCATTAATCGTGATATCAGATGATGTGACACCATTGACAATGCTCTGTCTACATCTATTGTAAACATTCTTCTGGATAAACCTCTAAGGGTACAATGTGTACACTGCTGTTGTATAAGAACTATAAGGCATCTTCCTGTGCATATTAAATAGCTGTCTCCAAGACTTGCCTGCTTCTTATTAGCAGTGGCAGTAAATTCACCTGGAACATGTGAGAGAACTGATTTAGGTAGTCTGACAAACTGAACTGCTCTCATTTATTTCAGGAACTTTCCCGCAAGCAGGAGGAAGCATCGCCGAGAAATATGATGAAGCTGTAACACTGAATGACATGACAGTTAAATGCTGTCTTGGTAGTGAAATTGTACTTATACATTCAATGCAGTGATTGGCAAAATGTCTTGTAGTGCCAGCATTACACACTAGAGGGTCGTGAGGCGTCACATTGAAATAGTAAACATCACATACACATACATCTTCTGCTTTAAAGGAAGCCAAATAAAACACAGAATGATGTAATAAATGTATAAAGGGCATAGCTATCTCCTTACATCTGCCTATTGTTTTTAGATGTTCTGTCTAAAAAAGAAATAACATTCTCAGACAATGTCCTGCATTTATATTGATGTCAGAGAATGCTGTAGCGATTATATAAAAACGCAGTTCCGTCTCACTGCATATCCACCAAACACTTAGGAGTTAATTTATAAGTAGCGCTAAATGGCACTGACGAATATTGTATGTGTACTCATCAGTGCCATGTTGGGGAGTTCGTGCTGTGATATAAGTGAACCCCTTAGATTTTTCGCTGGCGATCTTATGCTTTTTTTCACCGGCCTGCAGTACTTTCACTCTTGGTGCAGTACTAGGAGATTTGTCTGCAGGCCGCAAAGCATCTTGGGGCGGGCGCATGCACAGCAAAATTGTAGAAATGTCACCAGCACACCAATCCTTTTAAGATAGCAAAAGCTTCATTTATTGAAGTTTTTTGCCATATGACCAAACAAGCGCTTTCGGGACCGCGCAGGGTCCCTTCATCAGGCTTTAGCATTGACGATGAAGGGACCCTGCGCGGTCCCGAAAGCGCTTGTTTGGTCATATGACAAAAAACTTCAATAAATGAAGCTTTTGCTATCTTAAAAGGATTGGTGTGCTGGTGGCATTTCTACAATTTTGCTGACATTCGCGGCGCCATCCGCGGTCACTGCGAGCACCCCCCACTACAAGGGACATATCGGTAAGGAGTGCGACAAGGATAGTACTTATTGTCTGGGCGCATGCACAGTTCACATTTTCGGCCGGGAGACGAGGAGAGAAACAAGGTAAGTCTATGGAGCAGCGTGCACCCGCATGCAGACACCGTGGCAGCAGCGCTGGAGGGACAGATGAAAAGGACAGGAAAGAAGAAGAAGATCGGATTAAGAAACAACATTTAAGGTAAGTGCTTTAAATAACATTGGGGGGAGGGGAAAAATATTTGACTTTAAGCCCCATAAGCTATTTTGCGGTTGGGTGGCAGATTGCAGAATTGAGAACACAAAAAAAGATAAAGCGCAATCCTGTGGGCAAACTTCAATGGGATGGCTGATGTTAGTAGGTGTGCAAAGCTCCTCACTACAGGGAGAGGACCCTGTCTATTCGTAACTGCAGATAAAAACTCAAAGGACAGGAGCGCAACTACCAGGAGTGACGTGAACGGAGTGGATCTAGTGGAACTATGCGATGGAGGAAGATGGTGGATCTTGGTGTGTAAGATCTGGGTGTATGCCGTACTGTTAAAGCAAGCTGACTTACGGTTGGAAGCTTCTCTGTGATCTGTGCGGCGCCCTCATTAGACAGATCCTGGGTCGCCGAGACCCGGTGGTGTCCCCGGTGGTATGAGAGGTTGGTCTGTTGGTCTACAGCTGAGTGATACACAAATAAGATACATTTTTGTTAATAGTTAAGGTACTTGAATTAATTGTTTAAGATTTAACCCCTGAGTTCAGTGTCACTTTAAACCAGTACTTTAAAGTGACTCTTTCATAAGAAATGCATGGGGTCTGCCACTTCTAGCCCCTTATGAAAATGCTATGTCTCTGGCTTTGTCAGTCTTCAATACTTTTTCAGTCAGAGTCCTGAACAAGCATACTGTAAATGGGTGCAAGAAAAGTGTCAGAATGTCTTATTTCTATACCTTTTCCAGGCCAGAGTCTCAGTAAGCACTGAAAGCAAAGCATCAGCATGGCAGCCAGGGAACTAATATTTCTAAAGGAAAAGTCAGCAGTGGCATAGCTTCAGTCATTCCCCCAGAACATGTATGTAGATCAGGGCTTTTCCATGACCTTTCATACACCTGGCATTTGTTAAAGCAGGCCAGCAATAGCATTGTCTATATTTATCTAATTGCATGTATACTTAAAAGAGAACTATGGGGTAAGTGTTTTACTGTGACCTAAAGCTCAGTATATCGTGGCCTATTGTCTGCTATATACTGAGAGCGCCGCAGCCGGGACCGATCCCGGCAATGCTGTCGAGATCCACCCAGCTGTGCCCGCCCCCTTCCCTCCGATCCTCCACTCAGCGCTAGAGGATCGAAGAAGGGAGGGGGGAATCCCTGCAGGGAGCGGTGACTGACAGTTACGAAGTGTGACAATCGGGGCATGTTTCTGCTCACTTCCCGATCGATAGAGACGACCTGTGACAGTTTCTTTGTCACATGGCTGCTCTAACTATGAGGATGAGTGGAAATCACTCACCTCATAGTTCTCCTTTAAGGTTTAAGTGTTAGGAAGTAGGAATGAGTGGATGATATTGGCAAACTTGATTTCTGTTTGCTTAATCTGATTGCTTAATTTGTTTCCACTGACATTTCTTAGCAATTAGCCTGTAATACACCATGCAGAACTACAAGGCAAAATGTGCTTGATAAAGTATCCTTCTAAAGCTAGGAGCCTACACTGACCCTAGCTGTAAGACCACTGTGACGTGTGACATGGCTTTTTTTTCTAACCTAAGCCATATCATTAACATAATTGTGTTTATCAACAAAGTCAAATGATAACAACAGTAATGTGACTTTGTTTCCTGCTCCTGATTTCATAGTAGAACATAGTTGGGCTCCCTTTGGTGTGCACCCGGAGTTCCAGATGTGGGGAATTTTCAAGCAGGCTTAGATTGGTGACATCTCTCTACATGTCTAATGTCTGGCATGGCCTTGATTAGAAACAAAGCCAAGTCAAACAGAGATATACTGTGCGCTCCTAGCTTTGAAGGGGAACATTTATATATCACTAACCCCAACACTAATCCTAAACCTAACCTTAAAGACATACTTAACCCTATGTCATGCTTTTAAACAATGTAATGTAATCACAATGTCAAATCGAATAAGAAAAAGAAAGTGGGGCTTTTTAGGCACCAAATGACATAAACCAAGAAATTGCAACATAATAAATCAAAAATTCTTTATTATACAAAAGTTAAAAATATTTAAAAACATAATTGATATGTGCACACAAGGAAAATAAACTAACCTAACCTCCAAGTGAACTATTCCAGAATTACAATATGAGGCTAAGCGATCATAGCAAACATATTAGTATGACATGTTCTTGTGATCATACAGCACTCAAATGCCTCTTCTTATGTCAGGAATAGTGATTCTCAATGCATTTCGCACTCCAAGCACTTCCTCAGGAGATCGATTCAGAGAGTAATCCGTGCGCGCCCAGCCAAACCAGCAGGGCAGGAGCCCAAGATCGAAGCAAGCCCGAGGTAATGGGAGACCCCCCAAGGAGTGATGGGGAAAAAGGTGACAGTCAGACAGACACCTAAAACTGTGGAATTCCAAAAGGAGCTCCCAAAGGAGCCACAGAGAGCGCAGTCCAGAATCGCATTACAGTCGCCAGTATCCACGAGGCCGCAAAACAATGGCCGCTTCTCATAGATCTCAGCACTGGATCACCTGACATCACTTACTAAGGAATCACTGCAGACAGTCATGGAGATGGGTTAGTTGTTAAAGCACCCACTTTAGTGTAAGCCACATAGTAAAATACTTACTTCGAGCTCCATTCCCCAAATCTTCAGTCCTGCCAGGCACCACACAACCTTTGCATGAACAAGTCTTGGCAATGTAGCATGCATGCCACTTACCCTATTAATTTTTTTGCCTGGAGCTGAACTCTTTTGGATGGCTATGGCTGCCATGAGTAGGGTCCCAACCATATGAATAAATAACGCGAGTAGCACATGCACAATAGATCCTAGACAAAACAACAGTGAATGTTATACATTTTATTTTATAATAGTAAGAATAAAAATATATTTTTAGGGGCATATTAGTGAGTGATAATTTTCAACTAAAATCCAATTAAAACTAAAACGTGACCATTATGGTGTATGATGGTTCCATTTTTATTTGTGATCTATTTCATTGTTGTGAACAATCTAATTTGTGGTCTTACAGCATCCCCTGCATTTGGTTGGAGGTCTGCACTTTCCTCGCTTTATACTTTAGTAATTTGTGCTATATATGTGAGGCCCCCATCACAGGATGATGTTCTATTTCAGTACGTCGCTGCATGCAGGTTAATGTGCAGTAATTTGCATGTTAATGTGCATTGTGTTAAGGCAGCTCATTCATTTAGAAAAGGTTGCCAATGCACAGCAAGAGAACAGGTCATTGGGCCCACGCTTTTTTGGGAGGTTGCCATTGTAAATGAATGGCAATGAAATACATTGTACAGAGTGCAGTGCGTTACAACATGTTGTGATAAAGCGTGGCAAAATGTGGAGTTTTCAGTGTATTACTGCAAATGCATTCGTGTAAACCCAGCCTGAAATATACATCAAAAACATTTACTTGCTTTTACTTTGAACTTCATTTTTCTTAATTCTTTCTTTTGTGCTCCCAAAAAATTCATGAAATACAAAACAAGAATGTTGTTACAACATGTAAGGTGTTACTTTCTGCAGACTTCTGGTAATTTTGCCTGAGTGCTGTTAAAGTGTCAGATCTGCCTAAGTCCTGGTATCCAGCAGTGAGACATCTCACATATTAGAGTTCTCAGCACAGACCTATCCTAAAAAAAGCCTCCATATTGTACATCTGTCTCCCACTCAATTGTGACTATTGCATCAGCAGATTATTTGCATGTGCAACTTGCTATTGCTTGAACTTGCTAAACTGCACAGCAGATACAGTGTAGCAGATAAAGTTTAATTAGTCCTGCTTTTCTATGTCTATGCATACGTGTTGTTTCAAGTGACGATTAAAGTCTAGTGGACTGACTTATCCGCCAAATGTGTTTGTAAACTTTATACATTTCCAGCATCACAGATGTGCTGATAATGACTTCTACAAGTGGTGCAAACATTTAATGGATCATTGCACCTAGCACGCAACCTAGCGAAACACTGATAATAAGGACAAGATGTACAGTAGGAATGTACAGTACACCCAATGTAAAAAACGCAGAATTATCTCTCATTGCTCTAAAAAAAATTTTCTGGTGAAACAAAGTTGAAAAAAAAAAAGAATTCTGAGCAAATGTATATCTTTGCTTTTCACACTGTTTTACCTAATACTCCCCTCCTTTCTCTTATTCAAAAGATATTCAATGCACTAAAAATTTTTTTAGCAGACTGAAAAAAAACTTGTGCGAGACAAATTTCTGGCTTTTTGCACAGCTTGTAATTAAACAGATTCACTACCCAAATGAAAGTCTCTGTAGTGATTCATAACTCTGCAACAAATGTCGGTCTACAGGGAAACAGTAATGGCTGTGGGTAGATTTTTAGCTTTGTTTACTTTTAATTTAGATTACACGCAAAGCCCAAACTTATATAATCATGCACAAGACGGCAAGACGGAACACCCAAGAACAGTCCAAGCAGGTTTGTCCTGCCTGTTTATAGAGCAATGCAGTAAACAAACAGTTCAGTGTAGGAGGGCTATGAAAGTTCACAGCCTAAAACAAACAAAACATCTGCTTGTCCAAGCCACTAACTAAGCGCATATCAGTTCCTGACTAGCAGGGTTCTCCCCTATGGGTTCCTCAAAACAAACAGGTAGGGTATGTACCTTTTTAGCGTTATGTCAGCAGTCAGCCTTTTCACCCATCACAAAGAGACTCCCCCCAAGAGCCTGTCTTATAAAGTGGGGTCTGGGGGGGCGTGTCCTAACCATGGCGGCGTGAGGTGCTCGATCTGAGGAGCTCTGCGGCTTCAGAGTACCATCTGCACTCTTACTATAGACTTTACCCCACCAATACCCCGGATCGCGCTATGTCGACCCGCAGGAAGGCTGGCGAATCCAAATCGCAGGTCTCCGACGCTTCGTTACAGCAGTTTTTCTCCCCGAGGAGCGCTGCCCCCATGGATTGAGGTAGGCCTCGGACGGCATCTTCCACATCTGCGCGTGTCCCGGCACACGGCACTCGCCTGGCGGGGATCTCCTTCCCCGGATACCTCCCGGCATGGCTCTGACTCACTGGAACCACCCGATCCAGACCCACATGATGATGGAGCTGAACTGGCGGATGAATTACCAGCGGATGTACCGGAGGGGATTCGGGCCTTGCTGCGGTACCTCCCAACTAAACGGGACTTCGAGTCCATGGTGTCTCGGGTCGAGGCTACTCTTAGGAAGGACCTGAGGGAAGTGAAACGGGAGGTGAAGGCACTGGCTTCCACGGTAGCGGATGTCACGGTCACCTGCTCCACAATGGAATCCAGGCTCTCCGCACTTGAGTCGGCAGCCCTGCGGCCTGACCCCAGGCTCTCTGACCTGCAACTCCACATGGAGGATATGGAAGACAGAGGGAGACGCAATAATCTGCGTATCCGGGGTATCCCGGAGGCCACTGGCACCCCGGATCTGCGGGCCACGGTGCAAGCCATATTTGCGTCCATACTTGAGGCAGTGGAGCCGGCCACCATCATCTTGGACCGGGTTCACAGGGCTATAGGCCCCCGTCTCCCCAACGTGTTAACCCCACGTGACGTGGTGTGCCGAGTGCATTACTACACTATCAAAGAAGAGATACTCCGGGCTGCATGGCAACGTAGACCCGTCGAGTTTGACGGAGTACAGCTACAGATCCTTCCAGACCTGTCCCGCAATACCCTTAGGCGCCGGGCTATCCTCCGCCCGGTGTTGGATCAGATTCGCAGCGCGGGGGCGACGTACCGCTGGGGTTACCCGTTCCACTTGATAGTGAAGAAAGGGGAGTCCTCTTACGTCCTTCGTTCTCAGAAAGATGTCGCTGGCCTAGGAAGTTTCCTCGACGTGGATATCCAGCCCCCTCCAGATTGGTTGGAGTACCTATCGGAGGGTTCCCGGCGAGCCCCAACGGCCCAGCGACACTCCCGCTCAAGATGCGGAGCTGGCCGTCAAGCACGACAACGCGCTGGAGACCTAGTAAATCCAAGGATGTCGGTGGAAGCTTAACTGGATGTGGGAACTCCTATTCAAGCACTGCCCATCTCCTTGCCCAGGGGATTCTGGGCGGTGGTTCAATCCCTGCTCACTAAATACATCTGGGGGTCTAAGCCGGCTAGAATACGACACTCCATTCTCCGTTTACCTAAGACGTGCGGAGGCCTGGCAGTCCCCGACGTCTATTTTTACTATGTAGCCGCTCATCTCGCACGGATCCTTGACTGGTGTCGTCACGCTGACCTGAAACCCTGGATTGCCCTAGAACAAAGCTCTTCTCCCATTCCCCTTCACACTCTCCCCTGGTGTCTTATTGTAATGTCATTGTTTGGTGGCTGCGTCCACTGCTTTTACGATGGGAGTTGTTTCCCTTGCTTGCTATATATGTTTTACTGTCTGAAAACTCGTTAAATAAAGAATTTATAAAGTGGGGTCTGGCTAACAGGTAAAATGTGAACCTAGGAATGGAGGCTTTATCCTGCCCACAGTTTTACAAAGCCTCCGGGCTCTAGGACCCAGACTAGAACTTATTAGGAAATGAAAAAGCAACAAGGATTGCTTCCTCCAAAGCAGACAAACACTGGAGCCCCTCACCATACATAGGTGAGGAACCTAGCAGTGGCGTAACAATCGCCATAGCGACCCAGGCAGCCGCTATGGGGCTCGGGCACAGAGGGGCCCGACCAGGGCATCCCTTTGATGCCGTGTGGGCCACCTGTGTCGCTATGGCATGTAAGGGTGCTGGCTGTCACTGACACAGCTCAGCAGCGGCTGTGAAGATCACTGACATCCTGTCAGTGATATGTGCAGCGGCCGCGGCGTGTTTACCCTCACAGCTGCTGCGGAGCTGTGTCAGCCAGCAGCTGCGGCAGAAGATGCCTGCGTTCGCAGTGAAGAAGGAGGCGGGGCTCACTTAAGAGCAACCCCACCTCCTCTTACATCACTGGCTACCGACTTAAGAGCAAGCGAGGCCCATCGATAGAAGAGGAGGCGGGGCCCGGAGACGGAAGCGGAGGCGGGCCCGGAGACGGAAGCGGAGGCGGGGCCCGGTGACCACAGAGGTGCAGCCCATTTGAGACCCTGCAGAGCCCACTATAGAGAGTCTAAGGGTCACTCTCAGGTGGGCTGTTTGGTATATCAGGTGGGCTCTGCAAGTGGCATAACTAGCAATCATGGGGCCCCGTACAAAATTTTGCTGTGGGGCCCTGTGATTTCTAGTTACACCCCCGGAACCTAGGTAATATTAATGAAAGTTATGAAGGAGGTAGATAGCACACCTGGATCAACAATGCAGTCCCGTTAACAGGGATTAATCCGTAAGATCCCAATACCTACATAAACAAACAGCAATAGGTCTCAGCACTTACTTTTTCTTTATTGTCAAACAAATTTGTTACTTTACAAGATCATGTTAGCAACAGTTTCAAGACATATACACACACTTTCATCAAGCCAACAAGATACTGTATCTTTCCTAAATAATCCAGCAGAAGGAGTTAACCCCTTACTGATTCAACTCACTATACAAAAATTATACTTAGAGGAGAACTATGAGGCGAGTGAAAATCACTCATCCTCATAGTTCGAGCCAACATGTGACAATGCTCACTTCTTGATCATCTCCCTGCAGAGAACTGTGACTTGCAGGCATCCCCCCGCTCCAATTCTCCAGCGCTGACTGGAGGATCGGACAGGGAGGAGGCGCGTACAGCTGGCTCTGCCTCTATGTAGAGTGGTGGACCTTGACAGTAATGTCGGGATCCATTCCAGCTGCGGCGGGCTCAGTATACCACAAGCTGTAGCTCGCAATATACTGAGCTTTGGGTCACGCAGGGGCGTATCTGCCGCGAGGCAAACAAGGCGTTTGCCTGGAGCGGCAGATTCGCTGAGGGCGGCGATGCTGCCTTGCCTAGGGCAAAGCTGCACATCTCCCCATCCTTTACTAAAGGTACAACATGATATATTCAATTGGTTAGATCTTGTCATCAACCGCCAATAAGAGAAATTCCCAGCACATTTTGGACCCTAGATGGAGAGCCTTTTTTGTTTCCAAAATGCATGCTGTCATGCATTGCGTGTACAAGTCCGTAACAAATAACAAGTAAAGACCATCCAATTTAAGTTAAATACCATTTAACTTTTCAGAGTTAATTTGTTGCTTATGTACTTGTCTCCTTGTGATCTCTGCTATGTGGGGAGAACCACTCACAAAGGTAAAGACAGAACAATTTGTCATAAATATATTTAATTAGGGATACGCTAATGGAGTTGCCCTTTGCATGTCACTTTGTTTATTTATATAATTTTACAAACACTTACACTGTACTATCCTGCAGGAAATACCCCATCAGATGAGTCAGAGGAACGAGAGAGAGAGCCCAAGGTGCTGACTTTCCCAGAATACATTAACAGTCTGCTGGACACAAGTACAAGGCGCCTTGTGCAAGGCCTGCGGATGGAGTGCCAGAGCCGAGGTCGTTGCTCCTCCTACTGTCAGTTGTGTCATGTAACCTCTAGTCCCGATGCTCCCCCAGAACCTGTTCTTTTAGAGGTCACAAAAGCAGCACCCATTTATGAGCTAGTCACAAATAACAACCTCACCCAACAGGTAGGTACCTGTAATGAAAGATATGGATATTATATGATTTAAAACAATGTCTTCTATATTGTACTTGCATGAAATGTGTTGGTTCCAACTATACTACATTATCCATGTTTCTATGATGACCAGGTCCACTCAGTCGTGTACTTACACATAGCCATTTCCAGCAAGAATTCCTATGCTCTTCACCTCCATCTAGTGGCAGGAATGCCAAGTGAATGACATTGGCCCAGTTGTAGAATGGTGAACCCTTTATAAACTAGCTCCTTAGTGTCAATGGGCTTTTGTTGATGCAGCACTTTTTCCCTCTCCATATAATTTAATGGGAATGCAAAAGCAGCTTGATGCAGCTTAGAAGGAGGTCAGATCTAGGTTAGAAGGAAGTCAACTGAAGGTTAAATGCACCTGTCAATGAGCCCCAAATGATCTTAGAAGCTTCTTTACTTCATGTAAAATGCAAATGGCATGCACCTAAAAGCACGCCGCATTTCTCAATAGACACAAGTCATTTGAGAGTAGATCTTTTTACTGCAGAAGAAATAAGAACAAGAACTGTTGCACAGACAGACAGATCTTTCATACACAGCCTTACTGACAAGTAGATGCAATGAAAAAAGTACCTGATGTTGGAGTGCAGCCGTCTAGCTGCATGGGACACACAAATAAGTAATGACAGTTTCACTAACTGCTCTGGCACAGGATGACAGTCTCACAATGCCTACACAGTTGTCTTCAATTGACAATTCAATGGTGGTCTTTTGGGTCAGGAGTGAAGGGGGTGTGGTACCATAGGCAAATCTGGCTGGCCACATCTCTACAGTAAATCACTACAACAATGCAACACCTAGCGACCTGTTTGCACCAGCAGTCTGCCTCACAGGAAGGTTGTCTTAAGGTGGTCATTACTTTACAACCATCGCAAGACCTTAGTCTTGCGATGGTTGTAAAGTAATTAAAAAAACGTACGATCTGCCCATCTTGGACAGGCAGATCGTACTTGATCATCGCAAGCCCGCCCCCCTAAGGGGCGGGCTTGCGATTACTGCAATGCTGAACAGGCAGTGTGGGTCTCCCGAGCACCGTTCAAACCAGCCGAAAATCTAGCATGCTCCTTAGACAAAAGACGTGCGACCATACAGTAGAAACGGTCGCACGTCTTCATTCACACTGCACGATTTCCCGCGATTCTCGTCTGAGAATCGTGCTGTGTATGGGCACCTTTACAGGCCTGAACATGCTTATCACCACTCAACCTAGCACAGTTCATGTGCTGTGACATTCTATGAGTACTGCTCATGTGGCTGGCCTAAACACTGCAAAGGCCACATGGTGTGAGAGAACAGGGCCTCTACCATAAGAAGCCTCTCCTTATAGACACATTTCCCCACTTTAATAAGAACCTAACCACCCACCTTCCTTACATTTCAGATATAATAGGAGCCCACCTATTTCAAATTGCAGTTATCAGTTTGGCATTCAGACAATGTTCAACTGAAAATGCAGCTTAGTTGTTGCTGACTTCCTAGTGTGCTGTCCATGTGATGTATGATGTCAGTAATCCATCTTGCAACCAGCCAGATACAGTAGCTGTGTGGAAAAAGTTTGGAAGACATTAAGGGCAGCATGAAACCTAACTCTGCTGTATGATTTGTAAAGGGAAAACAGTGGCAATTGCAACTCTGGCATTTAGTTGTGTTTTGTATAATGTAAAGAATGGTTTTAATATGATAAGAACACAAGCATTTCTTTAGAGTTGCCTATTTGATGACACACTGGTAGATTTAATAGAACAGATGCTTAGTAATAAAATGAATAAAACAGATCCTCTCACTAAGCGTCCAATTAATTGACACTGGAGATAAGAAAATGAACACACACACACTGTGAAGCTATTGGCAACAGCAAGTAATAAGTACAATAACTAATATAAAATGATTACTATTTGCAGTGAAAGATGTCTTTTCTGGTGAAGCCTGATTAGATCTTTGATGAATTTAATATTTTTTTTCCTAATCTGCATGGAAATCAGAGTGACAACGTAGATTGACATGTTTTTTCTGTAACTGTTGGATTCTGTATGGAAATATTTGGTTATGTGTTCACATCTGTGTGAACACATAAGAGAAGGCTGTGTTATTTTGGAGTTAGGATCACAGGTTGCTAATTAGACGATATGAAGGTATAAAGACACGATGGAAGGTTAATTGGCTCCTGTCTAAATTGGCCCTGTATGCGTGTGAAAATAGGGACCTCAGATTGTAAGCTCCTTCAGGGCAGGGACTGATGTGAATGTGTAGTTTGTAAAACGCTGCATAAATTGTCATAGCTATATAAATACTAGTAATAAATACATTAATTAACCAGTTGCCGTCCGCCCGTAGTAGAAAAACGGACGGACGGCACTGTCGCATTCGTAAAGATATAAGGAGTTCCCATTTGTCTGTACATACCATTCTAAGTGTACACCTAAACAGGGGTGGACTGACAACATATGGGGCCCCCGGGCAATAAGAGATTATGGGGCCCTCTTGGGCTTCACCCATATAAAATCCACCCAATGCATTATTACAAGGGGTGGGCAAATGTCATTCATCTAGCTGTGGTAAAACTACAAATCCCATCATGCATCTGACTGTGGGCGTCATGTATATGCAAAAGTCTTGCAATGCATCATGGGTCTTGGAGCTCCACCACAGTTACGGATCCAGAGTTTGCCCACCCCTGAAGATCCTCTACAATTTAGGAATGATCGCTGTACAAATCAACGCACAGCAAACCTCAGTCCAAAACCAACGTACAGCAAACCTCAGACCAAAACCAACGTACGGCAAACCTCACACATAAAACACATACAGTACACACATAACACATAAGGGCATACATGCCCTCACTCACACTGGGCATGCATGTCCATGCGGCGTGCACGCCTGTAAACAGCCGATCCCGGGAGGGACAGGTGCTGCATGTGGTTGCATGCAGCAGCCTGTTCTTCCCTATGGGAGGACACAGCTGTACGGTGTCATACGAACAACTGGACTTCACATCTATGCGGGTACGGGGGCTCCGCGCTTGGACGCAGAGAAGGTTCATCAGACACGGATGACACCGTACAGCCGTGTCTTCCCAAAGAGGAGAACAGGCTGCTGCGCGCAATCACACGCAGCACCTCTCCCTCCCGGGATCAACTGTTTACAGGTGTGCACGCTGAATGGACGTGTGCTCCCAGTGTGGATGAGGCCTAATACACACACACAACACTTAATACGCATACACACACAACACATAATACACACACAGCACACACACAATACACATACAGTACACACAATACACACGCAATACACACGCAATACAGTACACACAATGCAGGACACGCACACACAGCATTACTATGCAGTCTGCTTATAGTTCAAGAAGCCAGGGGAGGAAGAGAGGAGAAGGCTGAGATAGGGAGAAGAATCCCCCCCTCCCCCTCCCCACGCTGCTCCCGGCCGGAATGTATAGTGTATAGGAGAAGCTGTGAGTGCAGGAGAGCTCCTCATACCTGCTGACAGCTTGCCTCCTCCGTCCTCCGGTCGTATCGTCTCACTCCCGGCTGAATCTCTGCCCGACCTTCTAGGCCCCCCTTCCCCAGCGCCCTCAGGTCCCCTGGCAGTACCTGCAGAGGGAGAGGGACATCGTCCACCCTGGCTGAATAATATCATATGCCCCACCTAGTATCGGCGCTGACAGGATGTGTGGAGGCAGACTCCCCTAGCCCGTGCTGGGTTCGGTCCCCGCTCACACGCTCACTTGATGGGGCCCGCCTGGTACAGGGCAGCTGCCTGTACACCCCTTTCGGCAGGCCTGGTCACGGGCCCCAGGGCCAGCCTTAGGCCCCATTCACACTGAGCGATTTATCGAGCGATTTTTGCAGCGATATCGCTCATATTTCCACGCGATATCGCTCTATGTAGCTTCTCCAATCCATTTCAATGGAGCTGTTCACATCTCGTCGCTCAATATCGCTCAATATCGCAAGTCGCTCAGTGTGAATGGGGCCTTAGTTAGGCCTTTAGGCGCCCTGTGCGAGAAAGCTTTACAGCGCCCCTCAGTGACCACACCCCTCAGTGGCCACACCCTTTAGTGACCACCCCCCCTGTAACCACACCCATTTTCCCCAATATCCGCACCATTTAAAGACTCCTATTTTGTTAAGCCGCAAAGAAACATATTAAAAACTATGATAAAAATGAAACTTTTATTCAAAGGTATTAAACTTGTCGGTACAATATAAGTATTCTTATCAAATAAAACAACAGAAGGTAAAAAATACATGTCAAACTAAAAAAGAGTCTATACAAATAAAGTGTCAGGATGTCATGCTGACCCTTTTTTCAAGTCAGTATATCTAGAAAAGTATAAATAAAAAACAGAACACAAAACCCGGACTACATGTAAAATTAATGAATTACTATATGTCCGCATATACGAAAAATTTATTCAGGCACATAATAATAAGAATTTGTTTGAGAATGTGCAGCGGCCATGTTGGCCACCGGCGTGTTCTGTGAATGCGTGCCACCATCTTGGAGGCAGGGAGCATGACGTTACATAACGCCATGCATGCGTGGCGTCAGGTGACGTCACACACCGATATTGGCCCCACCATCTTGGTGTATACTCAGTGCCCAACACGTGCGGTGTTATATGACGTCATGCGCCCTGCCTCCAGAACACGCCAATGGCTGAATCCAAAATAGCATAAAAATGTGTTTTGTTTGATGAAACAAATGAAAACTTTGTTGGTTTTCGTTCATTTCATCTGAAATAAATTTTTAGTCTTCGCACATGTCTAATAATATGTGGGGGGGAGGGGGGCGAGGGGGCAGTTTTCACTTTTTTAAAATAATTGTTTACATTTTTTTATTATTTTTTTCATATTTTTTTGCGGGCCCCATGCTGGTCGCGGGCCCTCTGGCCTTGCCCGACTGCCCGATGGGTCAGTCCGCCCCTGCACCTTAATGGTTATATTATAAGAAAGTGCTTTTTGCAGTGAACCTGTGTCCAGACTATGCACTTATAAAGTATTAATATACTGAACACGCTGTAAGAGCACTTTAAAGAGATCCATTGATCACCTCTGTAGCTATAAGTGTTGTAGAAACATTAATCCTGAAATCACAAAAAATAGTGTCAGCCATGCACAATTGTCTTTTGCTAAATTATTGAATCCCTCCCCCTTTCCTCATCTCCACAACATGAGATAACAGAGGAACAAGAATCAGGACAGCTCTAATTTTCAACAAGTTCAACAGGTATTTTTATCCACTTATTGAACAAATATTTTTTTTTTTTATATTTCAACTATATACTCACCAGACCCAAAGGGAGCAAATAAGAGAAGTGCCTTGATGGTATTAACATTTATGGTAATGTGACCTAAGGAGAGGGTAGAGACTGTGGGCAAACCATTCAGAGCCATCCTTGTAGCCTGTCTACAAATACAAATTGCCTACATAACAGATGGAGGTTTTTATCTACAGCTACACATTTGTTTGTTCTCTGTGTTCATGCCTGCATGATCCAATATTATGTTATATCTGTGCCCGCATTATACCTATAGTAGTTGAGTGTTCAGCTGTCTGTCTGTCTTTCTGTTACTGCAGGGTTCTGTGCTCAGCTGTCTGTCTGTCTGTCTCTCAGTTGCTGCAGGAAGCTGTGCTCAGCTCTCTCTGGTGCTCTGGCCGCGGAGACGTGATTGAAGATTGGTGTCGATGTGATTCTTCTGCCTTTGGTGTTGACGGACTTCCAACCTGCGCCCCGTTACCACAACCTGTGTAAGGCTCTTTGTTTTTTATCCCCTTTACTTTTAGTGTTTTAAGGCCATATGTGTCACTTGACCTTGTTTAATAAGAGCAAAGAGAAATACTTTGCAATAGTTCTTAGCAACAATTGTATTTCAACGTTTTAAGTTTCTTTTTTTTTTATTCTTTTTTTTTTTTAGTTCTGGATAGAGTGGGTTTAGAAACCACTTTTCTGTTATCTGGGGCTCAGTTAGAGAAATTTACCTCCACTTCCTGTTCTGTTGACAATGGTTTCACCACTAAGAAACTGAGGGGCATTCTCCTACAGCAACACAAACAGACAAAAAATACTTTTTTGGGGGGGATTCAAATAAAAAAAGATACATACACTTTAAAGGCAACAGTGATGACTATTGCTATTGTTATGGTTTTGGTTGAGTTAATTGCACACACTGGTCATCATCTATGAACATTTTTGAAAGATAAACTGCCTGATCCTTTTTCTAAGTAGTTTGAAAATGAGAAGAAAATACTGATTGGCTGTTACGGCTAACAAAGACAGTTCTTCTGTCTGATATTAAGACATATGCCTTATTGTTCTTTGCCAAATTAAATGTGACTTGCTGTCGCCTACATATCACAGCATATTGAGCTAGTCACTGAACTGACAGATCATGGGAAAGTATACGTGTTACAGTTGTTTACACCGATCAGGCATAACATTATGACCACCACTGAGAGGTGAAGTGAATATCATTGATTATCTGGTTACAGTGCCCCTAGGAAGTGGGTGGAATATATAACGCAGCAAGTGAACATTTTGTGCCTGAAGTTGATGTGTCGAAAAAAAGAAAAAATGGGCAAGTGTAAGGATTTGAGCGACTTTGACAAGGGCCAAATTGGAAGGGCTAGACAACTGGGTCAGGGCAACTCCAAAACTGCAGCTCTTGTGGGATGTTCCCAGTCTGCAGTGGTCAGAACCTACCAAAAGTGGTCCAAGGAAGGAAAACCAATGAACCGGTGACAGGGTCATGGGTGGCCAAGGCTCACTGATGCATGTAGGGTACAAAGGCTAGCCCGTGCACCATGATTCCATTAAAGAGCTACTGTAACTCAAATTGCTAAAAAGTTACATAGTTAATGCTGGTTCTGATAGAAAGGTGTCTGAACAGTATGTTACATATGGGGATACGAAGCAACAGACCGCTCAGGGTGCCCTTGCTGACCTGTGTCCACCACCAAAAGCACCTACAATGGATGAGCATCAGAACTGGGCCACGGAGCAATGGAAGAAGGTGTCCTGGTCTGATGAATCACATTTTCTTTTACATCATGTGGATAGCGTGGTGCCTGTGTGTCGTTTACCTGAGAAAGAGAGGGCACAAGGATGCACTATGGGGAAAAGGCAAGCTGGCAGAGGCAGTGTGATGCTTTGGGCAATGTTCTACTGGGAAACCATGGGAACTATCATTCATGTGGATATTATTTTGACACCACCTACCCAAACATTGTTGCTGACTGTATTTTCAGATGGTATGAACATTAAGTTGACATCCTCTAGAGCAAGCTTTCTTAAACAAGGGGGCAGTTTCCCACTAAAATTAAATGTAAGGGGTCACTTCTAGACTGGCAATCAGTGCAGCTTTCCCCCACTGACCACCAATGTAAGGGGACACTTTTCCACTAACAATAGTGTAAGAATATACTAATTTTTTCACAGTCTTCCTCTGGCCATTATTTGTTTAATATAATTATTATTGTCTTGTAGAGCAGGGGATTGTTGTAAGATAATCCACGTGGATCAAACCCTCTAGTTATGCTATCTTTAATTCTTCTATCTAAATCCTTATAAATCTTACTGATCATGTTAATGCTTTATGACCTGTAGATATAATATTTGTTTAGCTGGGAGGTTCCCCAAGACCTCTAAATTATTTCAAGGGTTCCTTTGGGCTAAATAAAGGCTGCTCTAGACAGATATGGATGTTCAGAAAAGTGTAAGCAGCTGGGGTGTTGGCAACAAGCACGCTCACTATATATTTAGGATTGGTTCATGGCAGGACTGTAGGCACAGAAGCTGCTCTAATTTCCTACAGGCCCAAATGATGCAGCACCCATGATGATCCTGCCAGAAAATTATATTTTAGTTGCCTTGAATGTTGCATCATAGATTCACAGTAAAAAGGACAAAAGTGCTCATTTCCTGAACACAATGTACCCAATTCTGTTTTATCTTCCTAATTATATAAATATGCCTATTGCTGTTTCCTGTCCCTTCACCTGCTCCCTGATATCACTGTCATCCTCTGTTCCCTCAGGGTCACATCATATCGCAGCTCTCATCTCTCTAACAGATCATTGTTTGCAGCTGTCTCATCTTTTATATGATGCAATAAACCATGTTTTATTGATAGTTATGTTTCTACAGACCTCTGTCTCATGTTCTGTGTCACACATCTCCGAGCTTTGTGGGATATGAGCAATAATCTTTCTTTTTATTAAGTTATGGATCACAGCCTGGCAAACCTCTTTTGTAAGCTGTGTGTGTCTGCATGTTCCATCTTCGTGTTTTGTGTGCTGTAAAGCTGCCTTGTATGTACTCCTAGGGATTTGGGTTGTGCAGTATTCTATTACCAGCTCCCAGAGATCAGACGGTTATGTAATGAAAAGCCAATAATTATGGCGAATACATTTTCCAGCAGTGCAAATTATAAGGTGGAAGTATGGAGTCCATTGTTTTACAGCTTATGGAGAACTGTCAATTTAAATAACAAAACAAAAGTGCCAAGTTACTCAATATTCATACATTAGAATATAATCAGAACAAGGTTTCTCCCCCAAAGAGATTGCAACATCATTACAAAGAATTTCAAATAGTGACTAAGAAAAGTTTTTGTTTTGTTTTTTTTTTGCATTTTTAGGAAGTTAAGCTTCTCAACCTGATCTAGATATGAATTATTAATACTACGTTCTATCACTATCTATCTACCACTATACTACACTATCTTTGTGTTGTGGAATAGACCATACAGCAGAGTAGCTGATAAATTAAAGAATAGGGCAAAGATCACACATTAGTTTTCATTCTTCGAGCTGTAATGGGAAAATAAACCATGGGTACTAAATGACTGTTGTGGCAACACCTCCATATTTATCATGAATTAGTCCACTAGTGTATCAGAATTTTCGCTATTGAACTTTATTTACAGCATGTAGTCCTCTGGCATCAAGTGGTGTTTACTGCTGTTTAACATGTATTTCAGTATTCAATTAATATGTACTATTAGCTAGTGTAAATATATGAAACTGTTTAGGTTTTCTTTATATAGGTATCAATCGCCTTTGAATAAACAACAAGCTTTCCAGGTGCTAACAAGGTCATACTCTTAACCACAATAAGTCCAATAGAATCTTTTAGTAATCACAAAATAATTGATAAAACGTATAAAAAAAAAAAAAACCCTCTGAGCATACACAAGGCCTTGAAGACCAGTTAGAAAGGTACAAAATGAAATTATTCTCTATGTGGTAAGCCCCCTACATCACCACTGTGCTATATCACTGGATGCACAGAAATTCCAAATTGTGAATCCATCAGTATAAGTCCTGGTGCTAAAGGGGAGAACAACCTTCTCAACGCATTTCAATATGCCTAAGTAAACAATAGATATGGCTTAAATAGCCAATTCCATTAATTTATAATGTGTGTCTGAATACTGTCAGCTATAGTATATTGGATCATTGCATCCTAAAAAATGTACCCTTTATAATTGGTGCTGGTAGTTTACACATTTGATTTCAACAGTGGCTTGCCTCATTTAGAGACAGAGCCATTTCAATGCTGTAAACTGTCAATAAAGAAATATACTGTCAAACAAAAGCCAAAAAGCTATAATGTAACTCACCTATACAATGTCAATTTTTTTTTTAACAACACCAAATCATAATAACCTACAGCAGGATAAATGTACTATATGGGGCATTAATGGCTTCCTCTGCCGCCTTTGCCAATTTTCATTGTTCTAGTACTCAAGCGCCATGGGCCGTACAGTCTAACTGTCTCCTGGGTCACATAGTCATCCTGCTTTCCACTACTTGTGATCCAGTGATTTAGCCTCAAGCCATTGAGAATAAGTGTACATGTTTTGTTGAACATACTACATAACAGTGCTGCTTGTCAAGTTTGGTCAATGTCATCTTTTGCTAGCAGAGAATCATTGCTTCTTATTCACTCAGCCAAGATTCAAGTCTTTCTTTCCCTTCTTCTCAGGATTCACCTTTCTATGCTGCAGGAACCCAGCAGTTCCCTCCTGGTGCTGGAGTGGCAGCATTTAGAGTCTCCGATTGGAGCAAGAATAGTGGACTACATCATCAGCCAGGAGAAAAATGCTGACAAACTCGACCATTCCAAAATGGAAACAGGTAATCTCCTATAGAATGGTACATTCTCTGTTCTTTAATATTTACAGACAACTGAAAGCCTTGACCCAAAAACAAAAATGTAATATATTGTAGCTCATCAGTCTTCAGATGTGGTGGCTGCATTCATTTTCCTTGTTCAAGCTTTCTTTTCTTTATTATTCACCTGCTGATCCTGCCAGTAACACAATTCCTGTGCTAAGGTGACAACATTAAAGTGGAAGTAAAGCTAAGGGAAAAAATGGCTCCCCAGGAGCTTTTCGTCATAATGTGGGTGTATAGACTGTAAATTAGCACATTATGGCAGACTTAGCTGGCAACCAATCCCCTCTGGCGATACACTTCTCCCTCTCTGGCGCTTCCATCTTGAGCTCGGTCCTCTTCTTGGGACGCTTGATTGGCCGGGCTCTGATGACATAATTGCCGCACATGTGCAAAGTTACTTCCACTTGGCATGCTGGGTCTGTGCACATTCAGTATAAAAAATTACTGAATGGTAAGAGAAGCTTGGAAGAAGAGGCATCCATTGAAAATCAACCAATCAACATTTTTTAACCTTTACTCCACTTTACCTGTATCTACAGAAAAGCAACTAGGACCACAGAACACCTTTCCCTATCTTCTCCAAAACAAGAGGAGGTATTCTGAAGTCCACAGAGAGCTGTGTAGCATTATTATTGATAGCAGTCAGCAGAGGCAGGGAGCACAGGAAGTCATCAGCTCACAAGATTTTTGGCAGGATTAAAGTGACATTAAACTCTCAGATTTTTTAACATAAACCAATACTGTAATGTGTGCCTTACTGTAATCCATGGTTGTTTCCCTTCTCTTTATTAATTCTAATAAACTAGGCAAGTAATACTGTATCTGGAATAGCAATGTACTGTTTATGGAGTCCCATGTCTGTCCAGCCATTGATTCTTAGCATGTCTTAACCAAAGAATAGTAGAAGAAAGGAAAGTAAAGGAAGAAAGGAGAAAAAGAATTAGGGGTAAGAAGAGATATTCTCAATGGTATATTTGACAGACCAAAAGGGAGCAAATAAGAGAAGTTCGTTGTTAGAGTTTACATACACTTTAACTAGGACGTTATCTGTATACATGTCACCATTGCTTGAAAATTGCAGTCATTGTAGTCCTGCTGGGAATAAAAGCCTTTACTGTCAATGAACTAAAAGATAATGTATGCGGGAGGTTCAGCACTGTGGGGTGTTTGTTAAATTTTTTAATTGAAAATAATTTTCAATTCTCCAAAGGTTTAATTGCATGGGTCAGGTTTATTTACTCCATGCCTTATTCTTCTTCCTTATACTAGCAACTTTTGCAGGATATATGTATCTTATATCCATTCATAGAGATCATTGTGTAAATGTTCTTGTATTAGTCATTCTATGTGATGCTGCTAACGTCTGAATGATATTAAAGCCTAAGACTTCCCTTCAGTTTTGCAGATGTACAGGCTCCTCTCCTGTAATGAAATTATTTACTCTGATTCCTCTAAACACTTTGATCTTCTCACAATGTGCATTAGAGGCTGCAGCAAGTCAGATAAAGCCCATCTTAGTTCTTGGCTGAAAGACTGTGCATTATCATCTATCACTTTCCTCCCCAGCCTTACTGTCCCTGGCCCACCCCTCTCTCCCCCTTTCGCTCCAGCCATTTAAGAACCTGTGAGTCATCACGTCCAATACACTGTATAGAACGTCATAAACATTACATCGCTGGAGCGGAGGGGGGAGAGAGGCTGCGGAATCGAGGTTCGGGTGAGCATATCTTACTCATGGGTAGCCCCACTGCAAGGGTTACATTTTCTTCTGCCCTGAGTTCTTCTTTAAATGCAATAACCAGATTATGGAACAGCAAGCAAATTAACAATTAAAAGCCATGTCACAAATTACTTAATTAGTTAGGTAAATGTTACAGTAATAACTCTAAATTCATGAATACTGAAAATACACTCTAGTTTCCTTTAAGAGTTTTAAGAGAGGATTGTATAACTTTATGTAAACTAGAATACTCCATCGTTTTCCTCCTCTTTTTTGGTACTCAGAAAACGTGCTGAGTTTTGTTGAAGACATCATCTCAGGAGCCAAATCTCCATGTGTGATGCCAGCCCAAGTACCTGACAAACATTCTTCAGTGATATCCATTGTGGTCCGCTGCCTGGAGTCCGACACTTCCTACACGTAAGCTCTGTCCTCTCCCTCTGCCACCTGTCCTCTGTTTTTATAATCAAGCCAATAATGGAGTCAAACTCTGCCAGTTAAAATGCTTCAATTCAATTTTCATTTAAATTGCCCATCTTTAACATTAATAAAGGAAATCAGTGAAGTGAATTATTATAGAGCATTGTGGGGAAAAAAGGTTAATAGATTTTGCTATTAATAGTCCCTGTATTATTTAACGGGTGACATACTGTTGCCTTGGGACTGAAGGGCTTGTTAATAACCCCCGGTTTGGTAAATTAATCTTTTCATACCGCTTCCATTTGATCATCTTTCATAATATCTATTCAAGTTGAGGTCTTATTTTGGCCAAAGTATGATAAGCTCTGTACCCTGCCTCAGGCCTACTCAATTTAAACTGTACTTGGTAATATAATTTACAGCTTCCAATATAGGAAGCTTTAAAGTTCCCCCTTAACCCATCTTGTTTCATGACATAATACATTTTGCAGGATGCTCTCTGTCAGAGTCAACATAATTATTTGTTGTTGCATGACCTGACCAGGTTCACACTATGGGGAGTGGATAATACTGGACGACGGTCAGAACCAAGCCATGTCACTGTCCGAATGCCCTGTCCAGAGGTGGATGATGTAAAGTCACAAGGTAATAGTTATATTCTTATCATTAATACAGTGGCATGTTCATTATAACATCTTTTCTGACACCTCTGTCATAATATGGTGATCCTGATGAATTTTAGACTTGTGAGCCGTCAGAAAATTTGTTTCGTTTCGGAATATCCGTTATTTTGTATTTCGTAATTCGTGTCCAAAACTCAATTCGGATTCGTATGAAATACGAATTTTCGTTAGTTTCGTCACATTTTCGTAACTTTACGAACATTTGTTATGATGAAGTTAAAAAGCAAAAATACCTTTGTTAATATTGGAGTCGATGGTAGTTTTTTTTTTTTAATCTGAAATACGAAATTCCGTTAACGGATTTCGGATCCAAATTTCGTATTTCGTATTAAAAAAAAAACTACCATCAACTCCAATATATTAACAAAGGTATTTTTGCTTTTGAACTTCATCATAACGAATGTTCGTAACGGAACGAAAATACGTTAACGGAATTTCGTATTTTCTGCCTGTATTGTAATGCAATCCTCAGCAGCAGAACAAAAAACCTCTGATTGGTCAACCAAACGAAATACGAAATTCCCTTAACTTATTTCAGATCCGAATTTCGGATAAAAAAAAAAACTACCATCAAGGCACCAACTCCAATATTAACAAAGGTATTTTGCTTTTTAACTTCATCATAACGAATGTTCGTAACGGAACGAAAATACGTTAACAGAATTTCGTATTTCCTGCCTGTATTGTAATGCAACCCTCAGCAGCAGCGGATCCGAATTTCGTATTTCGGATAAAAAAAAATCTTGTCATGTTGTTCAACCTCATTTACAGGGGTAATATTAGTTCCCGTTTCAACGAAATTCAGATCCGGAATTCGTTAACGAAATTTCGTATTTCGGATATAATTCGGAAACTGCAATTCGGATTTCGGATGCTTCCGAATTTACGAATTTCAGGAAATTCGTACGAATTTCGATTCGTAACTAAACGAATCGCACATGTCTAATGAATTTACACATACACAAAAACATAATTTGCATATAAACAATGCTTCCAGCTTCTAAGGCTTCTGTATGACTTTTCAGACTCTCATGTGTTCCTGTTTTCTGTGTGCACTTATTTTTTCCCTGATCTATGTATTATTAATGCAGAGAACACTGTATTATACACATTTCTCCTCCCAGAGATAGAAGGTCAACACTATACCTGGGGACATGGCTGTAATGCTTTCTTGTACACTTATGCAGAGGATTGCATTAAAGTCTGTACTCTTCTTCTTGTTTATGATTCCACAATTGTCCTCACAGTGGGTCCAGGTTCATGGTATGGCATACTGAGTAGAAGTTGAGATTTTGTACTAAGGATGAAGCTAAGCCACCCATCAACTTCTACATATTTCATTACAAAGTGCTCTGGCTTGTAAATAAATTAATAGGTAGTAGATGTTCAGAGAGAAAACATCTAAAATGCATCTAAAAAAATACACAAATGTCAGAATTGAAAGAGAAGATTGATGCGCAAATGTAACTTCAGCATCTGGGACTGATGTGAGTGCATTCTTCTGCATAGATCATGTATGGAAAGGTTTAAAGGGGTTTTCCAGCCTCTGTGTTTAATAACAATTTGGAATCTTGGGACACTGATCATTTGTTACAAAAGAAATGTCAAACCCCTCTACCCAAAACTGACGGTGATTTTTATGTTTCCGTCTAAAGGACTAAAATTAGATTAACATCCGCGTTCTCAGTTCTCAGTGTCCAAATTATAAAAAAATTATTAAAATCAGTTAAGCACCCCCCCCCCCCTCTAAAATTTCAAAAAAAAAAATAAAAACTATACCCCATTCACATTTGTAAAAAATACATTAAAACATCTGATTATCATCTTAAGTTAAAGAGGACCTGAACTGTGAAAACTGTGGAAGCTGTTCACAAAAAAAGGGCAAAGCACTAATAACCAGTATTGCATTTGGGCTCCCTGCAGCTGGTCTTTTCCCCATTACTGACTTACTATGCCTTGTTCTTCACTGTCTATGTGTGAAGGCAGTCATCTTGGTATTGGCAGGGCTTTGCATTCTCATGTTAGAGCTTCCCCCCTCATTACTGATGATTTGATGACTGGTGGAGGAATACTCAAGAAGCAGCCGGAAAGATGGAGAAGGCATAGATTCACAGAATGTTTAAAGAAGCAGGGAGATCCTTATACTGCAGGTCCACAAGTACAGCTTGCTCTCCAGCAAGGAAGAACAGAGAGCAGCGCAGGAGTGATATCACGTAATCTCACTTGAAATCTGGTGAGCCTAGTACACTACAGTTATACAGCTACGAGGCTAAATGCACAGGCGTACCTAGATGCTGAAAATGTGCTGCCATTCTTTTAAACTAATTCAAAACAATAGATAAATCTTTCAGGTAACTGCTTAAGCACAAATAACACGTGTATGTACTCCCTATAACATAGCAAACCTTCACTTTTTGAGTTCAGGTTTCTTCCAAAAAAGTTTTTGAATTAAGTTTCCTCCACTACACAATTTGCTATAAACTCAGACTGGGAAATTTATCTCCTCCCACCTGCACATTTTTTTTAAGGCACAGCAACACAGATTATTTGTGGGCCCCTTCTTCTTGATACACCAGCCAGTGCTCATAGATGGTCTACTTCAGGGGCGCCCACTATTTTTCGTCTGGAGATCTACTTTTCAAATGACGAGCTCATTGAGATCTATTTGGTTTAAAATATGTTTGTTATTCAATCTTAGTCGTCTTACTATTCATTGAGGGGGGAAGGGGGATTTATATAAATAAAAAATATAGGGGTCTATTCACGAAGCTGCCGAAGGATCTGGCCGTAGCTTCAGCCGATCCTACGGCCGGGAGCGGGGGCTCCCAGAGCGCCCTGGGGATTTTTTTTTTAGTTTTTTATTTTTACAGCAGCAGAGCCGCCGGACAATAGGATGCCGTGTTTTTTGAGGCATGCCTATTCACACAGCTACTAATCTTTATTTTATTCATCCACATGTATGTACCTGTTTAAGGCGCAGGGACCCTATTTTTTACAAAGTAAAGGTTCTGTTCTGAAATTACATTGGTATGGGGTTATATTGCCAATGTAGCTATTGGTGTAAGCCTCCTTTTAGAATAGAATAATCTCATTGACAACTTATTTGAACAAAAAAAATATCTGGTTGATAGAAATAGACCTTGTCTGTGAGCTGAGCTTTTGTTAGCCATTGCTAACTTTGCTGTAGCATGCCCCTATGTCATGTAGAGATGGGCAATTCCATTACCTAAATAGTTTAGCAAGGAAGTCAAGATGATATTTTCCACCTGAGTCGATTTTGATTTTAAAAATGATAGGTTTGCCATGACAGTTGAAAAGGCCTTCTTCTATCACAGAAATAAATTATTGAGCAGTCACTGTAAAAAGTAGCAGAGGTAGCAGAGGTAAAGCTTTAGACAGGGAAATGTTTATCATTTCCCTGTCTAAAAGTTTTCCTGTACTATCATGGAAGAGTTGTATAATCTGTGCCGCACTAGGTTCCATAGCTGCAGGAAGCGTAATCCATAGGACTCCTGGGTCTCAATGGTAAGCTTCCAGCTACTGATTGTGTAATGAGCCCCCAATGGCTGATTCATATTCAGCAACTTATCATGCAAGGGGCCTTTGAAAAAAGACAAGCTTGATTACTTATCCCAGATATGTTTCTGCCTCATGAAATCCCCGAATGCCTGAAATTGTTCTAGTAACTGCAAGCGGATTGCTTGGCAATTCTAATTAATTAAATGTTATAAATTGCTTGAATGTTCTTCCTCCAGTTGCATGACCTTAACTGCTATATTTTGTATATTCAGTGGTATTTGTTACAGCGATTCCTGCAGTTTAGCTGCTTTGGCAACCAATTAAATATAATTAAGACTGAAGTTAATAAACTGTTAAAGATGATAGAGAATGTTTAGAATGGGTTATTGTTTTGTTTCAGTGCCTCTCCTCTATATCTTCTTTTGAACTTTTAATTTCTGCTGTTAAAAAAAATAATGAGTTTGGGAAAGGCAGCAAGTATTAAGAGATGACTTAAGTCACTGTAGACTCTTTTGTGGTCATAATGAAGATGGAGATGAGTTGAGAAGCATGGGTCATTAAGAATGCAATGTGTAATATACTTTCTTAGCTGATAACTTTACTTTCCCACAGAGGTTGCTGATAAAATCTACAACCTTTTCAACGGCTATACCAGCGGTAAAGAACAACAGACGGCATACAACACACTGCTGGAACTTGGCTCCCCCAGCCTGCACAGAGTACGTTTTCACTACAACCAGCACTTTCAGAGCTTTGGGGAGTTCACTTGGCGGTGTGAGGATGAGCTTGGTCCAAGGTACCCCTTGTTATTATTGCATGCTGTTTATGCATATTTAAGTAGAATTGTGTTGTTTAACGTCTTTGTAGTTTCGGTGCCTATAAACATGAAAGGGTGGCTGAAAGATCCAAACACTAAAGAGTAATTCTTTAGAATGATTTGTGTTCAAACCTAAAGGGCAGTACAAGCACAAGTCTGCCTATATACATTAGAGATCATTCTTTAGATCCAGCTGTGTACAGTCAGATGAGGGAATGTTCTTCTGTCACTTAACCTAATGCCTGCTCAGGAGAAGAATGGATTTGCTAAGATGGATTTTACTGGCCAATGACTTCTGATTTTCCCTGTTACTGGCTGGTTTCTGCCGCACTCCTGCAGACCCCTCCATAACCACAAACATACAAATATATAAGATGTCAACATGTGTGTTTGTACAATGATTAATTATTTCATTTAAATGGTGGCCAGATTGTGCATGGACTGATTGCTATCATCTGTAGACACCTCCATTGTATATGTTTACAAATATCTGTGTCTCTGACATTTTTGGGGGTTTACTCTTTCCTTGAGATCAGTAGGCCAGGTGGTGTTTGCAGACAATAGGCTCAATTATCAAAGCTTATACCCGCCAGGGGCCACCGAAGGAAAGGTTTAATTAGTCACCTGAGTGTAATTTTTACAGTGAGGGGCCTCCAGACTGGAGGAGCTGTAACTGGGGCCACAGATGGAGTCTGTAGGTAACCAGAATGAGGAAGGGGCCACCAGGTCAGCTAATGCCTTGAGTCACAGCAAGGAAGGGGGTTCATGAGGACCTGACCAACAACCTCCACTAAAATACCCCACATTAAATCTTCCCAGGGGCCAGAGTAGGCCAAGGAAGGCATGAGGTGAATGAGAGCCACAGGGGTGTGCTCAGGGAATGTGTAGAGGCATGAAGGTGACTATGCTCAGGGGCCACATGAGGAGCGGTGGAAGTACAAGGTAAATGAGACTAGGGGTGCAGGAGAGCTGTGCTCAGAGGCCATAATACATACAAGCTGAATTCTGGGAGATCCATCTTGCCACATTCCGTTCTTCTCCTCTCTACTACAATGCATCCAGCAGGTGGCCCTACCCCCTCCCTTGTGGTTACTTCTGCCGGTGCTCCAACAAGGTCATTCCAGCAGAGTTTTCTTTGCACTGGTTTCACCCACAGGCAGCCCCTGCTGGGCCCAGGCCCCACTGTCGAAGAGGCTGCACATGGCTGGGCCCCTAACACCAGCCCTGACCTTTCGTGTAGCTGAGCCTTCAGCAGCACATACAATTTAGCACAATGTAGAGAAAGGAGATTTGTATGGGCCATGCAGCTACATAGACACAGAGGGGGTGATTTACTAACCTAAACACAAGCACGCACTAGGTGCGTATGATTTTTACACAGCAAAACGTATTTATCAACCAAATGGTCTCTAAAATCATATTTCCACTAATGCCATATATGGAAAAATCATGCACATGATGCATATATAATGCTGCTTCCCAGTTTAGACAAAAATGGTTAGCTCATGCATTTACATTCCTGCATTCATCAACGCAAGCAACACAATGTAGAGCTAATTTACACAACATCACCTTGCTATTCATGCAGGGCTTTGCACAACTTACCTGCTGGGTGTGTACACACTACAAAGGTGTCTAGATTCCACCAATAGATCATGCTGGGAGGGAACACACTACAGAGGTGTATACTTGTTTGTGGCGTGTTTATAAGGTTAGTAAATCAACCCCAGAGTTTCACTTTTCAAAATATTGTTTGCTTTCCTAATGAACTTAAGCAGGCCACAGACTTTATAGGGTAATTAGATATGCAGGCACAATCTAACTTCTCTCAAGCCAAACTGTATTCAGAAATCTGCAGAGAACTCTGTAAAGTTTGGAAACTTGGCTCTGTAAGCATACAAGTTTATGTGACAAGAGAGGGAAGAGAAGAGTGCAGAAAAATTGGAGGGAGTACACTTCTAGTGTTGTCCACTTACTCATTTTCCATGACAGCAGTTGGCTGACAGTTTCTGTATCTACCCATAGACATGAGATCCTGGATCTGGTGACCGTCATCTCAACAAAACTGAACAGCAGAAGAGCACAAGGAATAAGCTAATGTTGATTTTTCAATGTCAAAGAGCTTGAGAGTTTTTTTCCAAATCAGGGTTTCCAGGGTTTGAGTAGAAATTTATAATAGATATGATAAGCTGTAGTAGGTTTAGACAGCTGAAAATTGGCCAGAGTAAAGCACAAACAAGTCAATGATTATTTTTAGTTTACCATGATTATTTTTACCATACTAATTTATATGAAATATACAATAACTCACATAGCCTTAGCAGTCTTTATTATGCAAACCTCAGCTTCATTTGGGAAGTTCAGCTGGTCCCCCTCCTGTGCATCTCTATTAGCTAATCACTGAGATAGGCAGCCTTACTGACCAGTAGTGAATGGGGTGGCACTGAGCTTAGCAGACCTTTTCCACAGTCAAGATTTCTAAAATACATCTCAGAATTCTCACATTTTCTCAGTTTTGTTTTTATTTGTGGCCTTCTTTCTGAGGTCAGGGCATTTCAAAAGTATCTCTGATATTATAATGGAACAGAATAGCTTCGTACATGACATGTACTGCACAGTGTGTGAATGTTATGTGCACTGTTTACATCAAAATACTCAAAAGTGTTGTTGGAGACCAGCTATGATCAAAATATTTTAGTTGCTATTGCTGAGCTTTGCTTCTAAAAATACTAGTCTCCTGGTTGTGGTTCCAATCCAGTTGGTTTAATACATTCTAAGTCACGAAAATCAAGAAAAAGTATACAGATCAGAATTTCTGACTTGCAACATACTTGTTTAGTTAATCAGAAAACACTGAACCAGAAGCAACTAGCATTTTGAGAAGGAGGCCAGCAAAGGCAGCTTGTGTTTAGCTTTTGCTAGTTTGTACCTTTCTTTTACTAAGAAGATGGAGGAGTGAGGAATTCATATTATTACCTGGTGTCAGTTATGAAAACTTTTCTCAGGAGCACATTGAACATTTTCATTGCTTTCTTTTGGTGAATAAAATGTTTTCATATCTCGTCATTTCAAATAGAATAGATAAAACCAATGTAAGAATACACATAAGGAAGTGATCATCTTTTTCATCCTGGTTTTTCCATCTTTTTAGGAAAGCTGGCTTAGTATTATCTCAGCTGGATGCCTTGAGCCCTCGGTGCAGCTATCTTTTGGGAGAACCACGTATAAGCCTGAGACGTTCTTCATTGCGCTACCTTGCCTGCCGCTACAATGAGCCTAAACCTCATGCATTAAACTGGACAGAACTGAATAGAGACCTGCGAAAGAACTGTGAGGAACAAATGCTCATTGTGTTGAGCAATGACTATGGAGATAGCAAAGACTACTGAAGGTCACTGGTACTCCAACCAGTAGACTCAGGAACAGACTGTGCTTGAAAACAAAAGTTTGAATTAGACACTGTATAAAATGAGACCGCCGAAGCTCTCACTGATGAACTCAAAGCAGAAGATAATCGACTGCCACCAGTTTGCTTGTGGAATCAAGGTTTTTGGCAAGAAATCTGGTGGAATTCTACATCATGGTGCACTACACAAAAGCAAGCATTATAACTGAGCACCAGTATCCTTATGTATTGTCCTTCTTATTTAATAGGCTACAGTATTTTCCCCAATATTAGGGACATGACTTAGTAAATGGTGGCAATAGCTGTGTAACTTAAACTTTAAGTCATGGAAATGTTTACTTTATTATTTTATGAGGTCATTGCAATGTAAAAATGGTTATGGATGTCAGGAAGTTACACAACTTGTCATTCCATGATACAGTCATAGAAAGAATCTGTATTTTAGATTGACGTACTGTATAAGGTAGGACATAGAAGAACATGTCATATTATGAATGCACATAACCTCACTTTTGGCTAATAGAGCTGTCTAAATATCTGCACTAGAAATGTATTCAATTAGTTCAGTAATTACCACATTTTGCCTCACTTGCCTTCAGTCTAAAAAAGCTTGAGGTACATTCACACAGTGCCTAATTCTCGTTGGGGAGGGGCTACTTATCAGTGTCTTCCTGCTGCAAAACTCATAAAATATACTAGCAGTTCTGCTCTTGGAAGAAAATCGCGATACATAGGTATCTCAATGCTAAAATACAATAACTGACATGTTATAGCCAAGCTGTTGTTTACCAGAGAGCCTTTAAATGTTCTTTAAAACAGAATTCTAACCACATTGTCTGGGAGGTGTGATTGTGCCACCATAAAAAAAATCATATGCAGTGGTCAACTTATGCCTAATAGTTGTTAATATCTGGGACAAATGAGTAGAGGTATGTAATACTAGTATGTTGCTTAGATGGATAACTGAGCAGCTTAGAGTGTTGGACCATACTCCCAGTAATAAGAAGATGAGTATGAAGGAAAACAATGTGGAAAGGACACTATTTTTCAGACCAGAATGCATGTGGATTACTTTAATTACATAGGCAATTGAAAAAAAAAATAACTCCAATTTTCAGTAGAAATATCTCAGCCTAGAAGTGGCAATTAAAACAGCATGGTGCTCTAGTCAGTGCTCAAAACATGGCCCCAGTTTGCTTGTGAATATCACACTGCAACAATCTAAATCATTAATTTACTTATTAATATACAGGTGAAACTCGAATAATTAGAATATCGTGCAAAGTTCATTTATTTCACTAATGCAACTTAAAAGGTGAAACTAATATATGAGATAGACTTATTACATGCAAAGCAAGATAGTTCAAGCCGTGATTTGTCATAATTGTGATGATTATGGCTTACAGCTCATGAAAACCCCAAGAACCCCAAATCCACAACCTCAAAAAAGTAGATTATTACATGCAATCAATAAAACAAGGATTGTACATAGAACAATATCGGACCTCTGAAAAGCACTTACTGCAATTACTTTTGCACGATATTCTAATTATTCGAGTTTCACCTGTATATGTTTTCTGACCTTAATGACAATATAACAGCATCTCCTCACCAAAGAGTAACCCAGCATTCTCACTCTAACCTTTAATTCCTACTTGTGCCACTGACATTTATTGAGGAGAGCCAAGGCAATTTAGGACTATAGACCCTAATAATTTCTCCTTTAAAATCTCTTGAAACATGGCCTTAAAATTAATATTCCCAGACTGTACTTGGTGCGCATCAATCCAAATGAGTTATCTTCATACAGTGTCATAAATCCAGGAAATTGCCTAGGTAATGCCTCAAAGAAATCACCAGTTCCTAGCAAACTGATCACATGTATACTAGATTTGTGCTAGAATACTTCTTAGGTGTACTGGCAAAGCTATAGTCTTGTTGCATATGACAAAAGGTGGAAGAAAGGTAAAGCAATGGGGACTTTTTAGTAAGGCAATGCGAAGACCAGTGATGCTGTGCCAAAACAACAAGCAATCGCATTTCATCTTGCTACGGTCAAATCAATGAAATATGAGTTCTGATTCACTGCCATAAGGTACTTCATTTTTGCCAGTGCTGTGTAGCTTATTGAATCATTTAAAAATAGTTTCATACAATCCTGAAGCCTGAAGATGGAAGTCAAGTTTAAGAAGAATGAATAAGCTTGATGAATTTCAAAGGTATTTGTTTTGTGACAGGTCGTGTTTTGGAGGCACTTGTAAGTTTCTATAACACGCTCGAGAAACTATTTATTAAAAACAAGCTGCTGTGTTCTTTGAAATCTTAAGTATATGTATAGCTGAAACTCTTTTTGTTTGTATTTGGATACATTGAGGAAATGTTAGTGCCCTTGTTAGGCTTTTATTGCTGTCTGTGTCCTTTCTGGGGAGATTGACCTCCTCTATTTGTCCTGCTTACTGCTGTCTCTACAAGTGATAGTGAGGGAAAATATAACCTTTTAGGATTGTCAGCAAACAGTGACACATGTATGAGAGGGACAGCAAGTGAAGGAAATGGAGCACAGACAGTGAAACCATTACCATACACCCTGAACCATTGCTTCTGAAAACCAGAGCAGTGTCTTAAAAGCTAAGTTTAACTTTTAGACCATATTTCATGTTACACCCATTTTCAGGGTGTAACATAGAATATGGTCACATTGCACCCCCATCCACCCCCTCACCCCAATCCCCCATCATCTCACTTGTAGTCTATTCATTCTGCAGTGTACAGAGAATTTGCATGATACTGCAGCCTCAATCCACTGATCGCAGTTGTAATAGTTTACTGGCTCCAATGCAAAAAATTATAAATGCACATGTTTTCCTTTACAAAGATGTATGCATTTACGGTATTCTTTTTTTTTTTTTAAAGGTGGATTTTACCTCTAGTCCACTTTCTAAGAAACGAGACCATGAGATGAGCTAATACTGCCACAAGAAAATGTAAACTGAAAATGTTTTTTAATGGGCCACCAAATGAACCACTAAATAGATCCAAAACCCAAAAATATGCAGCGCTATCCACCAACAATGAAGAATAACATTACACAATGCTAAATAAGACACACCGCACTTAAACACTAGCATGGACAAAGGATCACGCAGAAGTATGGTTAGGGCCAAGCTAGGGTTACATAGCTAGAGTTAGTTCTCTAACCCCAGGGTTAAGTTGAGGCTAGGGTTGTGGGTAGTGTTATTATTATTGTGGGTATGTTTTTATGTCAGCTGGAAGACACCTTATAAATGTATTGGAAGAACATTTTAAACAAAGACTACAGGTTTTTTTTTTAAGTAGAAAGCACATGGCTTTCAATTTACAATTATGTGTTCTCTCTACCCTAGCCAGTTAGATTTAAATCATGACAGTTATGGTAAGTCACAAGGATGACAAGCAAGGAACTTACTTGCTGCAGTTAAACTTCTGCCTAAAGTTGTAGCTAATCGTAAAAGTGTGGGCATGGTTAGGTATGTAGTGTGTAAATTCACTTGCTTTCATATCCTCATTTTACAATACTTTCTTTTGCGGCCATGAGAATTTAATGCAAGACTACAAGCTTTTGGTTCTAGCAGCTGTAGCTTCAAATAAAAATACTTAGAAATCCAGAGGTTGGGTTAGGCTAATATCAGGGATTTGGACTTAGGCCGGAGTTCATTTTTATGAAGCTTCTGGTTGTTTTCTTTTTAAGGTTTGGAGAGTTAAGAATTAATATTAAAGTACATGGAGACAGCAGTCTACCTAAAGGTGAACTTTTCCTTTAAGTATTTTGGATTCATTTTAGGGGTCTATTTTCCCTTAATTTTTTTCCATCAGACTCTGAAGGTTAAAGCCCTATCAGAGTTTTCATGCCAGCGATCTTGTATCTGCTATGCTGTCGGAGTACATTCACCATAATCCCTTCCACACTGAAAACATACCATCTTCACCAGTTTATTTAGAAATGTTCACGGTCTGATTTTCAGCTTGAAAAAAAATCAATGCTATTAACATTTGCTGCTTAACCTCACCCTAAGGCTTCACATCTATGTGCTTTTGTGTTTTCATGCATTTTACATGCAGTTTTAATGTGAGTTTGTATGCATTGTGCATGTTTTCATTGAGGAATTTCTCAAATTAGGAAGGAGTGAGTAGAGCCTATCATTTTCCAAATGTAGCTAACCCAAGGACACATGATCTGTTGCCAGGAGCGGATCGGAGTAACCATGTCTTGGCAGTGCATGAAAATCTATGTATCATGCATTTTAATGTACGCCTATTGACTTCTATGGGCCCCTCGATGCATATCGACAGGTAAAAAAAAACAAAAAAACTTTTTTTTAATGACGGAAACAATGGGATACCAAGTAATATGTGTTTTGATGCGTGTGAATGCGTGTGAAGATTACCAGCAGGAAGTCAGCAGTGTGGAGAAAAGAATTTGCACTCAGATACTCAGTTCACATGTTCATATATATATATATATATATATATATTTGTAAATGCATTAAAATCTGCACAAAACCTGCACAGTGACATTGAAACTACCACACAAACATTTTTACAAGTAGTTATCCACTTTTTAAGAATTTAGAGACTTTTCTTGCTGCTTGACAATTCCAAAGTCGGATGAGAGTTGATCTGTGGAGGCCATATATGATTTTGTTTGATGAAATCTCTTTTCTGTGATAGAATACTTATTTTGGAATACTTTTTCTGCCAGGAGTTGAGTGTGGGGGTAGAGAGGTAATAGCTGCATGTAGGAGCAACTCAAGGTAGTTCGAGGTAGTTTAGACTCTTGTTTGACTGGCTTTTGACTTGTTTCTGGGGTGCATAAATTGATTCTGGCTGCTTCTAAGTTATTTTGAAAAAAGTGGATAAAAAGTGGATAACTGTTTTTAAAGTCCATATTTGCATATTAAATAGGTTATATTAAAGGTTTGTATTAATGATTCCGGCATATAGTAGACAAATAGGTCCTCTTACTAAGGCTTTTAAAATACTATCAAGTCATGGGAGTAGTCAAAACCACATTCAGTGAAAGAAACTGAATTAATACAGCTCCATTTCCCTTAAGAGCCAAAATTCCTATTTCAACTGCAGAGTCACCAGCAGGAGCCTCCTCTTTATTCAGATGCAATGAGAGTATCAGGGCATTAGTATGTCTGAAAGGCAAAACATTAGACCACCAGTAAAATAGGAGACAGCATCAGGACCTGGCACAGTAAGTGTGTGGTGGACTCCTCCATATTAGTATACAGACAGTCATAAAATACACTTTATTACGGGATGGGCATCTCCTTTAATTACATTTGTCTGTAAATAACAGGAAAACCATTTTTAAGCATTTGTTTGACTGTAATATTTCTCTGCATTAATCTGTACTGTTCATTTATATAAAATGGCATGTTAGTTTTGTTTCTGTTAAAATGTATGATTATCCCTAAAATTCCCTTTTTTTTCAATTTGCTACTAATAATTTAGCAAGAAAAGAAAAATGAAATATGATGAAAAAAACCCAACAGGATAACCTGCGTTCCATTATGGTTCACTCTTGATGAACGGGCCTTTAACGGCACATGATAAATGATCTCTGCCACTAGAGGTGCTATATGTCAAGATCATGTTGTTTTATCCATCATGTTTACATGTCCTACTTGAAAACATAATTTTCTTGTTATATTTGTTTTATACATATAGGAAACTGAAATGATTTATTCCCAAAGGTATCTATGCATGCTTAAGTTGATGTAATACCGCGTGAAATATTCTGTGTGCACAGTTTTTGGAATACAAAGACTTTGACAGCCCACATCACTGTATTATTCAAACAATGACAACTTACTGTAAGATGAATATGAATTTTCTGCTCAAACTCCTGCTTAAAATTTCAGATATAGAGTATTACGTTTGACAACCTGCTATGGATCGGAGAACCTGTCGGCACATACCCATGCCGAGTGACAGAATTTAAAAGGCTCTCTCCTAGAAAAATATGGTAATGGGGGCTAGCAGCGAGAAGCTTGGACTTTTTTTTTTTAAACCTATGTAATTGTTAGATATCTTTTTTTATATTGCACATTCTAATAGGACAGCTGATAAGGTGGTGGTAGAAACCTACGCATATGGATATTAAAGAGGAGCTATAGGCAAACACAGAACTTGGAATTAAAGTAAATCTGTCACATCCTAGTACACTGTCAGCATACACAGAAATCAGGCACCGGGAGGTAGTTTGGCACATCTTGCAGATCCCCCATGAACCTCCCAATTAATAGTGACCTTTTTTCCTACAAATGGAACTTTGGACCACCCCTTCCTACTGGCATCACTGACCAATAGAAAGGCACCAGAGGAACAAGCAAGAGTTCCTTCTTTGGTATTTGCATCATAACGCAACTTGGGATTTGGGTTTCCAAGGCACACTTCAAGGTACAACAAAGTGCTTTCCTACACTGGTAGGGGCTTTCTTTCCTTGTATGCCGATGGTTTATTAGTTTTAAAGTGGCATTAGGTTTATTTGTAAGTCAAATCGTTGATCTCTTTGTATCCACACATGATTTTGTTACTTCATAAATTGCTTGCCACAAGATATCAAGATGTGTTTGCTAAGGATACCATTACCCATCACAGTCTGTGTGATCAGAGCCAAAAGTGGACACACCTCATTTAAACCATAGTAATCACCACAACTTAGTTTTAAACTTCCAAATAGAAACGTCTGGAGCTCATGTGTAAAACACAACAATAACACAAACCTATATTATGTAATTTTGCTGGTGATTTTTGTCACCAATAACTCTGCCGCTAAAGAGGCACTTTGTGATGCTTTTTACAGTTCTGCATTGTTTAAACTGTTTACTAACTGTTAGTGTATTATATCATTTATATAATCTTGATTGTTTTATGTATACTCTATAAAAGTGTACGATATTCCCTGTATATTTGCTAAATTGTAAATAAATAATCGGAATACTTCATGCTCTCATGGATATTTAAAATGATGAAGTATCCGAATCTCTGGTGGATTTTCATGTTCAGAAGCAATAAACGGCATCTCTGTTTACGAGTGTTTGCTGGAAATTTAAGACGATTGGGCTCTGGTGTCAGCTAATGAAACAAAGGAGGAGATTTCGTAATGAAGGTTCGGTGACAGAATAGTCAGTTGGGGGTTCTTACGTACTATGTCACGTACTAAAAAGATTACAAGAGCTATTAAATCGTATGTAGGCTCCCTGTATCACTCCCAGTGCCATAGCACTCTTCCCTCTATGAAGAAACTATTTTTACCAGGTCTTCCATGTTTTCTCAAACTGGCTCACCATATGTAATAGTATCTGTTGTGGCAGACATGTAACAATCTTTGGCAAGTCATAGGCTCTGTGCACATTACAAATCACAGTTGCCAACTGGCTGTACAGGTATTTAGGGAGTTAGCTTGCTGATCAGATTCTCTGATGATCTTTGTTTTTTAACCCAACACACACATTTGCTATTTATTGACTATCATATGAGCTGTCTATCATATGAGCCTGTGAACTACAGCACTGGTTTATCTCTTCACTATTACTACATGGATCTTTCAGCTAACCTGTTTAATTATGGTATCAAAAGATTGTTTGTTGCAAAAGCTTGTACCTCTTTTTATGTGAGATGTGGAATGAGGACACCAAAACTATGACAGTGAAAGTTAGATAATAGAGCTAACCAGAAAACCAATGACAAAAAATATCCAAGGCAGAATTAGTACATAAAATTAGCAAATATTACAATATTCAGTAGACCGAATAGGTTGTTTGGTGTGTACCTTACAACAGGTAGCCTTAACCCTTACTACTGACAGATATCTGTTTTTTTTTGGAGAAATTTATGTCAATTTCTATACACATATGCTGTCCAGGACTTAAATGCAATTCTGGCTTGTAGGCTTAATTGGTTCCTGGATTCTGTGTTAGTTTGTATGCTCCAGGTATAAAACAAGTATCCAAATGTGACCTTAATAACAATTCTAGAGTGCATCTTGGCAGAAATTGCTACTTTTTGTAGAATCCCAGATAATGAAATGTTTAGGACTATCAACAGTTACAGTTCCATAAAGAGTAGGGATGAGCATGATTATAGTGAAATCTTGCCATGGCAAGAACTCAATTTCACCCATATTAAATATTATATATCACCTACTGACATATTCAGGCAAAATTTGCTTGAACAAATATCTAAAAATGTTTCTTTATTTAGAGAATTTATTAATTTATTGGGGGGCGTACTCAGAGTAGTTTAGTTCATTAACCTTTAGTGTTTGCTCATTCTGAGAAGCCATCACATCCCTAAAATCCACCTTAAAGCAATACTACTTTTTATCTCGATCTCCTAAAATGTTTATCTTTATTTTTAACTAAAGCAAAACTTTAATTTCACTTTCTCTATTGACTCCACTGCATATCAATGAAATAGTAGCATTTCACTAAAAAAATCTAGATCTTTCCTGAAATTTCAGGGAAATGTAAACTCTCAGGTACATCTATCCTTAATCAAGTGTATTTTTTCTTTTAAACCAGTCTGGATGATGGCTATTGAACAAAGGGTTAGAAATCGGGGATGTAGATCATGTTTTTTCCTCAAAGAGCTCAACCTTGGTTACCTAGAGGAAAAAATTAGCTGTTGCACACAGATACAGCACTTAGCACAATCATTTTTAAGAAAGAAACGCTTCCCAAACATATGTTTTTCTACACACAACCTACCTTAGAGAAGTATTTCATTAACATTGTCAGTGACTACTTAGCAACAGTTGTACAATATAGCATAAAGAGTGTAGTGGTCAGGAGTATGTCATATACAGCCCAGCGTGCAGAGTGCACTGGTCAGTTAAAGTAACCTATTAGAACGATCCATAGTGGAATGTTTGGTATACCAGTCATGATGCACATAGATCACATACAAAATACTGTCCCATCTAACAAAAATGTGAGCTGTAATGTCACCCACAGCAGAGCACAAGCACAGTACCCAACAAGAGACAAATGAAAGTTGCTAGAGCCGGCCAGGTGACCATGAAGGACTTTTGGGTGAGAGAAGAGATTACAGTGGCTGCCACCAGCACACCCTGTCATCACTCCGCAATGCTGTCCCCCTTTCTAGCCTGAGGGCCACTGTTACCTACCAGGTCCTGCTACAATGTTCATCTGTACCCCAGTCTGGCTGCACACTAACAATGAAGAGCAATGAGAGACACAGGAAGTAGGCTGCCTCATTTGAGTACCTATCCAGGATTTAGCAGACTAAGCCTTGGATAGCTACTTGATTGAGGCAACCTACTTTAGTTCATTGCAAAAAACCTAAAGAATACAGATCTACATGCCTGTCCATTCTATCTTATTAGCTGCTCCTGCACTGCTGACAGATGCTCCGTGGGGGGTAGAATTGGGGGAGTCGGACCCCCATATTCCCCCTTATCTATACAACAGCCAGAAATGGTTCCAACAAGTGGAAAACAAAACCACATCACTGTCCTCAGGTGGAAAGGAACAGCTTACTGTTCAGTTGGAGAGAAGCATGGATGGTAGAGTTATACTATTCAGCAGAGCCTCCTTTAACAAATGGATCTAGAGAGAGGAGTAGAGCAACACGCCCCATTTAATTGTAAACCATAATCAAACCATGCCAAAAAATAGACATGGTAAAATGTTTCCTTCAAGCCTTCCTCTGGTTTAATTTAAGAGTTAACATGACTACCTGTTCCGGTCCACTTTCATCTCTAAATAGTAATTGGTCTTTATGTAACAAGCTTTGTTCTTTTATGCATGTTATGTGGGCAGTCTGTTGGGATATGGTAAACCGTGGAGTGAATTATTCCAAGCAAAAGTTGTTCGATTGCCCCTTAGGTCATGGAGAAATGCTGCCTTTGATGCTCTTACTTTTTAATGGATTACAATTTAGTACATACATAAACGGATGACCATTTGACTGCCTGCAGTTTTTTTCTTTAAACTTTCATGTATGCGTAATGGCCAAACACACACATTTTAATATTATGTTGGCAATCTTAAACATCTGGCAATCTTAAAAGTGGCACAACCCTTAAAATAATCTGTAGAAGAGATCTGTTGCACATGAATTTACAAAACATTATGACTATGTCAGATGAATAATTCCTTGTTATCATTGGAATATTCCCTATTGCACAAGCTTTGCACTAATAACTTTGCATTTCATCAAAGAGAATTGTTAATCTAATAAAATAAAGCATTTGAATATAATACCTGGATAGAAGATATCAACAGCACAGAGGAGAGCCAGTAGTTGAGCTATGGCTTCCAATATGATTACAATTTTTATATTTCAAGCACCCTTTCCGGGTAATTGTCCAGTTTTAATTCTTTAAGTGTAGTAATGAGTAACTCCTGTCAAAAAAGGTTGTATTTTTCTCTCTAGACCTCCAAAATATTTCTTTATATATATATACTGTTATATTGTTATTATCATTTGGTGGTTTTATTATTCACTTTAACACCACCATTTTAAACAGCAGAAAACCTGGGTAGGAGAAAATAGGCAGAAGGAGTGTATTTCCACTGTTGTATGCAAAAATAATTCAAGAAACTTGACTTGTCCTTGGTTAATGTTCTTCCTGCAGAAGCCTGGTGACTGTGAAGAGCTAAAGGTATACTGGGGTCATATTTTTAAATAAGTACAGCTATGTTTAAGGATGCCTGCAGATCAGCCCTCGGGTAGAAAAATGAATGGTTAACCTGTTTGGCTATCATTAAAAAGCTCTAAAGAGACTGAAAGAGAGGGGAAAAGGTTAGATTTGCAAAGTTTCTTGGATATACAGGTGAAACTCGAATAATTAGAATATCATGCAAAAGTTCATTTATTTCACTAATGCAACTTAAAAGGTGAAACTAATATATGAGATAGACTCATTACATGCAAAGCAAGATAATTCAAGCCGTGATTTGTCATAATTGTGATGATTATGATTTACAGCTCATGAAAACCCCAAATCCACAATCTCCACAACCTCAAAAAAGTAGATTATTACATGCAATCAATAAAACAAGGATTGTACATAGAACAATATCGGACCTCTGAAAAGTACAAGCATGCATATGTACTCATTACTTGGTTTGGGCCCCTTTTGCAGCAATTACTGCCTCAATGCGGCGTGGCATGGAAGCTATCAGCCTGTGGCACTGCTGAGGTGTTATGGAAGACCAGGATGCTTCAATAGCGGCCTTCAGCTCTTCTGCATTGTTCGGTCTCATGTCTCTCATCTTTCTCTTGGCAATGCCCCATCGATTCTCTATGGGGTTCAGGTCAGGCGAGTTTGCTGGCCAATCAAGCACAGTAATCCCACGGTCATTAAACCAGGTTTTGGGGCTTTTGTCAGTGTGGGCAGGTGTCAAGTCCTGCTGGAAAATAAAGTCAGCATCCCCATAGAGCTCGTCTGCGGAAGGAAGCATGAAGTGCTCCAAAATCTCCTGGTAGACGGCTGCGTTGACCCTGGACTTAATGAAGCACAGTGGACCAACACCAGCAGATGACATGGCTCCCCAAATCAACACAGACTGTGGAAACTTCACACTGGACTTCAAGCATCTTGCAGTGTGTGCCTCTCCATTCTTCCTCCATACTCTGGGTCCTTGGTTTCCAAATGAGATGCAAAATTTGCTCTCATCAGAAAAGAGGACTTTGGACCACTGAGCAACAGACCAGGTCTGTTTTTCTTTAGCCCAGGTAAGACGCTTCTGACGTTGTTTGTTGTTCAGGAGTGGCTTGACAAGAGGAATACGACATTTGAAGCCCATGTCCAGGATCCGTCTGTGTGTGGTGGCTCTTGATGCACTGACTCCAGCCTCAGTCCACTCCTTGTGAAAGTCCCCAACACTTTTGAATGGCCTTTTCCTGACAATCCTCTCCAGGCTGCGGTCATCCCTGCTGCTTGTGCACCTTTTTCTTCCACACTTTTCCCTTCCACATAACTTTCTATTAATGTGCTTTGATACAGCACTTTGGGAACATCCAACTTCTTTTGCAGTTACCTTTTTGAGGCTTTCCCTCCTTACGGAGGGTGTCAATGATGGTTTTCTGCACAACTGTCAGGTCAGCAGTCTTTCCCATGATTGTGATTCCTACTGAACCAGACTGAGAGACCATTTAAAGGCTCAGGAACCCTTTGCAGGTCTTATGGCTTAATTAGCTGATTAGAGTGGGACACTTTGAGCCTAGAATATTGCACCTTTTCACAATATTCTAATTTTCTGAGATTGTGGATTTGGGGTTTTCATGAGCTGTAAGCCATAATCATCACAATTATTACAAATCACGGCTTGAACTATCTTGCTTTGCATGTAATGAGTCTATCTCGTATATTAGTTTCACCTTTTAAGTTGCATTAGTGAAATAAATGAACTTTTGCACGATATTCTAATTATTCGAGTTTCACCTGTATACTGTATATAGATCTGTTTACCCTTCAGATACCTTTATAGTATACCAAAGGTAATTAAGTATTTGTAAGACTATCTAGGGCAGTAGTAATAGAATTTCTTTCTTGTGGGTCAGTTTAGCTGTAGCACAGCCCACTAGGTGGCTGAACACGCATTTACTACTGCTGCACCAGGAAAGACCTGCGAGTGCTTCATTACTTTCAGGGGAAGGCTATATTCATTCCTCCTGCTGTGGGCTACAACAACATCTTTAATGGATTGTCACAACAGGGAATCTTATTCAACCCTAGGGTCCCCATGCATTCACAATGACACGACAGCCCTAGAATGACAGTAGTTATCTAAGCACTGCAAAATTTAAGTCAGTCAAGGTTAGGATTTATTCATACATTTCCCCTTGATGGCCACACTAGACACAGAATATGTCACTAAATTTGTAATCTGTCATGATTTACGGTAACAAAAGAGCATTTTTGTTTTAGCTTTTTCTCCAAAAGAGTAATACCACACATAATATAAGTAATGTGGATACAGACAGACTTTGGTGGAGCAAATACAAGCTATTCCTGCCAATCTTCCAATCCTAAACACTGCATATAGCATACGTGCCCCAGCTTGTGAAAGTTTAGAATATTCAGAAAATGTCACATTCATGTAAACAGGAAAGGGTCAATTTTTTTATTTTATTTCTAATGATTTGAGTTTACATGGAACTAGGTCAAAGGAACAATTGAAAATGTCATGCATCTTTTTAATTACCGAGTATGTATGTAGTTGGAGTGTGAAGCTGCAGCTGTCTACACCTTCAGATCTTTCATCCAGCAGATAACATCTCTTGAGTTTACTTGACTGTTTCCTAAACTGTATCTAAAGCCAAAACTTGTTTTAAAAACATTTTGGAGACAAACTCCTGTGAGGTTTCTCATTGCTAATAATATGAGACACAAGGAGAAAAAATGCAAGATTCCCTACTTAGCTCGTGTATCAAATATTTTTTTGTGGCCAATAGGAGAAAGACCACCTTATTGAAAGCATTGCTCATATACAGAATATGTTATTTTTCTGGCAAAGGTGCCCTTGAATGTCTATCAAGGTACGTATCCTGAGGCTCCATTCACACATAGCGGTAGCGGTTTCCACTCCGTTTTTTCGCACAAAAAACCTCACAGAACGAAACCACTGAAACATTAACATACATGCGGATTCCACACGTTTGCGGCTATTACGGTAGCCGGACCGTGCGGAATCCACCCATAGAATCGCGCTTGGACTAATTTGCGGGACTGCGATAGTCTGAACAATGCACATTGCAATGCATTGTTTTTTATGTTTATCACGAATCCGCACAGGCCGAATACGCACAGAAAACCGTTCATGTGTGAATGGAGCCTAAGGGGGGAATATATCAAAACTGGAGCAGACAAAATCTGGAGCAGATTTGCACTACAGCCAATCAGGTTCTCTTTCTCATTTTAAAATCATACCTGGGCAAACTGAACAGAGATGCTGATTGGTTGCCATGGGCAACTGCTCCAGATTCTGTTTGCTCCAGTTTTTTATTTTTTATTTCAGCTTTATTGGGTTTCAAGTTGTAAAACAGACAAAACATTAGCATATTAACCATACAATATACTACACCAATTGCTGAGGTAAATACCGATTATCTACGCATAAACATCCAATAGGGGAAAAAAAGGAAACAAGAGAAACAGGGAATACAAGGACAGACATGACACAGGGGGAACAAATGTTTGCTCCAGTTTTGATAAATTGCCCCCTAAGTGTCTTTTTTTCAGCACAAAACACAAACTCTATAGTGTAATAGATTCTCCAAACAGCACTCGATAACAAAGAGTTTATATAAATATAGCACCACAAATCCTACAAAGATGCAGATTTCTTTAATTACTTTAGTCATAGTAGTAATTGCAGCCATATTTCAAAGACATGATACCACTATAGTAGAATACCCATGGATTGACCTAAAGCAAAGCATTCAGGATTTGTGTACATCTGTCCCAAAAGTGGAAAAAAATATCCTTAAACACACAATTATCCAGTCATAGCCGAAAACTGGAAACAGGTTTCATTACATAAATGTCACGGTGGATATGCCTGAAATTTATATTAGCAAGCAGCAGTGCTTAATTGTTTTATAGTGTTGTAACCAGATTAGTAGCATTCCAAGATTTACTATGGTCCTATGGGATATACAGTAGATCATATTATAGTGGTAGGATAACCATCCTATGAGGTAATTTGAGCAGGTTAGGAGTCTCAGTCAATACTGAGGCTTTTATTGCTCTCTGTATCCCTACTATGGAGCCACTGCCACCAGATATAGTAAGGGGAAATCACAAATTTGGGTCTTTTGAGGAAATGGCCTAGTGGTAACACTTGTTCTAGTGGCAACTGCATGAGGATTTCCCTCACTTTGAAGAGATTTATTCTCGCTTCATATTGTGCCTTTAGGACAGGAAGTGAAGGTAAACCCCTCAAATGGGACCTAGACAGCAATTAGGAAAAAAAGACAGGGGTTTTCACCATCACCTACTCTGGCCAACACTGAAGATTCAAGTTGTGGCTTTAGATATACTTTAAATGCCAACTTTGTAAATATAACAGGCAAAGCTTGTCTGGTTGCAGTACCGCATGCTAGCTTCCTATACTTCCAGGGGACTGTTCAATTGTTGAGCTCAGTAACATGTCCAATCTTGATGCAATGCTCCTCTCATATAATATTAGGGGACTACAAATGTAAGAAAGTAACTCCTTCATTATGATCTTTGGGGAGACAGGATCTACAGGAAAATCTTTGCCTCTGGAGTCTCTGAGAGGTATTTTAATTCAGCTGGTGACTCAACCAATCAGTGCAATGGGTATAGTGTGCCTTTAAATATGTGCATGATGGCCTTTAGAAACCTTTTCTATAGCATGCTTGCAAGAACTCCTCTCCTTGTGTCCATTTTGTGACTGACCAATAGAACAGTAAGAACATGTGTTGTAAAGGAGCTATTCCACCCCAAGATGATATTTTATCTTCAGTTGCACATTGGCTGACTGAATGACCTGTTGACTTTCTTTCTTGGACTTATACAGTGCACTCTACTACACCCCCTCCTTACCAACAAGGTTTCTCTGAGACTGTCACACTTTTACAGTTGCCTGCAAATAAGGAAAATGACAAGAAAAAATAAGCTTGCTAAGCCTGATAGTGGTTAATATATGGTGGTGAAGACCAGAATTCTGGTGGCAAGATTCACCCACTGGCAACATTTCTTGAATACTTTCTTTGCCACTGACTCATCCAGCCAATGAAAGCATAAGGCCCCTTTTGCATGGCTGCTCCGATCGAGTCCACCTGTCAGTTTTTCAGATGGACCCGATTGGATGCCCTATGCAAGTCTATGGGCGGTTGTGTGTCAATGGATGGGCGTCCGTTTACACTCGGTTACCCCCCGCCTCTGGCCTGGGTCCGGTAAAACTAACGGAACAGTGTTCTGTTTAGCTGGACCGGATTGTGCCGGATCGGGGGTAATCTGATGTACATGGACAGATGTCCATTTACATCTGATTCCCCATAGACTGGCATGGGGTCCGGTAATTGCAGTTTTTTACTCCATTAAAAGATGGAGGAAAAAACTGTACGGACATGGATGTCACAACAGTGACGTCTGATCTGTACTGTTTTGATCAAGAGAGGATCCATGCATGGATCTTCTCCTGACCAGCCCGTGTGAAAGGGGCCTAACTGAAGTCCCACAAAAAAAACCTATAATTTAGGGGTTCCTTGGCACCCCTTTTCTTTTTTCTCTTATCTCTATAGATTGAACTTGATGGACTTGTGTATCTTTTTTCAACCTGACTAACTATGTAACTAGGAGACATATAAAGCCTAGAAAAAATAGTTTCCCCCGAGCTCCTAGCAGTTTTTTTTTCTAGCTACACTGAATGGTGCAGTGTAGAGCCCTCGCTTATTTCCTGAATCTGGAAGATGCACAGGAGTTACATCATCATTGGCTACCCAATAGCTGAAGAGAGCATTGCAGACCTGGAAACAGTGATAGAGGATATGGCAGAAGTGGGGGAAGGAGTGGCAACTTGAGCCTTTACTTCTGTTTGAAGTCAGACATGAGTCAGAAATCCTTTTCTGTATACTTATTCTTGGTTAGTAGCTCAGGAGGTATTGAAATCAGAGGAAAATTATCACAGGGAACCAGCATTGTCAAATGCAAGAATGGCAGCCCACATACAGTATGTACCTCATATCAGGTCACTTTTAAATGGCAACTTTAACTTTTTGTCAAATCTGATATTGTAAGGCCTGAAGGAATAGTCACCAACTCTATAAATAGTTTATAATTGAGTCCAATGATACATGTTCAAATCCTGATCCGAACATTTCTCACTGGTCACAGCTGGAGATGTACCTCTTTACAGTTTGTGGTTTTTCAAACGCTGCAGCAGAAAGACAGCAAGTATAGCAACAGTGAAGCTGTTTCCCATCATAATCAATCAGATTTAATGGTTAATTTATTCAAACAATAACATTTGAAACTGAGTGTATGATATGGGCAATATGTCTTTTTCTGCATTGTTCTTAAATCATTGTTTAAACTCAATATGTTGCCAGGCTAAGGACACATGTAAAAAAATGACATTATGCAAAAAAACTACTAATAACATCATTCAGAACCATGTAAATGTTCGCACACCTGTGGAGAAATATGATATTTAACAGTTCTGTACTCTGTTGTATAGCCCATTCCTCTGTGTGAGCTGCCACATTAGACAAAAGGAGCCTTCATAAGGACAGTTCTGCAAAGCGTATCTAGTAAAAAGTAGAGAATGTTGTCCAGTTTTTAAAGGTTGGCCATTATCTAAATATATATATATATATATCATATTTTATATATATATATATATATATATTTATATACTGTTCAAGGAATGATATATGCATGATCCTGTTGTGTGTTTAAACAATCAGATCATCATCAGGTCAAGGGTTACATCTTTTAGACTATGGCTGGGGATACACTTATCAATTTTTTTTTCGTTCAACCCACGGGGCTGAACGAAAAAAATTGACCCGACTCCTTCATCAACACAAACAGCATGCTGATTTAAGGAATCCCGCTGCTTACATTGTACAATCCCGCTGTTTACGGCACCTGTCAGAACACCCAATCAGAACTGATCGAGGAATGCTGGCTGAAAGGGAGCCAACAGCCCCACACACTATGCAAATTTCGGCCGGTACATTAAAAACCATCCAAAATTTTACCAGTATATAGGAATCTTAAGGTTGCAATAGGTTTAGATTGCATGCTGGAGATGGTTAATTTTCTAAAGGGTTAATGGTTTGCATGAATACATACTTACACGTTTCCCAAATAGTCTCCCTTTTTCTGGATGCTTCATAATAAAATACTCTTTTTAAAAACTTTGAATGGTAGGCTATGAGGCATTTGTTAGGGGCCAGGTCCAATGGAATAGCCAGTTCAACAAAGATTTAAAATGTCTATGGACATTAAAGAGTGGTATGACGGACAGGTATGATTTGACTGCACCTAGGAACCAATATATGCCAGCAGCTACCTAACCATAAACTTTCATTCCTACCCAGCATGTGTTTAATGCAAATCAGTGCTTTGCTCACACAGGGCAAAGTAAATGGTTCTCTTTAATGCTCCACCTCTCACACCCAGAAGTATATATAAACCTTTCCTTAATTTCACTCGAGGAGATAAGAATGTACCCCGTAGTTTGGTGACTCATGTCATGTGACATGGTCGATGCTTGGATGTGGTCCAAGAAGGACACATGAGGCAGCAAGAGTTCTCAGTTCTCAGAACCTACAAAGGGTTTATTTTTCTAATTCCCAGTGACTAAATGCAGCAGTGGTGGAATGAAGGATGGTGAATATATGCGGCTGGGGAGGGAAAAGGGGAATCAAAATGAGCCTGTTCCTTTGCCTTTCTATGACCAAAGCACAGGTTTACTTTAATGAGGATGTACATGGGGCAACTGGTCTAAATATAAATGGCCCCAGTGGGCGACTGTCATTTGATTGTATAATTTAGAGATGCAATAGGATCCTTTAGATATCCAAGGGTTTTTTTGTATTTTAATAATGCGTAACTTTTGTTGAAAAAACATCAATCCCCTCTGGGTGATCAATGTACACTGCAAATATTTTAAAGGAGAACTATGAGGTGAGTGCTTTTCACTCACCTCATAGTTCTAGCTGATCTGTGACAATGAGACTGTCACAGGTCGGCTCAGTAGATCGGGAGGTGAGCGAACACATACCGGGTTCGCTCGCCTCTCGATCCTGTCACGGCTCTCTGCCGTGACAGGGGGATGGGCTGGATTCCCCTCTCCCCGCTCCGCCAGCGCTGACTGGCGGAACGGACGGGGGAGGGGCGGGTACAGCTGGCTCTGCCTCTAGATAGGCAGAGCCAGCTGTCACTCATGCAGCTGGGCGGATCCCGTCATCTAAGTCGGGATCCGCTCCGGGTGCGGCGTCTCAGTATACCGCGAGCTGTAGCTCGCGGTATACTGAGCTTATTGTAACGGGAGGACGCTAGTTTGTGTCCTCCCGTTACCCTAAGGAGAACTATGGGGGAAAAAACTGACCCCATAGTTCTCCTTTAACAAACTTTGTGCAGATTCCTACTTTTTTATATTCTGATGAAATACCTGCTTGTTCCAGCATGTCCTTTGCAAACTGATTCCTGAATGGGATGGTCTATGTTCATTATAATCAGCTGGTGAACCTTCTTTGTTGTAATGAGGAAAGTTGCAGTAATATCTCACAACAAAATTAAATTCCTATTACCAGGGATGCCTAACATTTTACTTGTAACTTAGTGCAGACAGCTGCCAATTCTGCACACCAACTCTGTACATAAAATCTCCAGGTCATCACATTGCATAGATTTTATGACCGTTTTAGGAAATTACAGCAGATGCAGTTTTAAATGGAAAAGTGATTTTTTTAAATAAAATTAATTTACAAATGGCAATGGCTTGTATAGCAATAATATAGGCTATATTCTATTTTTTTTTCCAATTTTGTAAATTTTATCTTTTTTAATTGGAGTTTCCCTTTAATAACTGATTGGAAGAAAATGTGCCAGACCTATTCTTCATATTGTTCATGATCAATGTATTTTCCCTGTGCTTGTTTTCATCTCTCCTAGTTATTGTTGAATGCAACCTGACACAAACATTTTTTTAATAAAAGTGTTATATACAGTGGGTTATTTCCAGCTATGCAATTACTGGACAGCTGTGAGCTGACCAAAACAGACTCCATTATGCCAAGTTCATTTTAACTGTTCTCTGCTATCTTTTGTAAGATTTGCATGTTTATCTGTGATTGTTAAAAAAAACAAAAACAAAAAAACGCTGACAATGAATTTGTAAAATAAAAAAGTTAAGACCATTAAAAGTAGACTAGGCTCGAGGGCGCATGCGCGGCACGCTGGATGGCTGACGTGCCCTAAAGCAGCTCCGCTCCTCGCCGGCGTCTCAGGGGACCCATATCGCGGCAAAACAGCACCGATCACCCGACGATACATACCGTGTAGACTAGGCTCTGAAAGCTGTCAAATTCAAGACACAAGTACACTGTTCAGGGTATTGCTCAGGCACAATTAACATTTCTAGATTCTGCCTATCACATAGCAAATCTTCACCTTTTTTAAATTTTAGTTCCACCTAAAAGAAGTACCCATTGAACTTTGAGAGTTCAGTTTGGTTTGGATGATGGCGGGTTCATTCACTGCCTTACATCTTGGAAATAATTTTTTTGTGTGTGGATCTGCACTCCAAAGTGCCCAACTTAGCTCACTTATATCACTGTTTTAACACCCCAGAAGGCCAACTCACTGGCCCTGTTGCAATGTCTATATAAATGACTAAAGCAAAATCTAGCCAGAAGAAAAACATAGCAGGTGTGGTGGAGCTGGGAACTCAGCAGTAGGAAACCCCTATTTGTGATTTAACCTCTCAGCATTAGCTCATCACCAAAGTAAAATCTAGTAAAGTACTGTGCTGAACTGTACTGTACTGTACTGAATGTGTTGCTTTACAACATCAAACCTGACAGAGATATTGCCTTTGTAGGAAATCACAAGATAAATCAGAAACTGAAGTTAAACCAACACCCAAGACAAAAATCAAACAAACCAATATATACGTGTAAACCATAAAGAATATTTACAGTAATACCCTGATATTTATTCATATATTATAATCTTATAAAATACATTTGACAGCAAATATTGGGACAAACATCTGCCTTTGGTTACTAAGCTTTAGTCTATATAGCACAGGCAGATCATGGAATGCTGTAAAGTGAAAAAGTGAATGGAGGCTTTCTAGAACTTCAGGCCAAATATGGTAGACATCAGAATGAAGGTCTGGATAATAAAATTCCCAGACACGGATGCAATTTTGTACAAATGTTCTATACTTCCACTTTGAATTTTCATTCAGAAAATCGACATTCTACAATGACATATCTCTTTAAGATATTCCATATCAAGAGGCCATTACTAGTCCCAGATGGTTTTGATGACGCTCACACAACTGTTGACCATGACATCTTCTACAGAGGTTCCTCAAGTAGTTGGTGGATTACGCATGTCCCCAAGTGCCTGTGGCGAAAGTCCAGCCCAATCCACTTTTTTAGATCTGTTCTCTTCTGCCACTGGGTCACGGCAAGTACACTCATCTTCCTCACATTCAGCTCCAAAAGGAACCACCTGACCCTTCAAAATGAGTATAGAGTTGTTGTCATTTCCCTGATAATTCATCTCTGTATATTATAGCTGTACAAGCAAAGGATGAATACAAAATGCCCATACACACATTTATACACAGGTAGTTATAGTTGGCAAAACTGTGAGTTTTTGTTGGTGATGCCAGAAATATGATGGCCGAGTCCCCATTCAGACTCCCCTGTGGTGTTTTACAGTGTCACTGAAACAGGAGTGGAGGGCAACTCTTCCAGTGACAACTGTCATTTTATCCAATGTTTTACTTCTTCTGTCTCCAGGGACACAGAAAGCAAACAAACTGAGGGTTTAACCATTCCCTACTCTATTCAAAATGTAAAAGAATGTTTATCTTTTTATTTAATGTGACACTAAACTCAGGAGTCTTACAAATGCATTCAAGTACATTAACTATTAACAAAAATGTATCTTATTTGTGAATCACTCAGCTGTAGATCCTCAAATCATTTGTGAATTCATGCAGGCACTGTCCTTCCTTCTGGAGGGTGGCTACTTTTGTTCCCCATGGTCCCAGTGTGTGTAGAGTAGCCACCATTCCAAGCTCACCCCCTTGGTGGACTACAATATCAATACAAAGTGCTAGACTGAACGTGAGATTGTAGTCCATCACAGGAGTGAGCTTGGAGCGGTGGCTACTCTACAACACACACAGGGACCGTGGGGAACAAAAGTAGCCACCCTCCAGAAGGAAGGACAGTGTCAGCACCAATTCAGAGATAATTTGAGGATCTACAGCTGAGTGATATACATGTAAGCTAAATTTTTGTTAATAGTTAAGGTACTTGAATGCATTTTTTACATTTAACTCTTGAGTTTAATACTTGGATTCAGAGCCCATTCACACCACATCCAGATCATCCCGAGACCAGACTAGATTGTTTACGGATCCAAAATGCATCCTGATGTATCCCTATGCCTTTTCTGGCCTCTGTTCACACCAGCGCAGTCCGTTCCAGACCAGACCAGAAAAATACTGCATGTCTCATTTTGTCTGGTCTGGTAAAAACGCAGCAAAACACAATGCACCACGTTCCAGATCTGGTCCGTAAAATGGTGTGAACCTAGCCTCAAGAATATTTTTAGTTGCTTCCAGTTCCGTTTTTATCTGCCGTTGATGAGGTAAAGCCACCTGCACCACGTGGTTGTGAGGATAATGTAAAAGTTAGCGCACTAGGTTTTTTTTAATATTTTCTTATTTTTCTTCTGGGTCAACAGAGTTCGAATATATTGATGTTGACCCACTGTATGTCACTCCTATAGGCTTATTATCTTACTATGTCAAGATAGCAAGTGTCATTTTTGTTACTGTTGATAAAAAGACATTCATTTTTTATCAGTTAAACTGCAATTTGAACGTGTAAAATTGTGTTCATGAACAGAGAGATCATTGTTTGGAAAGATATGTCTGGCTAGTTAAATTGTTTCCTTACCTTGTGTGAGGACAGGGTAGAGGCACAGCAGTCTCCTCCGTCATACTGACAATACGCGCGGTTATTAATTGTGTCACACCAGCCATCTGCTTGAAAGGGCTACACAGGAACACAGAGTCAGTCAACACAATACACAGAGGAAATCAATAGAACGTACATAACCTTTACAGCTTTGACTCGGAGGGTATAGAGAGAACAATATTTTTTTTTCTGGCTTGCAGAAAATTGCTCAGATGAAATGCTTTGTCTGTTAGATACATTTCCAATTTGTAGGTGGATAAATGTGAAACACTTTTAGCAGACTAAGAACTGTAGCATTTGCTATGTCGGCTTCCATTAAAAAATGGAATAGAATACAGCCTACATATTGTGACAGACAATAGACAGAACCAGAGTAGAATGTGGAACGGGTGCTAATGGCATGATTGTGAATACCAGTTAAATCAACTTGTTCCTGAGAACTAAAAATGGATAATATTGTGTTTCCAGGGTCTCTCAATCATCTTTACTTTTCTTTCCTTTTCCATCCTATCATTTCCTTGCTGCCAACAGGTTCCTTTCCCATATCTTTTCCACTCTGTCATTACCTTCCTTACCTTGCCTTTCCTTTCCCACCCTATCATTACCTTTCCTGCTTCACCTTTATCTCCTATGCGTTTTCTAATCAAACATTTTCCTATCACATTCCTTTTTTCATCCTCTTATTTTCTTTCCTGTAGTCACTCTCACCCATTTTTGCCACGCTACAATTTACTTTCCTTCCCTATCCTTTCCCATGCCCCACCATTTTTATTCCCTGTCACTTGATCCACAAAGAATGTGAAGTATTTAAAAATAAGTAAATATTTAAGCTTTTTTTTTTTTACAGAGTAATGTACAACGCCAGTACAGTGACTCAATAATACATATTACACAATATATTAATAACTGACAATTTACAGGAAAACATTAGTTTCAAATCTTGGTGGGAGAGGACATTAGGAGCTCTTTTAGAAATATGAGTGATTGTCACATTATACTATAGATAATGTATCATTATAATTAACTGATGGGTAAACAAAAAAAATGAAGTCATTATTTGCACAAATGTAAATGGTAATTAGTACCGTTTATTTCTTCATTAATTTCCATACCATGCACTGTAACTTCCTACCATTGCCAAAGGCAGAAACAGATGTACTGCTGTCAACCCTTTCCCCCACTCCACGTGTGTTAACATTGTGGGGGCCTTGGTTCCTTGTTTCCAGTTGAAGGAAAACAGTTGCAAAACTCTTTGGATCTACCTAATTTAAATGACTCCTAAAATCTGATATGATTTTCATTAAACTAATAATAAACCAACACAAACAGCACACAAAAACAGTAACATTGTTGCATCTTCATTAGGAAATGTATTTAAACAGTCAAGATCCCTGCTGAAAAAAAATTGTGAACCCTTTACAATAGCTGCAGCCCCTGGGCCTCTCTGATGCCCTGCAGGCTGGGCTGCTGTAATGGCAATGCCGTTCCCCAGGCAGCACGGAGGCGGTCAGCGATGTTGGCAGCAGCACGTTTCTCCTCCCAGAAGCTGCTGTGGTTTCTCCTTCCACCTTGTATATTGTAGGCACTACAGGAGGCAGGCTGCAGTGAATGGACAAAGTGGGTCAGATGGTAGCAGGGGCATAGCGTGGGAGGGGGACATAGGGCAGTTCGGGTCTCTCTCTCTATCTCCCCCAGGATTGTGGGGGATGCAGGAGGAACCAGTGTGAGTGTTGCATTTTTTTAATCACCCTTAATGTCCCTCTCTCTATGCAGTGTGCAGCCCCTCAATCTGTGCTATGCACCACCCATGCTCCGGTGCCTGTGGTATGCACGACTACCCCCATACCTAATGCATTGGAGCGGGGGGAAAGGTGCAAGTAGCTGGCCTAAGGAGCTAAACAGTATAGCATTGGTCCTGTCTGCAGGGCCCAATAATGGCTGTCCAGTGCAGTGATGGTGATGTAGGTGTGTCTGGGTCGGGAAGTTGTGATGGAGGCAGGAGGGTTGTGGGGGTCCTTAAGCAGAATCTTTCCCAGGGCCCAATTAATATTAAAGATGGCCCTACAATTGCCCTGTAAAAAGGCTGCACCGCTCCCCTCATAATTGCACACGTAGTACTGCACAGTACAAGCAGTATCGCATATATGTGATACATACATGAAAGTGGCAGGCGGGGCGGGGAGGAGGCAGGGGAAGGGGTGAGGTGAGTGGGGGTTGAATCGCTGCAGCATGGGCCTCTGAGTTGTACTTACTCTCTGCGTCAAAAGTTGCCAGGCAGCCCCTGCTGCAGGTATTTCAGTTAAGTTATATTATCACTACTAGTGTAGTTTAAAGGCATACAACCAAGGCTGTAGCTACCATGGGGCGAGTGAGGCACTCGCCTCAGGCGCAGCTGAGATGGGGGCGTAGCCAGGGCCGAACTTGCTGCGCCCCCTCGCCCCTGTTGCCATGGCGAGCACAGGACACCATTGGCAACAGGGGCACCAGGTAGCCAACAAAGCCGCGACTCAGCAGGGAGAAGAGGAGCGGCACAGGCTCCCGCTTCTCCTCGGATCCCCGCTGCTCTCCCCCATCTGTATGGGCAGATGACTCTGCGTCCTCTTTTTCTATTTCAAAGGGGAAATGTCAGTAAAATTATAATGAAAACAAAAACACCACACACACACTCATGCACACATATTATTAGACATGTGCAAAGACTACAAATTAGTTTCGGACAAAATGAACGGAAACTAAAAATATTTTAATTAGTTTTGTCAAACAAAACACATTTTTATGCTATTTTGGATTTGGCCACCAGCGCATTCTGGAGGTGGGGCGCATGACATCACATACCGCACACGTCTGTTGGGGGCATCATTTTCTGTTGTTGCCTCGGGCGCAAAAGGAGCTAGCTACGGCTCTGCATACAACGTTTGTTATTTTTGTCAAGAGTGATTTGTCTATGTGAACCATGCCCTACATTTATGAGATGCAAGTTGAAAAAAACCTCAAAAGGATTTCTAAATGCACACATTCATCAAGGCACATTAAGAAAAACTGTCTACAACTGGTGAACATACAGTACCACTGCTTTCCTTTTACGAGGAGAAATTCTTTAAAGGGTTGATGAAGATATTTAAATTGGCACTGCATAAGCATAGATAAAATATATTTCCAGCATGCCTTGAATATTTAAAGTAAAGTTAAAATTTTTATTCAAACATCAAAGCGATCACATCACAAATTTTACAGGACTATTCACAAAAGGGTGAAGAGTTTGGAGAAGGCAGGGAAAGTTAACTATCTAAAACAACATAGCTGAACTGGAAAGTGAACTGAATTGGAGAATTTTTCCAAATCACCTACTTGGACTAGATTGTTCAATTCTCCTGCCTTCTCTAAACTCTTCACCCTTTTGTGAATAACCCAGTTAATGTTTCAGCTTCCCCCACAACCCTTTCTGCAGACTCTCGTACTCAGGCATTCTGCAAAGATCACTGCAAAACTTCAACCAGCAGTGATGAAATAGGTGAAAAATAAAGAACTTGCAAAAATCTCTAGAATTTGTCAAGCTTTCTGTTCATGTGTATACTATGAGAACATCAGTGAACAGCAAAGGGTTTTGTAGAAGGTCACCAAGAAGGTAATTGTTGGTCTCCAAAAAAACCATTGCTGCGTGTCCTAAGTTTGGTGAAGATCAGCTAAATGCTTAAAAATGCTTCTAGAACAATGGTTTGTGGAAAGATGTAGCAAAGATTGAACTTTGAAGCAGACACATGCAATGCCGTGATTAGAATCTAAAATTGAACCACAAACCAACTTATCTCAACTGTGAAGCATGGTAGAGGGTACATAATGCTTTTTGGTAGCTTTGCTGCCAAAAGGCCTGGACTATAGCACCCGTTTACATAAATAATAATACTAAAATCACAAATGCAGCAAATAATTTTACAAGAGAACATCAGGGTGGTGGTCAGTCAACCTCAATCTTAATAAGAGTTGGGTGATACAACAAGACAATGACCCAAAACACAGCAGCACATCTAAAACAGAGCTACATAAACAAAAACAAATCTATAGTTTGGAATGGTCAAGTCAGTGTACAGATGATAACCAAATAACATGCGCTGTGGAATTAAGGGAAGAGAGCTGTTCACGCAAAGAATCCCTGTAACACTGATGAGCTGAGAAATAGAGAAATGGTTTACAATTCCTCAACTTTTGAGAACATCTGATAAGAAGCTACTGTATATTTTTGAGAGAGAAGCTCTTTCTTAGGTGCTACCACTAAATAAATGCAAAGGTTCACTTTTGCCAGTCTGGATTGTGAATGTTTAAAAATGTGTTTGATAAATACATGGTGAAATACAATTTTCTGTGTGTTACTGGTTTAACCAGGCTGTGATCATCTACTATTGAGACGTGACTGAACTTGAGACTACATTTTAGGAACCACTGAGGCATAAATCCAGGTAATTCCAAAAAAGATCCACAAACTTTTTCACACAAATGTATGCCTGCCCCCTCCACTGTTTTGTTATACAGTATATTTAGTTTCTATTCACCTTTATGAGACAATATAATAGAACAACATTGTTCTAGACAACAATACCAACAAACAACAGTACATTTTCCTGTACGTATTACATAACATACCATAAGGTTCGACCATACAGGGAAAGGGGGGCAGAGGAGGGGAGGAATACAGGTAGGTGACAGAAATGTTAGAGAATCAAGAAATCAGACACAAACTTAAAGTGCAGGTTTAAAAAATAAAAGGAGTTTGTTGAAAACAACGGTAAACATAAATGGCAAAAAACAATGCAGAGAGGCCAGATGCCAAAGCAGGTAGTCAGCCGTACCCAGGTCAGGGAACACTGAGAGTCAATGGAATGGAAACAAAAGCCAACAGGAGCACTGAGGAGAGTGGAGCCGTGAACATCAGTGGAAGGAACCCAAGAACGCTCCTCCGGACCATAGCCTTTCCAGTGGACCAGGTACTGGATTTGGCCCCTGACCCGACGAGAGTCGAGAATGCTACATATTTCATACCCCTCATGGTTGCCACCAGAAATGGTATGAGGAGGAGTGGTAGTGTAATGATTACACACTAGGGGCTTCAGGAGAATACATGACAAACATTGGAGATATGCATGCTAGAAGAGAGGTCAAGAGCATAGGCAACTAGGCACGTAGGAGAATACGGAAAAACCCAATAAAACGGGGTGCCAATTTTGGAGTAGGCACTCTGAGGTTGAGGTTACGGGCCAACAGCCACACCCTCTCCCCGACCTGGTAGGAAGCAACGGGTAGATGCCTATGATCTGCCTGTATCTTTTGGCGCTGCATAGAGGCATGAAGGGAACTCTCAATCTGCACCCAAGAGGAATGGAGCTCCCGAATGTGATCCTCCAAAGCTGGAATGTTCTGAGGTGTAAAAGATTTGGGTAACACAGATGGCTGAAACCCATAGTTAGCCATGAAGGGGGACATTTGGGGGAATTAGTTGATAGCATTGTTTTTAGCAAACTCTGCCCAGGGTAGAAGATCAGCCCAATTGTCATGATGGTCCGAGACATAGCAGCTGAGGAATTGTTCCAGGACTAGGTTGAATCGCTCAGCTGTGCCATGGAATTGTGGATGATAGGCCAAGGAGAAGGAGAGTCGAATTCCCAACTTAGTGCAAAAGGCCTGCCAGAACCTAGATACAAACAGGCTACCCCAGTCGGGGATTATCTCCTTAGGTATAACATGTAAACAGAAGACCTCCCTGGCAAACACTGAGGCAAGCTTCTAAGCTGTGGGAAACTTCTTAAATGGTATGCAATGGCACATTTTGGAAAAATTATGGAAAAACATTTTGGAAAAACAAACAGTGTCCAAGACACTGCAAACAAGCCAATGCTGCAAGCAACTGGACAAGGAAGGATAAGAAACCCTGACAAGAAGTTCCTGCAGTCTGCTTCCACTAGTAAAGCTGTGTTCAGGGGTATCGAGAGTAGAAGGTTTTCATCAGAGTCTTACTTGGTTTTATCTCCCTTTCTATAGATAAGTCCTAGAAGAATGTTAAGTTTCATGCTGAAGTGAGATGTGACTTTAAAAAGTGTAGCCAGGTTGCCCATTTGTTATAATATTTATAATGTATGTCCTTGAAAATATGAGTTAATTCTTCCATCAGTGTTATTTGCTTGATTTTAACTAACCATTCCATAACTGCAATGGGGAGAGGAACCTCCAGTGCTTCGGTATAAGATATTTAATGGCATTCAAAAGGTGCCATTGTAGTAGCATGCAGCAAGTGAATCAATGTCAGTGTCACCTGGAAGGTTGGATCCCACAAAGCTGGTACGTGCTGTCCAGAAGGGCTTTATTAGTTTCCAGTGTTTTAGATGTACCTGTACTATACTCATTCAGGACACTTATTAGCCTGCTTGCTACCCTCCTCCTCCTCTGCTCTTCTCCGACTGCCTGTCTGCCTTCCAATGCTAAGTGAGAAAGTCCTGTTAAAGTTCCAAGTGTGTCTGGGGGGCTAAGGACTTCACTTCCAAATGACAGCATTTGGGTCAGGTATGCACTTTGCTTGGCTACAGCAGGTGAACAGGAGAACTGGTTCACTTGAAAATTGAAATGTTCCTGGTTTTGTACACAGCCAAAGAGTCATATAATTTATTTATTGTCTTGCTGTAATATATCAACCACAGTACCGTGAATATGCAGCACTGCAAAATATATCAATGCAGAGAAACTGTTCAGAAATCAAAGATTGTAAACAAGCAAATGATGTCTGAACAGAAATTGTATTAGCTGAAGTTAATATGACACATTTGTATGCAGCTCACGTTAGATCTTCTGCATCAGAACAAGACAATTCTGCTTCAGGCTACAGATGCAAAAAAATATGGTTGTACCAGCAAGAGCAACAGCAGTTTCCACACAAAAAAAAGTTATAACCAGCTTTACAAATTAAATATGTATACCAAAAGCTACAGCATATTAATGGGGAATTACAACCCAAACACCAGTTGCTAGTGTTAAAAAGCAAGCCCTGCAAAAGTGGCAATATGTTTCTATGTTCTATGCAATATGCTGCCTTCTATACTAAATTGCAGATACAGACATGTGGCTCCTTTTACCTGCCATGTAACCAAAGCCTAAGAAATACAACAGTGGCAGCATGATCCCTTTGCCACCTTTGTGCACCTCATTACAATATATGTTCATGAGATATCTAATTACAACTCTGGTGAGAGAGAAAGAGCTCTAACAACTACATATCCTACCTATAGGTCACAATATATTTTGATGTCCCCAAATTATCAAAAATGTTGTTAATTTGACAGAATTCACAATTTTCAGGTTCCAAAACAAAAGAAATGTATAGATGGGATCCCAAAAGTATGTAGACACACATCCTAATTACAAAGTTAGGTGCACAAAGCCAGTTCCATAAAGACAGTTTGACCAATTTGGGGTTGAATAACTTAATTAAACTGAACAGAGCCCTTACCATAACCCAACTGAACACCTTTGGGATGAATTGGAACATTGATTGTGAGCCAGGTCTTCTTGTCTAACGTCAGTACCTGACCTCACAAATGCTCATTTGGCTAAATGGGCACAAATTGCCCCAGAGCATTCCAGATCAGTTATAGCTACAAAGGGGAAGCAAAATCCTTATTAATGCCTATAGTTCAAGAAGCTCATAAAGGTTTGGTGGTACACTGTCCACAAGCTTTTGGTTATAGAGTGTCCACTTGGAAAAAATGGGCGCATACTGTATATAGTTTGGAAATCTTTATATGATTGAAAGTGATTAGTATTCTGTATCACTGCAACATTTCTTTTGAGATGGACATAAACAGGGGTGCCCTTTAATGTCTTTGTGTTGGGGCCCCATCACACATAGCTAAAGCCCTGGTTAGGAGTTAAGTTACCGGTTAACTTGAACCTGTACTTTGCTAATGTAGGGCAAAGCAAGAGATTAACTTAAACTTACTCTCTCCAACAACATATACTTACCTTCCTTTCGCTGTCCCACCGCTTCGCCACTGGAAGCAAGGGAAAGTCCTGTGTAAGCTACAAGCTTGCTCACTGGAGTTGTGGCTTACACAGGGCAATGAACTCATGGGTCAATCGGCACCAACTGGACCATCACTTTCATATTAAATGAGTCACATGCTCCTACGCATCGCAAGAACTAGGTATTTCTTTTGGCTCTCCATTTGGAGAAGTGAGGATTAAAGCAAACCTGTTGCTTTTCCCTGAATGGACAAGGAGCAAGGTTAGGGACTGGGTTGAGAGTTAGCAGTAAGGTTCATGTTGAGCGTTAGTGAATTTACAGTTCTTAGATCAAGGGGTATGGGTATTTTTATAGCTATGTCAAAGCCTCAAATGCACTGTATAATTAAGTGCTACATTGCCAACAAAACTTCCATCATGTACAATTTTTTGGCATAAAATCTATATGTGAGAAAAACGTTTGTGCCCATACTCAACATCTGTCCCAAAGCCAGCAAAGCACTAGCACATCTGTGCTTTATAAATGTAACACTTTTTTTCACAAAGCAGCAGTATGGCCGCAGTGAGTCCATACCCCTGCTTTTAAAATAAAAATCTTCCTATTGTCACAGCAAAACATATTATGTTAAGGGTAATATAAAAATGTACATCTGATGACAGGAAATGTACCAGCTAAAATACAGATGGTTAATCCCTATTTTGTGTGAAGATTCCTTGTGACTTGCCTGCTTTTATCAGTTACAAAACTGCTTCCTCAGAATCCATAAATAATGATGAGGCCTGGACAAGTGTGGGCACCCCAAGTCCCACTGCATGCCCTCAGCCCACCACAATTACTGCCTGGCATTTCAAACATAGTTAAAGGGAAGATGAGCGAGACATAAAGCTTCGTAATTACTGCTTAAAACATTTTAATGGGTCTCACATTTCCACACAAAAATTAAACATAAAGCAAGTAATATATGGCACTAGTCAAAAGCCAACGATTCTCCATACCAAAATTCTCACATAATGGGCCCTATTTTAACAGAATTTATATTCCTTTAAAATATTGTGAGAATTCACTGGAAAAAAGAAGGCTGTGTTTAATTTCTTTCTCAAAGATCATTCGATCTCTTTGCAGAAGTAAATCACTCTCTGCGGAGCAGATTCACCAGGCACTAATGAGAGATATCACACCCTGATTTGGAAATAAATTGCCACCGAAGTCATTGACACTTAGTAAATCCCAGAACATGTGCTTATAAAGCCGTCAGTTCAGCTGACATATGGCTTCGTACTTTGAAAGCTGTACCACTGCCAGAAAGTCTCGTCTTTGTCAGCACAGAGGATTTTTTTCATGTTCAGCAGCTTCAAGAGCAGAGAAAAACAAAGGCTTTGTGGTGATCTCATTTTGCCAGAATTAACAAAACATAAATCCAGCACAAAAAATATTAAAAAGAAATACACTCCTGAAGTCAGATAGGACACGTGTCGGCTTACATTGAAAAGAGAAAATATATAGATTTTACAAGCAGTTATTTTCCTGTTCCATTGGCATAAAAAAGTCTACAGAATTCTAATTATTGTCAACTCAAACCATGGGAGTTCTTATATCTTTGTGCGCATCCATGATATATAGCAGTTGGCACCTTTGAAGACTTCTAGCGTGTAGGCGACATACTTCTAGTATGTATCTGGTTGTCATACACATAAATAGAACTCCCATAATAACACCTATAAGCGTTTTCAGCAAGTACTCTGGATATATTAATTTATTTAAAGGGGACCTCAAGACAAACAGTTAAATACACAGTTGAAATTCATATACATGATTTGGGTGATCTGCCTTATTCAGATTCTGACATATCCTGTTCAGCCAATTTAATTCACATACTCTCATTTTGATTTGGGTGATCTGCTGTATTCAGATTCTGCCATATTCTGTTCAGCCAATTTAATGCATGCATAGACATGCAAAACTACAGTTAAAACATTGTCACTCAGTAGTTATGGTGGTCTTACCTCACAAGATGGAATGCAGTGCAATGTGGCAGGATTTGGGTACCATTTCAGTGTCCCTGTACACATAATACTCTGTTGAGGAAATTGACAAAATACATTTATCACAAAACACATAAACATAGAATGACCAGCATTTACACAGAATTACAAAGTCTACTTCGCTGGAATGTAAAAATGTAGGATCTTAGGAGGTTACATGTGTCCAGCCAAAGTTGGGATTACCAATGGTAATACCATAAAATGCAATTCGCCTTGAAAAGAGGAGGCAGTAGTAAATTTTTAATGAACGGAGCAGACAAGACAGATGAAGTTCAGTGCAGCTATATTCTCATGTCTAATAACTGTAGAAAATGATGCTTAGAATGCAAGGCGTGATCTTTGAGCTACTACAACAAAAGATCCAAACATTTGCTATTTTCCAAACAATTGCAGAAAACCATATACACTATTGTATTCCATTCCATCGGTCCATAACAGATTGCTTGATTTGTTTAGTCATGTGCTTTTAAGGCACAAGTATTTCAGACCTTATCTGTAGTTTCAGTGTTAAATGTCAGCATATTGGAAGAATAATTTCAACAACTAAGCTGCGTGCCAGTATGAGAGGGATTTCAAGCTCCATTCACCAAAAGCCAGAGAGCTGCATCTCTAAACCCTTGGAGAATAACAGAGGTCTAGAGATGCAGCTCACTGGCTTATGTAAACACAACCTAAGACAGGTGCACATGGACGTTCAGAAAAATGGCACCCAGCGTTTGGTTCTTGTGCACACCTAGTACCTCCAAGACGCCAGGGGCAAAAGGACATATGCACTCAACTAACTCAATATACATAAGCACCTAGCTAAATGCTTGCCTTTCATTTTGTCTTGGTAAGATACAGTAAATGTGTCCTGCAAAAGTCTGCTGGCTACAGTGCTCTGCTACTCACATCTACCTACACATCACATTGTTCCCCACCACTAGGACTGCATGTGACCACCAATTCAAGCATAGAAACCACAAGCGTTAAATGTCATTCACCATCTAGTGTACATAAGGTGTGCCGCCCCAATAGGGGCATAGAATATGAGATGCATAGCCTCAGTTAATATTAGCATTGTTATATAGGTTAGAATTTATATAGTGTGATTTGCCTAACTATTTTCTCATAGCTAAATTCATGTGTTATCCTATGCTGCCATCTAGTGGCCTTTTGTTGTAATGTACATGTTTTTCTGTGATTCTTTGTGATGTCTACGATGTATTTCCTCTCTGTATGTAGCCCCACCCTTCTTCCTGTGTGCAGTACTTCCTGTGTCATGGCCACAGTTGAAAGCCACATGTAACAAGGACACACAGGTAATCTGCACAGTACGGAGGAAAGGCATCATTTTCTGACCGCACAATACTATAACCGTTCAACTGCTGTTCCTATCATCTGCTGTAACCTGATGTTAAAGAATAAACACCTCTTTTGAATGAATCGGTATTGACGAGTTCAGCTATCTGACGAGGATTGTCCGCAGTGAGTATATCTGCTTATACAGGCCAGGCATAGAGGTCTCAGCAAGGGATATATTTCGCTATCACAACGATCGGAGTCAGAATATAAGGTATAAAGCAAGACAGTTATAAGATAGTGGGTGGATATGTACAGTATGTACAGTATGTAATGCTCATTTTTACAGATTGGTTGAGCAATGGTGCAATACTTATTTTGAAGAAGATGGGATGACCGCAGAAGTGGTAAGAGACTCACAGAACATACATGATGCTAAAGAAACAGATTGGACAACTATCACCATAAATAATTTCTGTAAGTAATTATTAAAGTAAACCTATGATAAAGGAATTATACAGTAGGTACAGCCATTCCTGACTTCCTTTTTAGAATGTTCTGAGCCACAGATTCTGAACAAACACAATCAAGTCATACAGATGAAATACATAAAATGCAGCTGTCTAACTTTCCAACTGATATGTATTTCTAACTGCCTATTCTCAAAGCGGAACTACAACCTCTTATCCCTTACAGCCACAGAAGGCGCCATCTTTCATGCAGTTGCCATGGTGCTGCACATGTGATCAGCTTTGACACCAGCCATATGAGGGCTTGAGAGTTTGGTTGAGGGCTGAAATAAGCACACTGGCAACCTTAACAGTTGGCATGCCTTAAAAATAAACTGTTTTGGGGGATGATAAATTGGTGGGAAAAGTTCCTCTGCGACACAGCACAGCCCTGTCTGCCAGGGCAGCAGACCTGATTTTTCTCTTCTGCAGTTCATTAACACTTACTGTTCTTTCTTCCCAGCCTTTGACTGGACAGTAAATAGAGAAGCAGTTGACTCATGAGCTCACCTTTCTGTCATTCATTTGTATCTTTTATATCTGTCTGGAGTTCAGCTTTAAGCCTGTGGTTCTATGTATTGAAGCAAGATGGTAATTGCCAAGCATGCCAGCTAGGCAACATGCATTTTCAGGAAAAAAAACAGGTCACCAACTTCACCCCCCAGGTTCCCTTTAAACGGTGTCCATTTTTGTACTTACAAGTTTCTAAAGTTTCTGGTTCTCATTAAAGCTGGTCATGCACAGCTGAAATTTCCTCCGATTTCTGTTGACATTATAGCTCCTGTATGGTTATGGTCTTAATATGCAGTGCTTCTTACTCCCAACTTGCCTGGCTGTAACCTGCATGGTGCACTTTTGATGTTTCCCTATACTCCATTTCAGCCAGACACAATGGACACAGCAGATCCATTATTTCATTAAGAACTATTGTTCTCTGGCAAGTCATACCGGGCTCTGCCTCTCTTTTCTGTCTTTCACATGATTTTAAATAGGATTTGACAGGCAGAAGTGGGTGAGAAGATGCTTCTCTATTACACATAATATAATCATGTTCTTTTAATATTAAACATGACTGCAGGGAGAAAAGTAGATTCTGAATGGGATTGCCAAAAGTCATATCCTGTAGGTATTAGCAATTAAGACAATACAGTATAATTGTTCAAATGAATATAGGAAAAAAACTTTATTTTTTGAGGGAAGTCAGCCAAATCATTCTAAAACTGTTTCCTATAGCCTCAACCTTGCTGGCACATGGAATTATGTTAGAAGTAACACTTATCAAAAAGTGTTATTAAACATTTTATATCCAATGACATACTATATAAAGCACGGGAGAGAGGGAGAGGGAATCTTTAAAGTATCTTATTAAAAGAGAAGCACCCACCCCAGACTCTTTCTCTGGAACTATAGCCCTTGAAGAGCTGTGATCAAGGCTTTTTAACAAAACATGTTAGCTGTCCTGACAATGTTACTTTCGGCTGTTTGTGCATTTTAACAATAAACGGAAATAAGAATCTTTTGTTGGACTCTATCACATTTGTTTCACAGCCCTTGAAGAGCACTGGTCTCCTGCATAATTTTAGCCTATGTCACTATATTTGTTAATTGAATCCCTATATTCGGACTCCTAGTTTTTTTATGTCTTCTTTTTCCACCGGTAATACAACTCTAGTCTTACCCTTGTCTTTTTTCCGCTTGGATTTCTCTTAAAAATTGTCTTTATGATTTTTTCTCCAGAACGTATAACACAGCCAAGCAGCCCAAGATCATGCCTTCTAATACCCACTACTAGAGGTAGATGCTCAAATATGTTACGTGATCCTTTATTTTTCCTCAACTTCCATTTGTTTATTAAATTACCATCTTTCCCATCTTTTTAGCCTGTCTGTCTCTGCTTAATGGTATTACCCACTGAAATGGGACCAAGCTCAACTATGGGCAGTGACAGGTCATGCCTCCAAAGCCTTACACTGAGCTGTTATTTACTCTATAACTCTAACAGTAACAGAGAATTCAGGTGAAAAACGGAACACATCCCCTGTCAGAGGCAACTAAAAACTACATTTGTACCCCCTAGGAGGTGATTGCCATAATGTGCTAGTATGCACCATATATTAGCACATTATGGCCAACTTACCTTGCAGGCGAACCCCTCCAGCGCATGAATGTAAGCCCTCTCCTCCGGCGCTGGCGGATCTTGATATGGTCTTCTTCCGAGTTCAGTGCCTTCAGCCTCTTAATTGGCCAGGTCAGGATGATGTAACTTCTGCATATGCCCATAGGAGATACTTAATTTCAGCACAGGACTGTGCCAAGCTTGTGCATATGCAGGCCTCAATGCACACAAATGTTGACAGGCAGGGGCACAGTAATTATGACAGAAGAGACATAAAGTGTCTCTTCTGTTATAAACTCTCCAATTCTCCCCATCAGCACTTTTTTTTAAACTTTACTTCCACTTTAAAAGTGGAGATTCAGATTCTTAAACATTTAAATTCCTTACTTTTAAAGACACCTATTTTTGGACAGATTGTACTATGATCCAATGTCTGTGGGTGCTGTGCATGGTCATGTTCAGGTAGAACAATCTATTTAGCAGTTAGGAAAACCTTTTCCAATTGCTATTGCTCCTCCATGTGTTAAGCTGGCTCCACTATTGCAACTACTTACAAACTGAACTAACAACTTTATAAAGTATTTATATACCCCAAACGGTAATTTATTTTAACAGTAAAAGTTACATTTACCATGTCAAGCCTTTTTAACTAGGTGCCTGATAAGTGCAAATACCTGTTTATCATGCCAGCATAGACCTTGTCTTCTGGCTTCCCTTGAGCAAGTGGCAGTCCTAACCATAGACTTCTATTGCTGTGGTAGAGTTGTCAGTCTTCCCTATGCAATTCAGTTATAACATTAACGGCAGTGGCTGGATGCTGCAACGTTTACTCCACCCCCAGCCCTGGTGTGTACATTGGGAGACACAGGTATTGCGATAATATGAATGCTATAAAGATAATATTTTCATAGTTTTGCAGTTTTTTGGTTAAACAAAAAGAGTGGTTTGTATTGTAATTGCCTACACTATCTACTTTAATAGAGTGCTCTGACAAGTGTCTTCTAAGAGAGCAGTCAGATCCTGCCTGCACTGATGTTCAGCTTCTTTGGTACATAGGAAGGGCTAAATTCACTCAAGCAACTGCAACATGCTGCCCTTCCTACAATATGGTTTTACCAAAAAGGCACTCTCTTGCTTCCAAGTGATATTAACAGTATAATTGTGATAGATTGTATTTCAATGAATTCTCAAAATAAACAATGTATCCAAGCAGTACCTGTGCCAGTATATTTACGATCATCATACCTGCACTTTGGTAGGGTTCATCCAGTGCTCTACAGAATCAGGTGTCATGTTGTCTGGTAGGATCACTGGGTCATTGGGTGGATAGACACAGGAAGCTGTGCAGTTAGCTCCTATGGGCAGAAAACACCAAGAAACAGGTTGCATTGCAATGTGTTTTAGAAAGCAAAGCTGAAAAAAAGTGACAGGCAAACAACCATGATTCATATTTGCAAAGGCGTGCTATTCCCTGGTGTAAGCTCTGGCATCAACAACTACTTTGCCACCCATTTACTATGCTATTAAAATGATGTAGGCACACATTACTAACCATGAGTCAGCTCTCAAAAATTATCTTCAAAGGGTAATAATTATGAGGATGAGCTGAAAAAAAATATAAAATATGTTCTCTTTCAAAATATTCCTTACCAATCAATCGTCCATTCTCACACGTGTAGTGGATGTCATTGATTTCTGGCAGTGGAGGGCATGTCCCTGTAAGTCCCTCACAGAGGCTCAGTTTTTCTGTCCATGTCCCATCTTTACTACACACAGTAGTCACCTATAAATAAACATCCATGTTAACATCAACCAGTAGGTTATATCAGGTACATTCCAAAAAATAAAGCCCAGCAAACACACACACTTTTGTGAAATGAGCAGGATAAACTATCCATATCCTCGTTCAAAAACCTAGACATAGTCAGACAGTTTTTTGCTCACTGCTGTCTAGTCCACCAAAAAGGTATTCCTGCTTTACTTTGGATCCACAAATTTTAGAAAGCAAGTGTTATTAAGACAGTATTGTCCCTACAAAAAAATCATAAAGAAGCTCCCTGCAAAAGAACTAGTATTATACTTGGTTGGTGCCATAGATCTTCCCACCTATCTCAGTGACATGGATCTTCCCTCTACAGTTACCTCTCTCAGAGACATGGATTTTCCCTCTATACTTATCTCTCTCAGAGCCATGGATCTTCCCTTCATACCTACCTCTCTCACTGCAATGGATCTTCCCTCTTTTCAGGGGCACCTGAAGAAAAAACGCCACATCCAACACATTTAGTGCTGTGTTGGATATCTGGTCCCTTCCTTTACTGGCATAGAAGCCAGCAGAAGAAACCACTCTTTCCTTCAGTCCCTATTTCACTACAGGACACAGTGGTGATGTAGGGGCTGGCGGATTAAACCAGGGAGCGCAGAGGAGGTCCAGGCGTCCTACACAACTGGAAGATAAAAGATCCTGAAAATTCTAAATGAGACTTGGACCACGTAAAAAAAAAACACCTGCCTTTTGTGCAAAGGTGTGAATAGGCCCTTATGGTGAAATTCCAACAAAAAAATACAATTTACAGTCTAACTCCAGCCAAGTTATTTTGTTTTCGTTTTTGACAGCGTTGGGAAGGGTCAAAACGCCTGCTAGGTTTCTATTTGCAGTCAGTGTTCCCATTGGAGAGATTTTTCACTACTGTCCGGACAAGAAGTTATTTTTTTTTCCAATAAAATGGTGAAGTGTTAGAGCCTCTGTAAGGTTTAAATGATCTGTGTGTTCCTGTCCAAGTGACAACCATTCCTCCTGTTTCTTGTCCTGCTGTTACAGGGACAGAAAATTAAGTGAAATGTCCCAAATTGGGTCACAAGCAGCAGTAAACACTTGGCAGTCTATCAAAAACTAAAAAAAATTAAAAATAACTAGAGTTGGGCTTTAATGTGGTGATATTATTATTTAATTCCTTCTAGTATATACTGCATGTACCTGAATGCAATCTTTATATTTAATATACAAAATTATACTAGAAACCAGGCTGATAGTAGGAATGTCAGAAAATCAGGCTCTACTGCACCACTGTGGTCATGGTAGCTGCATAGATATAGGCTCTAAATTAGCGGCTCACCCTCTGGTTATGTGATCTGTAAAGGGTGTAGAGAAAAAAACTACTAAAATGTTGATAGTTCACTCATATCTAGCAGAGGGAAGCACTTGGACATCATAAATTAAAAGAATAGTAAGCAATTGTATATGTATTACCATTTGTACGTATAAACAGTGTTTAGCAAAATTCTTTAATTAAAGCAATCCTGTACAGCTTTGCGTTCACAGTATATTATAAGTAATGAGCCCAGCGGTATATCACAATGTTACCATGTTGTCCATTCAGGGATATCATTTATGAAGCAGGATGCTAGAGGTTGCTCTGTATAAACATCAATATCATTTCACATAACTCTCAGCTGCCTTTTGATGACAGGATGATAAAACAGCACTAAATTATCCCACAGTTCAGATATGTCAGGCAGTGGTGACACTTGAGTGCTAAAACTGTTATATTAAAATCATATCGTTCTGAACACCTCCCTCCTGCTGTTATTAAGTGGTCCATGTCATGGGAATGCCATCAATGGATTTGAAAGTTGGATTGAAGAAGTATGTAGATCACATTCTTTGCTAGTCTCCCTCTGACCTTGATGGATACCCCCCCTCCCCTCCTTCTTTTTTACCAACATCTATTCCACGTCAATAGTATTTACCAATAATTTACATTTTCTGATTAAACCTGTCACCATTATAGCTATAAATCTCAGCTGTCACATTTTCTAAAAACTCTTTCCATACTCCTGCCAAGAGAAAATCAAACATAACAAGATTTTTCTTTTTAATTTCAGCAATATATTAGGTTTTTTAAAGAAATATGAGTATTCCGTGCTGCCACAAACCAACACCGTACTTTCTTAGGCAATAGATACCATTCGTTTTTCTTATCCAGAATGTGTTAATAAATATGTAGTTGCTTTTTAAAAATAAAAAACTTGTTATATTTGTGAATCTGAAGCGGGAAAAACTTACCTAAGCTGCTCCTAGCTAAACGTTTCAGGCACCTCCAGGTGTCATTGGGTTAATCCTCCTCCTTAGAGAGCCTAGATCTACCCCTTCATACCTTCATCACCATTGTGATAGATGACTTTTGTAGCAAAGAGTGACAATTAGAAGGCAGAGATGAGGTAACCCAATATTTAAATGCTAGTGGGCCCAGGGATTCAGGGGACTCAGGTTATTTCGCAGGAGGACTGGCCTTACATGCAGGCAGCACACAAGGATTAAAGTTGAACTGAAGCTAAAACTTTTTACACAACAGGAAGTCAGAGTAAATCCCTCCAAAGTGAGGAAATTTCTTTGGGGTCAGCAGGGCCACTAAAACTATTGTCCCCATTGGAAGAGCTCCCATCTAATACTGTTCTGGTGACAACCCAAATGTTGGGATTTTCATTCACTTCCACTTTCATTTATCACGTTCACCAGAACAGAGTGGGTGGATCTTCCTAACGGTGACACATACAGCAATAAAAACGTGACAGGTGTCCTCTCCACTCTAACCAAAACTAAACAAACGTTTTCCCTTCAGTTGCACTTGAAGGTGCCGGTTGTGCTATGCCTGAATCTGTTATATTTTTTTCATTTTAGGTTCACTTTAAGGGGAGCAATTATAGTAGGTCCATTTAAAGACAAAAGGTTGGGAAAAAGCTGAGAACAAAAGCAGAGTTACTACCCATAGCGACCAATTATTTTCTTCTTTTACTCCCGGAGAAAATAAATCAAGGAATCCAACTGATTGCAACGAGCAACAATTTGATTGTCTTCTCATATTCTTCATTGTTCAAATCTGTTTTTTTTTTCTCTAATATTTAGAGGATATCACTTTATTGCAAACAACTGTGCAGTAGAGAAGAGAAATGTTGCATCTTTCAAAATATTTCGTGTTTATTTAATGATTCAAGGGTATGTGTTTATATGAGAGTGACAGATCTAATCTAATTCAGTTAAGTACAAAGAAAAGTGTTTTTTTTTACTGTTTTAAAGCCGCCCTGAAAGGGGGTATTTCTTCCAGAGTAACAAAAGGATTACATCTAAAGTGTACCAAAACACAATAAAGACAGACTTTTATTGCAACCCTGCAGTCAAGATTTTAATTTGTCAACATCTCCTTCTAGAAACCTCCTTTGTGATCACAAGTATACAGAGCCTGAAGTATATTGGGACTGCAATTCCTATTATTCTGGGCAGGGAGCAACATATTTACTAGTTCAGATATACACACAGCCTCTAAAGGCTTCGATTATGAACAAGTCAGATGCAAGCAGCACCATCAGCGTATACATTAATACAGGGTCGGGGGCGCATGCGCGGCGTGCTGGATGGCTGACGTGCCCTAAGGCAGCTCCGTCACTCGCCAGTGTTACAGGGTCATTCTGTACAGGGAGACAGAGATGTGTGTAGGGTGATCATATAGCAGCCATTCCCTTTGCATGCATAGCTGTGTTTTGAAACAGAACTTCCAGAAACTTTTTCTCATCCTCTTAAAGAGTACAGAAACCCTAACAACAAACATCTCATTTGGTCCCCTTTGCTCTGTTTAACATTTTGGTATCACCCCCTCTAAAAAGTCGGTCACTCTGTCATGGACCGAAAGCCTGACAGTGTCAGGAAGGAGGAGGGGACCCGGTGGCATACCTCATCCTGCCGGGTGAACGTCCCCTCCTCTCTCTGCCGGCGTCCATCACCAAGATGGCCGCCGGCAGGCGTCAATCAGATGGCTGCGAATGCGCAATAAGACCATCGCGCATACACAAGGTGAGTCATGCGCGATGACGACACGGCGGGGTGTCATTCATTATGTCCTCCTGTGGCCCAAAACTCAGTATGTAGCAGGCTACTGCCTGCTATATGCTGGCAGCACAGAACTGCGCTGCGACCGGAAAAAACAATATTGTCGGGATGTACCCCGCCACCTGATTGACAGCTGACTCTGTCTCTCTAGAGACAGAGCCAGCTGTGCCTTCCCCCACCCCTGTCTGTTCCTCCAGTCAGAGCTGGAGGAATGGAGAGGGGAATGCCGGCGAGGAGCGGTGACTCACAGTCACCACTCTCTACAAGGAGAAGATCGGGAACTGAGTGATCAGCAGTATGTGATTGCTCAGTTCTCGATCTATAGAGACCACATTTGATAGCTTCAGTGTCACACGCCGCCTCTAATTATGAGGATGAGTATATTTCACTCTGTAATTCTCCTTTAAAGACTGGTAAGCTGCAACATCTTAATGTTTGTTATTGGATTTAAATTTACTTTACATGCACATATCCTTTCATTTATCTAATTAGGAACACAAAACACCTCTTTCTACTAACACTTGGAAGTAATGCAACAAAGAAATAAAATGAAAGCATTGATTGATAGTCTATTAGTATTTTGCCCTATTTTGAGCTCTCCTTTAAGCAGACCAAAATGTAAAACAGCATTATTGGAGATACTAATCACCTGTGCTAATTGATGTCGATGTAAAGATTGGCAGAGTGAAGTCAGCAAAGGGTGGGTGTTTAGCGAGACGGCTTAGCCAAGCAGCAGCGTTCAGCACTAATCTCTAGCACAGTTGTCAGATGTCAATAGGGCACAATAAGCCATGGACCGCAAATACACTTCAGGCCAGCATGCAAGGTTTATTAAAAACACTTTCACAACAGGATGCAGTTTCACTTTCTCAACCCAGAGACAAGAGATGTCCACAGGCCTCCATCCCTTTCTGTGACTCATCAATTTTTCATGGATTTTACTTCCATGGACGGAATGATCTAATGGCTTATGCTTAAACTTTTCTTTAGTTATGATGTAGATGTAAACTCTTATAAAAAAAACACCATTTAAATGGGTCTCCATTGGATTCCAAACACGTAGCTAAAAATCAATAAACTGCCAGAGGGAAACCTAGGCCACACATTGAAATGAGTTGAAGGCAGTTGTTTAATTGGCCCCATTATAATATTCTGTAGTTGTGCCTGTCAGAGCCCAGAAATACTACAGGCAACTGTGGATATGGTATTTTTTGTATTCTTTTCAGTCTGCATTTCAAGAACACCAGTGTGTTTTCTTATAAGAGACAACTGATCTTAAAGTGTATTATGCAGCCAGATTGGGATAACACCAACTTTATATTTGTAATAAGTTTAATTCACATTGCATAACTTAAAAAATATTCTAATAACTGCTGCTTACATGTACTTGCTTACAAGCCTTACCTGAGGGGGCTGTGGGAAGTTATGTTTACTCTAATTAATCCTGTCTGGCAGATGCTGGCAGATTTTATTGTCAGTTGTAAACTTGATTTGTACACTGTTTGTCCTAACAAAGGGTTAAAAACTTAAAAGCACTGTATGTTAATGAGAGGAGCTCAGTTTGCCCCTCAGTTTGACCTTACACTTTCACTTTTAAACTGCTCACAGTCGCCTGCAATCTGCACAAAGGCCTTCACCAAAGAAACATCTAAAGGGTAGGACACTTTTTTAAAAAATATTTCAACAGATATAGTGTGGGAGTTGAGAGATACTGACTGCTGACAGATCTTCCATAAACAAAAATGATTGTTTTGGCTTAACTTGCAAGTTTATGCACTGAGCAAACAGACTTGGCATCAACCTTATTCCCTGGAAACAATAGTGATCGCTCAAGAAAATCCATCCCAAAACAAACTGCCGAGGATGCAGTATGTCCAAAGGCATACCATCATTGTCCAATAAAACAGACATTCACTGGAGCAGGTGATGATCACCAAAAGATTTATGATTAAGACAAATAATGTGCTCACAACAGGACTAGAGGAGACACAATGAGAGACAGACAATGGTAGACTAAGGGGTCTATTCACGAAGCTGCCGAGGGCAGCCGAGTGAATGACCGATTTGAAGTGAAGTGAGCCGAACACTGTTCGGCTATTCACTTCAGGCTGGTACGGCTAATTTCAGCCGTACATCGGCTGAAATCAGCCGTACTTCGGCTTGCTTCGTGTGGCTTCGAGTTGGCAGGAACATGCTCAGCATGTTCGGCCGACCCGAAGTGCAGAAGGAGTTCGACTCAGCCGATCCAACATCTGGATCGGCTGAGCCGAACCTCCGGCAGGCTTCTCACTGCTGTTCGGGCTATTGTTAAAGATGCCGAACAGCAGTGAGTGTAGAAATCACTTTCTGCTGGCATTTATTTTTTTTCAATTTGAGGTGATTGTTTATGTCCTCTACAGAGAGATCCTAAAGGAACTGACTATCACAAACAATACCTGAATTGCTTTAAAATCTTGGCCATAAGTGATGACCATATACCAGTGACGTGCACTACCTCTGGTTCCGGGTGAGGCATTCCCCAGCCTAGCCCCAGCATGTTTGTTTTTGTTTTTTTGATAGGACAGCTTGGACCAATGGTGCTTTGCCATTGGTCCAAGCCATCCAAAGAGCTCACGCCTCTAAAAAAGAGTAGAGGCTGTGACAGCTCTTGCCTCAATAGTTAGGTTACACAAGCAGCGGGGAAGCCCGCTGCTGTGTAACCTAACTACCTGTCAAAAGCCGATACCGGCACTCCTGTAATTAACAGGCAGCTCTCCATCCATGACAGGTTACACAACGGGAGGCTTTCCCTGCTGTGTAACCTGATGGAAGCCACTCTGAATGGAGAAAAAGCTGTCAGCTTCAGACTTGAAGCTGACAGCTTTTTCCTCCATGATACTAGGTGAGGCTCTGCCAACACTGTCTCCCCTGACCGCACGCCCCTGCCATATACAGCCCAATTAAATCAATAAAAGTGACTGTTTAAAGCATCACATGCAATTATTGAGTGACAGCAAGTGCTTCCAGTTGTCAAAGGTACTAATTTATTGCATGCAGAACATGCTGGGCACATGTCTTCATGAACTTGTTCCAAATGTGTTTACTTTTCTGGCCATCCACCCTACGTTAAAATCAATTACTGAAAACTAGTAAAATAACATACTTGGTTGTGAATAAAATTTTAAGGACTAGGTATAGTAATACCAGAAAGGTAGCAGGGTAGACAAAAGTCACAGAACTAGGCACACCAAGGTGCATAGAATGTCAGCTGACTGCTGAGTGTATGTCTTATATTGGATTCCCTTTTAAAAATATTTTCTGGATGGGCCGTCAGGCAATCCACACCTGCCAGAACTTCACTGTACAATCTGGTAGAAGAGAGGACATGCAGGATAAAAGCTGCAAGAGATTATACAGACTTGACAGCCGGTTGAAGTTACAGGTGCTACAAAACAAAGATAAGCACTGGCCATATTTATGTCAAAAGCCAGAGGGGGATCAGAAAGACAAAGCCACAGGACATTGCAACTTGAATAGGAACCAGATGATGTCCAATCATCACTACATCATCGCATTGGGTATCTATTTTGTCTGATGTGATGAAGATTTGGGTGTCATTTGCAATACCTAGGTTGTGAAAATGCTTTGTATCATGGGTTGCAGAAATATTTTAGATGACTGAATTACTTTGTAAAAGATGAGATTTGCAAATGGATTATTTGCACTGTTTACAAGACATAATTCAATTAGTAAAACCCAACTAAAGGCAATTGTTTTTATGGCACTGGGAAGCATTGGTGTCAGCTGTTTTATTGTTGTTGTTGACCCCATTTAGGGCAATTTCTATTTACTTTTTATTCTTATGACACCCACACAACCAATAAGGGGAATCGGGGCATTTGGGCAGAAAGGTACATACAGCAAAAAAACAAAAACCTCAAAGAATTTCTATTTCTGTCTCCATTGCAAACATTTGCTGTCACTTCCTGTCCCTCTGACCACTTATAACCATAACTGAAAGTGGCAAATAATTCCCCCCAATGGAGTCACAGGCTGCAATTAAAAACAAAACTCCTTCCCCACTCTATCCTAAGCTTTAAACCTTAAAAGAGATTGGTGAGTGTTTAAAAGAGAAAAAAAAAGTGTATAATTCCTGCTGTGGATATCAAATCATCTGTAGGGAAGATGGCAGCATCCACTCCATGGTGCATACTGGAAGGTCATAAACAAACGTGTCATCAGCTTATCTCTGCTTAGTCAGAAAAGTAATAGAACTGGTCCAAGATTTCAACCCATCCTATAGATTTTCCCCAATTGGTGTTCATACACAGACAGACTACTCCATCAGAATCATTCACATAAACAGTATAGGGGGCCATAAAAAGCAAGCAGGCTTTTGTAAAAACTAACAGTATAACATAATATAACCTAAGATATACAATTTTTGGTCAGTGTCCCTCATTTTCTCTGCTATCTCTAAAGCTGAACTCCAGGCAAGTTATCATTCTTCACTCATACTATCTCTACCTGTACAAAACTTAATCGTAGATATCTTTCTTTTGTGGCCAACCTATTTTTGGAGTAAAATAACTTGACAATTGGTGTGATGTCGTTGTGTGCATTCCGACACCGCAGCTATGCTTAAGCAGAGTAGCGTTGCAGTAGCAGAGGAGCGTTGATGTCACATCTTTTTAGTGAGCATAACTGCTGTAACAAACATACAGACAGACATAGCCCCCTGTCACAAGACAATATAAGACACCCTAACCTGATTCTATATTACAGTCTACCACAGTGCAAATCACATAAACGTTCTGAGTAGAAACATAGCAGGCAGGGACTTTTTTTTACATTAAGTCTGCTCACATGATAATTGAATCGAGATTTGTCAGCACATGTGATGCAACTATGATTTTTAATCTTGTGTTACAAAGGTGCACACATACTTGTGTCTTGGGGTTAGGGAAAGTCTGCATCCAGGCAGCACTCAACTGCTTTGACTCATCGCCAGACATCATTGCAGTACACAGTAGTTGCCCTATTTTTGCAGAACACATAACTATCAAATGAACTAAAATAGATGAGTTCATCTAAAGCAATAAAGCCAGTGTGAAGGTGCAGTCAAGGTTAACATCTACAATGTAGACCTAAACTCAAAACTAGCCTTAAAATTCTGAGATCAGGATACGATAAGCCACCTTTCATATGGAAGATAAAAATGAACTTACTGCCTCTAGTGTATATGAAGCCTTATCACGTTAAAGCTGACCTTACATGTTATAATATAAATATATAATTTCTATTAGATTTACAAACAACTGTGTAGTGCAAGGGCCTGTCTGATTGGATGCAAACTGAATTGAGTACTATTAGGTAGGTTCCAGGTAAATTAGGTAGGTTTTGGTAAATCTGAAGGTGTACCATCTTAATATGCATGGCCATCTTCAAGTGGACCTGAATGCAAAAAAAACAAAAAAATTGCTTTGTTACGGATGGCGCATGTGCGGAGCTCGAAGGAGGAAGTCTGAGTCCTGAGCTCGGCGCCTAGACGGGTCTGACCTACCCCCTCAGCAGCACGAAGCAGCGGGATTTCCCCTACCCACGGGCGGCGATCATTGAAGCGGAAGGAAGCCGGATGGCGGGCGGGACATCAAAACGCAAGGATGCTAAACCCTCGCTGGGCTCGAGGACAGGGGGCGGCACTGCCAGGAAGACGGCGGCGGAACCCGGCAGTCGCTCGAATACATCCGACCGCGGCAGTATAGGAGCCGGGCCAGCCTCACCTCTCCTGGGCGCAGTGAGTACGGGGTCCCACAGGGCCCACTCGCCGGCATCCACCTCCTCCTTGATAGAGAAGACGATGGAGGATATATTATTGGCACAGCAGGTATCCAACCCTTCTAGCCCGGATACAGCTGACACTGATGTAGATCGATCTGGGACACAGAAATATCGATCTAATAGCTAAATTCTCAGACATGCTGGAGCAGGGCTTAAGTAGAGTGGCCAAACAAATTACATCCGATATATGTACCGATATAAGAGATTTGGGCACTCGTATAGAGGCACTAGAACTTAAATTGGATAAAACTTTGGAGCGGGCCAATCAGAATACGAGGCATATCCTAGATATTCAACAGCAACTAGATGAAGCTATTTCTAAAATTGACGATATGGAAAATAGATCACGGCGTCAGAACTTCCGTATAAGGGGACTCCCTGAATCAGTCACAGATCTTAAGGGGGCTGTATCAACCTTTATCAAGGACCTTATCCCAGAAGTCGAGGAGCAAAAACTTGAGTTTGATTGGATACACAGGGCCCTTACTGCTATGAGATCAGATGGCCACCCTAGGGATGTCCTTGTAAAACCGCACTTCTTTAGCATCAAGGAGCAAGTTATGCAAAGCACCAGGGATCAGTCGGGACTTACCATATTGGGACACTCAGTCCAGATTTTTTCAGATATCTCGCCAACTACGATTCAAAAAAGGCGCAATCTGAAGCCATTGCTTCAGGTGTTAATTGCTAAAGGGATCAGATATAGATGGGCATATCCCTTTCGCTTACTATTCTCCTTAAGAAATCAATCATACAATATATCTTCGTATCCGGAAGGAGAAACCTTGTTTTACCAGTTGGGACTGTTACCCGATGCTCCTAAAATTGGGCCCTCTGGCCTCAACAGCTCCCCGGGGGGCAGGTCGGCCGGCCCTCTCTCGCCCCTATGGTATAGGACTGGTAGAGGAGCCTTGCCACCCTCTGCTATTTTGGCGTGAGAGGGCCCGGTAGGGCCACTATAGGTATTGAGCCTCCACGGAAGGGGATACTCTCCTATGATGAATGTAATTTATAGTTCCCTAGGGGTAGAATTGTATATTAGAGAATCGTATGTTACTCTTAGTACCCAATAGCATAGGGTAATAGAATGAAGGGCGGGAAGATCGACCAACTTGAAGCCCTGGACCCAAGGTGTTAACTGCTAAAGGGATCAAATCTGAAGGGGTCGTTCCCCTATGCGTATTATTTCTCCCCAGGTGCACATTATGTTTTTTTTATTTATATACAGTGAAACAATCTGCTTTCTTTTTAACTAAAAAATTATAACAGGGGTCCCTTAAGTTGGTGAATGATTAATACAGACAGGTATAATAACATCTAAATATCTACTGGGATAATCTGAAGCTTGGGGCAGACAAGCATTCTAGTACTAGCTCCAGCATTCAGTAAGACAAAGTGATAAAATAAAGTGGGGAGGGTAGCCCAACTAGAAGCCCTTGCCCCGGGTACTAGGTGCTAGAGGGATCGAACCTAAAAGCCCTAGATGCACGGCGGGCCTATATCGAGTAGGGAGCCCTACGCTAGGGTGGATGTACGCTATAGTAAGATTGCTACGATATGTATACATGTTTCTTGTACGTACCGGGACAATGTGATAAATGTAGACGGGGGGGGGGTCGACCGTGCTAGGTAGCTGTGCGCCTGAGCTTGACAGGACCCTCAGAGATGTCTGGGACCTTTGGGGATCATGTCGGGCCTAGTATCGACATTAGTCGATACACTGTTAATAGAACTGGACCTGAGAGGTATTCCTCGGTCTTATATGTTATGTGTAGGCTGCCTCGCTCATTTGAGGACCAGCCCTTTTATTTCCTCTTTTCTCTTCTCTTTACTATGTTGGGGTTCCCCCATTGGGGTCCTATTAGCTGGTCAAATTCATACAATTTATCAACTCACTGTGGAACAGACAGGACTAGCCTATCAAGGGGACAGAAATTTTGAAAGAGAAAAAATTGCTTTGTTACAGGCAAAAATCAAGAAATGTTAAATGTGCATAGCCAGTGTCCTGAAAAGTGTAAGTTTTGTCTGGAATGACTCCAGAAAAATAGCAGTGCACTTCCTTGTATCTGCACTGCAGCATCATAGCTGTATATCTGCAGTGTGAGATCTAAGGTACTGAAGCCTCAGCTAGCTTCAAGAGATTTGAAATGAGACTTGTGATGTCACCACTGTGCTGCTCCAGACAGAAACCCAGTGCAGAACAATGCATGGTAATACTGGCCACAGGTAGCACGTTTTATTTGTTTTAATGTTACAAATCTTGCTAATGCCTCTGTTTACACCAAATCAAATGTATTTAGACAAGTAGAGTGACAGCAAGTTAGAAGAATCTTCCCCAAGATCGAACATGGCAGCAATAGAAGCCCAACAGCAGTGCTAACCTTTCCCCAAAGTTGCATTAATGTGCATTGACTTGGCATGCACTTTAGACACATAGGGGTTGATTTACTAACCTTATAAACACACCACGAACATGTATACACCTCTGTAGTGTGTTCCCTCCCAGCATGATCTATGGGTGGAATCTAAACACCTTTGTAGTTTGTACACACCCAGCAGGTGTGTTGTGCAAAGCCAAGCATGAATTTGCAAGGTGATGTTGTGTAAATTAGCTCTATGTTGTGTTGCTTGCGTTGATGAATGCAGGAATATAAATGCATGAGCTAACCATTTTTGTCTAAACTGTGAAGCAGCATTATATATGCATCATGTGCATGATTTTTCCATATATGGCATTAGTGGAAATATGCTTTTAGAGACTTTTTGGTTGATAAATACGTTTTGCTGTGTAAAAATCACACGCACCTAGTGCGTGCGTGTGTTTAGGTTAGTAAATCACCCCCATAATGTTGCATTTTAGAAATATTCTAATGTGTTCTAATTTTAATGTATTTATCTTGTTCTATCATTTTGCTGCATTAGAAAATGCACCAAAATGTCAGGCATCATGTCCTGTGTAAACCAAATGTAGAAGTAGGTCAGCTTTACAGAGAAAGGAGGGGAGTTGGAAAAGGCTGGGAAAGGTTAATTAAATACCAATTCATATAAGTAAAGCAAGCCATAGACAGGAAGATGCCTTTCTAATAGCCATAGGCAGTGATGTCTGACATCCCTACCACAATTACGGCATTCTCATTACCATTTTTACAAAGAAAATACATTAAATTTCTGGGTACCAAAATAGGGACCTCTAATCATAGGAAGAACTCGCTATAGTCCTCTAGGGAACCCATACAATGACCATCCTCACCGCATCATTAAAAGCTATGTTCGAATCTGTTGCATGGTTTGCAAATTTTGGACCATTTGTAACCTTGCTTAAAAAAACATTAGAAATCAAGGTGTGTTTGCAACTAAAACAACAACCAAAAAAAAGAGACTAAAGGGTGCCTATCATGACCTGTGTGTTAGACTTTCTTTTGTGAAACGCCACCTCTTGCAATCCAATTTAAAAGATTTAAATGACTGATTGTTTTAAAGTAGACAAGGGACACAAAGTTCAATTAAAAATCTCGTTCGGCACATTGTGAACTAAGCACTTCTACCAAAGGTGTGAAAAACAAATTTATTCCAACACTCTCATCACTGTCACAGATAATCAACTTAATTAGGTGTTAATTATGTTTCACTGTTAAAATGAAATGTGACTATATCTGCACACAATCAAAATTAGCAATATTACTGGAGAATAAGAATACCACTCTTTGCAACAGCTATTTTTAAATTGTGCTGTACATGGAGGACTTGATCAGATCGGCATTTTTGTTTTACGAAATATGAAAAAGTAACAGTTTGTGCTGGATGAGCAATTTGGGAAAATAACACATTTTGTATTATCCTATTTTCTGCAGCTGCAGAATTGCAAAACCCAGGGGCCATTCAGCTCATCACTACTTAACGTAAACTGCTCACAAGACAGGCAAGAATATTAAGTTAGCTGTGAGGTTGGGGTTGCAGTGTCATTGTAATAGAGCTGAGCTGTTTTTCTGATACAGAGAAAAAAAAAACATTATAGGTAGATTGTAATACCTTGCAGTAAGCTTCAAGGTCAAGGCGGGCCCTTGTAATTTGATTACTGATTACTAAGTCCCATAAACTATTTAAAATACAGATGGTGTCTATGGCACTCAGATGTGAAGTAGAAGACACTTTTTCAATAAACAAGCCAAAACAAAAAGAGACAGAAATGGCCCACCAAAACTGTTTTGATCGATACCATCAGGTTTTTTAAAGCCACTGACTTCTCATGTCTCAGTGATTCTGATTTTGAGAACCTTCAGAAGCTATTAGTTCTGGTGGCATCCACCTTGAAGTCATGGGGGACAGTTTCTTTAAATGTGAAGTATGCATTAAGTGTTACTAAACCCAATACAAAAATAAATAATATTCCCTATCTTCACAAGTGGTCCTTTAAATACCTTTTGATAGAAATGTCAGAATCCTATGCGAAATATACTGTATGTTAAAACTCTGCTGATTATACTTCCTTCAGTTACGCTGGCTCTACATGGTCTCACTTCAAGTGTGATGTGCTTCCACTACGGGAACATACCAATGCTTGAACATACCAGCATAACTGAATGCTAAAGGGCACACATTTACATTGGAGTAGGCAGGCGCATTGGATCTTGGAAGTTGTAGTGTGAGGAGAGCAGTGCACATGACTGTAATATACGTGCACTATTTGTACCTCAAAACCAAACGTTCAGGAGAATTGCTTCTGTGGCAACCACTGTAGGAGCAGAATCATGATGCTGAAACGTTAAGTTAAAAAATGTCTAATCTGTAATCTCATGAGATTTCAGGCAAAGGCATTCTCCTCCCCTCACATGATGTGCATGGTCACATGTCTTAGTCACATGTGCCAGATTTGCAGGAAGTAAAGGGAGATCTAGTAACCTGCCCTTAGTTAAAATGGTCCCTGTCAGAGAACTGGGGAGGAAAAGAAAAATAATGTATGCAAAAAAGCTAAAATCAATTATCTAGAAGTATCTGTACAATCTGTAACTTCTGATTGTAAGTTTGAGGTCCACTTTACTTAACTAATGGAGACTGACTTTACCAGGGTGTGCTTTCTCCTGTCCTCCTTTACAATTCAAGAAGTTAGGAGATATTCTGTGGCATGCAGAAAAGGTCAACAGCAGCCTATGAGACAGCCTACCATCACCCACTCCCTTTCTGACAATGGCACAAGAAGAAGCTCATCCCACCTGCAACACCCACCCACACAGAAGCATGGATGCGAGGACTGGTGTTCCTACAAGTGAAAAAAAGGTTGACAAAGGATCAGTTTAGCATGTGGCCTGAAGCAGTAATTACTGAGTGAAGCAGATGTGACATTTCCATAGCACAATGTTGGTTATAACAAGTGAAAGAAAATTCTTCACGTCCTAATTGCAACTCTCTGTGTATCATGTGAAGGTGCTGCCTATTTAATTTCTATCAGAGAACTAGTGGCAGACTGCTGGCTCAGCATTTCATTTCTCAGGTCAGGGATATCCGATCAATGGCATCAAATGGTAAATGTAGCAGTGAAAATAAGAAGTTTTTGTTGTTGCTGTGTCAGATAGGCAGACCTAGAAACCAAATGCAGATATCTCTCTTATAAGCGTCCACAAGGGGGCAGATGAGAAGAAGAGTATTTGCCAAGGGGCTCCCATAAAAAGAGAATCAGGTGCATCCCCTCCCTTTTACGCCTCATATCTGTGAAGCCAAAAGGCGGGGCCAACCTCATGGACAAGAAAGGGGGAAAAAATGCCTTTCATTGGCACTGCAGAACAGCAAGTCAGTCACTCCATCCTGACAGCTGACTTGTGTATATTGGATCCTACCTTTGGCAGCCAGAAACAGCAAATAAGAAGCCAGATATCTCCTGCTAGGGAAGTCACAGACAAGTCACAGATTACAAAATCAAACACAGCGCCAGCAGATTTTGGTTCAAGAGAGTATTAATCAATGATGTTCAGGGCTGCCCTCCCATTGAAAAGCATTAAGACATTACTATTGGCTATTTCAATTTGCAATAGCCAATAGTAAACTAGCATTGTACCCGCCCTCTGCTGATGGACCTGATGGTGAACTGCAGCATGTCGGCAGCTTCGTGAATAGACCCCTATGTTTTTTATATGTATACTCACTGCAAATTTACTATGATCTCCATTTAAATCAGTCTTTAGAGGTTTTATTTACTTATTTAGTTTGTTTGTGAATGCTCATTTTCAGCTGTTTAGCACTTTGCACTGCCAGTAAGGTCTCGTTCACACCTAGGCGTATTGCATATGCGCGTCTCCGAAGGCTACTTGGCTGTATCCCACTGGAAACGCGCAACAAAACGGCCCAAAGTAGTACCTGTACCTTTTCAGGCGTGGGCCGTTTTGTAGCGCGTTAGGGACGGGCGGAAATACGCCAAGGTGGGAACGAGACCATTGAATACAATGGGCTTTATATTTTTGAGCGTTTTGTAGAGCGTTCCTCGAGTGTAGAACGCGCTACAAAACGTTCAGGTGTGAACGAGGGCTTAGACATTTTAATATTAGTGAGCCACACCCCACTTCTGTCATTGCTCTGACCAACTACATCCAGCATTAACATGTTTAATTCAGGAGTGATAAGAACCTAGTAGAGAGTTAACATCCTTATAGCAAACAATCAACAGCAAGCTACACTGAAAAAAACTATTCCTAGCACCAATACAGATAAAGCTCCATTTAGAATGATATGTAAATAATACCGTGTAAGATCCACAGTACAGGGTACACTTGCTGTCCACCTCCAGTCCACGGGTACAGCTATACATTCCTTGAAGGATAATGGGCAAAGGCTCACACAGGATAGGAATGCAGCGGCCTACAGACCACAGACCAGTCTGAAGACAGTGTATTTTCAGGAACTTCCTGCATAAAAAAAAAAGTACTTAAATCTGAACTCCAGTGAAAACTTTTCTTTTTGTTTTATACACAGTAGCATAAGGAGGGGCTATAACCTTTTACTAGTGTTTATTGCCAGCTGTGTCCCTATTGAGTAGATTTCCCAACATTTCCTGTCTCAGTGAATGATGGCCAATGAGATAGGAAGTGATGGAAAATCTTTCCAATGGTTACAAAGACAGCAATGAAAGGGTATTTTTTTTTTCCGGTACAATAGTAAATGTTAAAACTTCTGTAAGATTTCTTTTCTGTCTATGCCTTCCCATTGTTTCCTTAGTTTCTGTCTTGGGGTCATAGGGACACAAAGGGGTCTATTCACTAAGCTGCCGAGGGCAGCCGAGTGAATGACTGATCTGAAGTGAAGTGAGCCGAACACTGTTCGGCTATTCACTTCAGGCTGCTACGGCTGATTTCAGCCGTACATCGGCTGAAATCAGTCTTACATCGGCTGGCTTCACGTGGCTTCGCGTCGGCCGAACATGCTCAGCATGTTCGGCCGACCCGAAGTGCAGAAGGAGTTCGACTCAGCCGATCCAACATCCAACATTACTATTACTATTGGCTATTTCAATTTGCAATAGCCAATAGTAAACTAGCATTGTACCCGCCCTCTGCTGATGGACCTGATGGGGAACTGCAGCAGAGGGCGGGTACAATGCTAGTTTACTCGAAGCTAAGGCCAGATCCTTCAGCATCTTCGTGAATAGACCCCAAAGTGTGCGAAAATCTCCTCAATGAAGCTGCAGACAGCAATATAGGGAAGACAGAAGTTGAAACCCTTCCCCATTCTATCAAAAACCAAAGAAAAAGCTCTGGCTGGAGTTAGGCTTCAAGATAATGCATCAGTTAATAGTGATTAATGCACGTATTTATTAAAAAATAAAACTGAATTGATAGAAATATAAGGTATCTCATGCTGAAAAAACTAGCTGTCAGGTTTTTTTGGTCCATTAAAACCGACCCTCTTACTTTAATGTTTGAGTCAATAACCTGGAAAAATTATTCAGATGACTAATGTTTTTTGATGATACCTGTTCTTGGTCTGTGTATTATTGATGCTAATGGCCAACTTAACAGCCAGGCGGCTTGCTTCTTATGCACCAATGAATGAAGTGAAAATCTCCCTAATGTGTCTAATATATAGCTATTTATACAAATACAATGTTGGCTAAAGCCGCCCACAAATATGGCATGACTACTCAGCCATATAAGGTGATAATGATCTATATCTATAGCCAAAACTTTTTTAATTTTGGATAGAGTAGGGGAAAGTTAAAACTGCTGTCAGTTGTTTTTTTTTACAATCTGTGTCGAATTAGGGAGACCTGCCATTACTTCCTGTAGACTCAACATGAAGTGAGAGTATATATTTCCATTGTGAGGGAAATTCCCTTTTAGGCAGCTTCACAGTAACAAGTGCCCCCATTGGAAGATTCCTCCTTGATTCCTCTTCTGGTAGCAACTCAGCATTTTGGCATTACTATCACATTCCTGGTGGCAGGACAATTACAGAGAGCAAATCTCCCTTACTGGGACACAGACAGCAATATAAACCTAACCAAGGTTCTACCCTCTCACTGCTCCAAATCTAAAAAAACAAGTTTTATCTTTAGTTATACATTAAGTCAGCAGGGTTGCGCAGTTGCTAGTTGGTCACTGTCCAGAGAAACAGCAATCACCAGGTTAGAAACCCTTTGACAATTGATCCCCTAAAATATGTGACCCTAACCACCCTCTTCCTTCACCACTCTTCTCTTCCTCTTTCCTTTCGGCTTTACCACAAATGCTAGGTCGAGCTGAAAAATTCAATTTTGGCATAACCAACTGCACACCTATATCTATGTTCACCTATACAAATTGAGATATCTTTTATTAACACATATTATGACCTAGAATGAGTTAGCTTTCAAGCAAGTGATGCATATTTTGCAGATTTCATACAATCTAAATTGCGATCTAAATCTATGTGTTAATCAAGACTCAGTGGATAAGGCTAATTGTTCACACATTTTTTAATTTTCTTTCTTTGTTTTTGTTCATTGTTAATCATTCCAGACAAAATAACTAACACTTGAGATCTGGGTCAAGAACAAGAGGGTCTTAGTTATAGAGTCTAGGTATTTGGGCTACATAAACCTCTAATGCTGCAGTAATCAAGAAGTAAACAATATGATATCAAAGTCCCTGTGATTAATCAGAGTTTCATTACTGCAGCTGGCAAAAATAAGACATTAAAGAAAGTAGAAAGCAATTAATATAGCAAAAAGTATTTAATAAATGAATAAGAAATAAAATATGACACATACACAGTTGGCTTGAGAGGTGGGTGGGATATGTTGTTTACATTACTGTAAAAGTATGAGTGAGCAAAAGTTCAGTTTTAGAGAAAAAAAATCACCCAGCAAGTGTTAATGTGTTATCATCAGTCATACATTCTAACAGTTGGTAGCCTGGAAGGGATAGATGTAGATTTGAAGTATTAAATTTGTGTAGAGTGCAGATGTGATAGAGAAAGGTGAGACATGCTTAGCATAAAAACATGATTACATAATTGCTTTGAGATTATGGAACTGTCATTGGTAAATACACAAAATCTCCTATGAGATGGTCATTTGTTTCTCTAATACTGATAACATCAGTTCATTGTGCAGTGACAAAAATATAATCTCTTTTCTACTGTGAAACCGAATCTGTTTGTCCAAATACTGTGCTCACTTTATAACATTAACAGGGTTATTCACAAAAGGGTGAAGAGTTTGGAGAAGGCAGGAGAAGTATACAATCTAGGCGAAAGTAGCTGATTTGGAAACATTCTCCAATTCAGCTCACTTTCCAATTCAGCTATATTGGCCTAGATTGTTCACTTCTCCTGCCTTCTCCAAACTCTTCACCCTTTTGTGAATAACCCTGTAAGTCTCCATTATTTACTCTCTCTCACTCTATCTGACCTCTCCTGCATTTGTCTGTCCACATTCTAGAGTGAGAGTAGGAGTGAGAGTGTGTTATCTCCATGTTAATCTAAAGCATTAAGGTTACAATCACTATAAGATAATTTTCTGTTCTCTTTGTCTAGCTGGGGAGATCTCCCCAAAGCGAGGGTGATTTCCATTTTAGACTATTACATTTCAAATGCATACAGCATTTCCCTAACATCTAGTGCTTATGAAATCTCTAAAATATAAGATTTCCATATACTTTCTGTCTAGGTGACAATGACACCAAGACAAATACATTTCTCCAGCAGAGACTGCAATAAAAATTTGACAAAAGGTCTAACCCTTCCTTACTCTATACAAAACTAAAATGGAGGACTTAATGTGATCCATTGTATAATTTAGGTGAAAAGGTATTTTTTTTATTTTGCCTCAATATATGTATGCATATTATTCCATTCTGCAGAGAATCATACAATGAACAAATCATGATTGCTGATTTGGGTAATTTGATCCTCAGTATAGATATAAGAAAGCTAAGAGTAGACAGGGATCATGAGTGTAAAGATGCCCACAGACACAACTTAGACTTGTTATCATGAGATAAAACTGGTCTGAAGTTCGGTCTGCCCACTGCTATTAATTAGTGTATACAGTACTATAGTACAATATATTTATATATAAGTGGTGTGTGAAATTTAAAGCTTGAGAATTACAAGTGTTCATGTTTGTGCACCAATCATTTCAAGAAAATGTGTCACATTGGGTGGTCAGATCATGTCTGGACCTCTATGTCATGCTAAGTGCCGAGTTATGTTACTTTGCAACTTAAAGGGAAACTTTAATAGTTTAATAGTTTTTATACTTTTTTAAGTTTATACATTTTATGCTTTTCTTTGTTTTGTACTAAAAACAATTACTATATGACAAAAGATTCCCAGAGCACAATATATAACCTAAAGAGAGCACAGCAGATGCATCGACCCTTTAGGCAGATATCTCTCATTAAAGCATCCAACAGAGCTGCCTGATAGAGGATTAGTCATTGCTCTGACTCATTTACTTCTATGTGTAATTCTCACTACTATTAAGCTACTGAGCTCTGTAAACAACAGGCTTTAAACAATGAAGTAGAAAAGGGGATATTGGAAGTTAAAAGGAGTACTAACATAGCTAAGTAGAAGACATGCAGTACCTGAGTATTTTATCCTTTAAGTCCTAACTAAAGCAAGTAAATATGTAAAAAAAATAATTATACATTTCCTACCATGTGATTAACGCACGGTACCACTCAATACACATCTCACAGTGTGGGAGGTATGTTGTGTGCCATTCATTTGAATGGCACCCCAAACGAACCTTCCATCCACAGTGCAATCCATTAATGCACAGAGGTGGTGTGAGCAGGCCCTGAAAGGCAATGCATAACAATAATTTTTTTTGCACGCACTATTTTTTCAATCGCACAGCAATGCACGGTATTTGCAGTACTGTGCCTTGAGGAGTGGCCAATCGAACTGCCAGCAGGAGGTGCGTTTGGGGTGCCATTCAAATAAATGAAATGCAATGCACTTCACGCACTGTAATCGCAGATGTGTATTGAGCTGTACCGTGCGTTAATCACACGGTAGGAAATGTATAATGATATTTTTAACATATTTACTTGTTTGGTGGTGCGTTGTGCGGTACCATTCATTAATTGCATGGATCTGTGTGATTAACGCATGGAGGTGGTGTGAACAGGAACTTAGAGGCAGACTAAGGGGTCTATTCACAAAGCTGCCGAAGGATCTAGCCGTAGCTTCGGCCGATCCTTCGGCTAGCTTGGGCCCCAGGGCCCCAGGTCCCCTTCAGGAGAACCGAGGGGGTGCTGTACGGGCTATTCACTACCCCTAAGTGTAATGAGAGACAAGAAGTAGTGTGAATGTGAATAATTGATAGAGAAGAGTATGAAAAAGACAGTAACTCCAAAAAAGTGGAAGAAGAATAAAATAATTAGAAATGAAAGGGATTATAACCATGATAAATAAAACCAGAATAAAGACAAAGACACAGTAGATACTGTTCAAAGCACACAAAGCATTTGGCAGTCGTAAAATTAGACAAGCACACAATAATTTTAACCTCCTAGGCCGTCGATCAGATGTTTCTGCTACTTGGTATCCTGGCTTACACCTGTATCTGCATGTGGATCCCACATCGTGGTTACCCAGCTGGCAGCGGGTTGTGATAAGCTTTGCATTAATAATTGGCATTGGCGCATCACATTCAATCTTGCAGTAACCTTCAGGGAGAGACCAAAGGCCATCCCAGATACAGGACACCCATGGATTAATTCCTGAAACCAGAAGAAGAGAGGTTAGATTTTCATCTCCTTTTAAAAATTAACCAATTGCAAAACAAAAACAGTTACTGTTTGTAGAAATTAGGGAAGATTTTTAGGAATAGTAAACATTCTTTTTACACCAACTAACAAACAATGTTGTTTTTTATAATCAGTGGATATATGTAATTTTTATCTATGCCGATCATAAAGTTTTTTATGAAATAAAATGTTTTTAATTATTAAGACAATATGTGATTTTTGTGTTATAGGTTTGTAATATGTCCCCTTGCCTTCCCTAGATGACACCTTAAAAGCCCCATCTTTTTCTTAGTTGGTGTATATTGAATATAGGGGTGTGCTGTCCCCGTTCTTGTGGTGATTCAAAATATTTTCAACATTCTTTCTTTTATTGGAAATAGTCAATAAAAATGTATTGAACAAAAAAAAGGAATATTCAACATCCTATCATTCACTTTACAATACATTTTCCTGCCACAGTGCTCTTGGAAGTGGTGTAGAAGGGGGTGGACAGGAGAAAAGATAGAAAACCTGTTAAATGTTTTAAAATTTTAAAGTAAAGCCCTGTCTTGGAGCAGGCACTAAAGTTGTCTGCCTGTACCAATTTTGGCCAGGAATACCTTTTCTGTGTTCTTCTCTGGTTATGCTGAATATATGCAAATTCAGTGTTAGGCACTGTCCCGAAGCAATGCCACCAGTCTAGTAAAAGTTGCCTTAAACAAAGGGAGGGCAAAGCTTAGCTCAGGGAGTGGGGCTTAGACCAACAGTCAGGAAAGTCAAGCCCTTATTAAGAAATTGAAAGTTCTAGATACAGGTCTACCACGGTTTTGCTAGAGTTGGGGTATAATAGATGAATGCATCTAAAGTGGATAATGAAATGCACCACATTAAGTTCACTGTTGAGTAGCACATAATGTAAATTATTGGGCAAGTGAGAAACAGCTCTACTTTTGTTTTAAACATTTTAATTTCACCTTCCACAAATCAGCCCCAGTGTCTCTCTGAATAGCTACCTTGGAATTTTGCAGGAGGCAGGCAGGTAAAAAAACACTGTTTCCCCAAGCCTGTCCCTTTAGGGCAAGAGAAACTGGCATGAAAAACAAGTGATGGAGGCGGGACTCCACAATCCAGTCGTTCACAAGTTACCATCAAATTCCATTTCCCAGAAGAACATTTAAGCACTGTGTCCTGAATAAGAAAAGAATTAGAAAAGAAAATTGCATTTAATAAAAACAAACAGTAAAGAAAAGTATTGATAAAAATTACGTTTTTAGGCGCTTGGTGGGCTGTTCTGAACCCTGGCTAATAACGATTAAACGAATGGTCTGAAAGTGTGTCCTGAGCCTAATGGCTCAGTTCTATAATGAAAAGAGTGTTTACAAAAAGAGAGTGCACACATTTATTGGTGTAACAGTTAAATGTTAAGTGTATCAAAGGCCAAAACGTTTTTGTTGAAGTGTTGAAACCCTAGTCTGGTTTTTATTGCTGTTAGTTCTGGTTACCATTGTTACCAGCACAAAGAGTAACAGCAATTTAAAAATGTTAAGGTTGCTACTAAAACAGTAAGTGAAAATGAAAGACTTCGCAGGGGACACATGATTCATAGACAACTGTCTAAGAGGGAATTTCGCCTCACTTTGGAGAGATCTCTGGGAGAGGAAGTTAAGGGGGGAAAAATTCCCAATGAGACACAGAGATTTAGCTCCACCTTAAAAGCCTCCAGAGAGAAATTGTGTATGCCTTGCCTCAGACCCAAGCTGATTTAACTAGTAGCACAGGTGCTTGTCTGCCTACATTAGAAATGTTTTAGGCAAAAACAGAATCACTTACAGTAAGCTGTACCTTTTTAACATGCAAGGTTAATCATTGAATTCTTACCTGTAAGACTTTATGCCCTGCTTTACTGACCGAGTGTAGAACATGGCCTTCATCACATGTCACAGAACACAGAGTTTCTCCATCCACATCTACGGAACAGTGGGTAGAACCATGTGCCACATGCAGTGGGGAGCATGACCTAGTGGATTGATTGGAAATGACATTTAAATTAATAAATGGCTACAACCTTTTATATATTTATTAAGGCAGTGCAAAGTTCAATAACCATGCAAAATGCAAGAACCCATAAAAACCAAGTAGAGTTAACCAAGTCCATTCTTAACTGATTTGACCACAAACAATACGTTCTGATTTCTTTTTCTGGACCAGCACATAGGCATTACAGTATATCACTTATTATAGGTCAGTTTGTAGTGTTGGTTTTCAATGTTGGATGCAGTATTGGTGATCTATAGTATTCTAAACATGACCTAATGTTAGTCATCTGCAGCAATTGTGGCACCGACAAGTAAACTCACAGTGGCGCATTGTACATACCGTATTTCTGTACTGAAGACACCTCTGCCACCAGCCTTATCTCAAAGAACAACAGCAATCAGCTAGGAAAATAATTCCTGCCAACCAATATTACCTCAGAGACAGATGGGCTACATAGATCTTAAGTAGTGCGTAGATATAAAATCAATCCCAATCTATCTGTTATCAGTAGGATTAAGGTGGACTTGAAAGCTTTTTCTAGTTTTAGGTATACTGGGGGTGGAGCGGGACCTTTGTCAGGTTTTATTGCTGTCTGTGCTCTCCACATTTGCAGAGTCATTTTCACATTTGTCATAGTGACTATTGTCATTGAGACAGGAAGTGAAAGGAAATCTCAAATTTTACTGTTGTCATTGGAACATGAACATGAGGAAAAATCTCCCAATTGAGACAAAAAGTTCCAGGGGCAGCTGTCAAACATGGAAGGTTCCCTTCAAATTTGGGACATTTTATCTCTGCTTACACAGAAAACAATAAAACCCTGGCAGATGTCCTAACCCTTACCCGCTTTATCCAAAACTAGAAAACTTTTATGGGTGGCATTCCACATTGGCTGGAGTCAGGCTGTAAATTGGGGGCACAGGATTATAACACTATGGGGTTGATTTACTTAAATAAAATTGGTTGTTTACTTTGCAAGGAAATTTTAACCCCATTCAATTAAGGGGAAAATTCCCTTGCAAAGTGCAAATTCCCTTGAAAAGTGAACATCACATTTGCCTTTAGTAAATCAACCCCATCATATTAAAGCAACAATACCCAAAGCAACAAATGAAATCATGACATTGCTATAAAGTCTAGAGCTCTAACGGGAGTCATTACTTCTGTACCAATTTTTACTGATTGTCTCTGAATGACTCCCACTGAACAAAGAGCCCTAGGACCTATCTACTACTACTCTATGAAGAACACAAATCAAGTACAAGTGGGATTTTCCATTTGAAACGCAGTTCCAAATTAATAACCACTCCTAATTATATCAACTCCTTGATGGAAGATTATCACTCTCTTATAGCTGTGGAAGTGCACTCTTACAGTTAGATAGGTCCCTATGGAACTCATTCAATCTTAAGCCCTGCTGGCCTATTAGACAGCTCCCATCTGAACTGAAAGAAGGATAACAGGTAACAGAGAGTCGACCATATGTTTTTATACTTCATCTTTTCCAGTTATGTACTTTCTCCACTTTCATCCTTGGACTCCTAATCATTTTTTCTTTCTTTCTTTCTTTCTTTCTTTCTTTCTTTCTTTCTGGCATTTTATATCACTATCCATTTACACTACACTTTACATACTATCCAGTCACATCAGTCCTTGCCCTCAAAGAGCTTATACTTCAAGGTCCATATCCTACATACAGACACATACTAGGTGCAATACAGACAGGAGTCAATTAACCTACCAGCATATTTTTCGAGAGTGGATGGAAACCAGGGTACCCAAAGAAAACCCACACAAGAACAGGGAGAACATGCAAACAGGCGAACTCCGTGCAAATAGTGTCCAATTTCCCATCTCACATCACAGACATTACATCAGAACATAATAAACCTTGTTACACCAAGACTAGAAAGGGCTGAACTGACACTACTCCAATTTTGCTTTTCTGGTTCTTACTTATCACCGTCATTTTTAAAAATCTCCTTAATTTCTGATTTATTGTTTATATACATCTGCAGCATATTCATCAGAGCTTTTTTCCATGCCTTAACAAACTCTGCCTTCCATATCAATGGTATGATTAGCCGCACTGCTTCATTTAACTACATTACTCAGTAGCTATATTTAGCACAACTATGTAATTGACTATGTAGTTTAAAATCCCAGATGTGTCAAGGGAATAGGACATTTTCTGGCTTTCATATTTTATTTTAGCACTGAAAAATCTTCTAATATAAGAATCTTTATTTATAACATGGCTTACTCACAGATCATGGAAATATGCCTACTCCAACATAATCTTTAAAAAAAATAGTTTTGTCCAACCCCATTTAACCAATTCATGCAAGTTAGCTTGTTTAATCACTGTCTGGTATATGTGGAAACTGCTGTTTCTCCCTCTTGTGGTTTGGATCTAAAATACAGACTCTCTCTCTCTTAAATAGTATAAAAAACAAATAACTTCTTTTATTTGCAACCATTTGGCCTGCTAAATTTACCATTTAATGCATTTGCTATGTCTGTTCAATAATGACAGCATATACCTTTTGATCCTGCCAGAAATATTGTCACCAGATAATTTGTGTGTTCTATATCTGTGCTGCACTCTTATCACTTACATTGTTTGCATCAATCTCTAAGTGCTACAGACACCTCCCCATGCTATGGAGAAGAGCAGGGGGAAAGGGGTTGTTCTATCCTATGGTGACAATGCTGCTTCTCCATTGATACAGCACAGTGAGTGAGCGTTGTCACACTAGGACAGAAAGCAGGACCGCCAGAAGGAAATAAAGAAAAAAAATAGGAGGGGGGAGGGGGGGTTGGAGGGGCGGGATCCCGAGGTGGG
>NW_017306320.1:165211-176079 GCF_000935625.1 Nanorana parkeri | reverse complement strand
GAGCCAGCCGTGATCTTACGGCTGGCTCCGGCCACTTTCAGAGAGATCAGCGTCCCTGGTTGCTAACCAGGGACACTGATCTCCAAATAGCTGACTCTCCCTGGCACCCCGGGAGTCTCCTGCTCCCGGCCGCCAAGGAGAAAAACCCTGCTGTGTCTTTTTTCTTTATTCTGACACGAGCATGTCAGAATCGAGATTAAAAAAAAGACGAATTCCCATTCAAAAGCATTGGGAGTTTACTATTGGCTATTTCAATTTGCAATAGCCAATAGTAAACTAGCATTGTACCCGCCCTCTTTTGCAGTTCCCCATCAGGTCCATCAGCAGAGGGCGGGTACAATGCTAGTTTAGTATTGGCTATTGCAAATTGAAATAGCCAATAGTAAACTCCCAATGCTTTTGAATAGACCCCTAAGTGTAATGAGAGACAAGAAGTAGTGTGAATGTGAATAATTGATAGAGAAGAGTATGAAAAAGACAGTAACTCCAAAAAAGTGGAAGAAGAATAAAATAATTAGAAATGAAAGGGATTATAACCATGATAAATAAAACCAGAATAAAGACAAAGACACAGTAGATACTGTTCAAAGCACACAAAGCATTTGGCAGTCGTAAAATTAGACAAGCACACAATAATTTTAACCTCCTAGGCCGTCGATCAGATGTTTCTGCTACTTGGTATCCTGGCTTACACCTGTATCTGCATGTGGATCCCACATCGTGGTTACCCAGCTGGCAGCGGGTTGTGATAAGCTTTGCATTAATAATTGGCATTGGCGCATCACATTCAATCTTGCAGTAACCTTCAGGGAGAGACCAAAGGCCATCCCAGATACAGGACACCCATGGATTAATTCCTGAAACCAGAAGAAGAGAGGTTAGATTTTCATCTCCTTTTAAAAATTAACCAATTGCAAAACAAAAACAGTTACTGTTTGTAGAAATTAGGGAAGATTTTTAGGAATAGTAAACATTCTTTTTACACCAACTAACAAACAATGTTGTTTTTTATAATCAGTGGATATATGTAATTTTTATCTATGCCGATCATAAAGTTTTTTATGAAATAAAATGTTTTTAATTATTAAGACAATATGTGATTTTTGTGTTATAGGTTTGTAATATGTCCCCTTGCCTTCCCTAGATGACACCTTAAAAGCCCCATCTTTTTCTTAGTTGGTGTATATTGAATATAGGGGTGTGCTGTCCCCGTTCTTGTGGTGATTCAAAATATTTTCAACATTCTTTCTTTTATTGGAAATAGTCAATAAAAATGTATTGAACAAAAAAAAGGAATATTCAACATCCTATCATTCACTTTACAATACATTTTCCTGCCACAGTGCTCTTGGAAGTGGTGTAGAAGGGGGTGGACAGGAGAAAAGATAGAAAACCTGTTAAATGTTTTAAAATTTTAAAGTAAAGCCCTGTCTTGGAGCAGGCACTAAAGTTGTCTGCCTGTACCAATTTTGGCCAGGAATACCTTTTCTGTGTTCTTCTCTGGTTATGCTGAATATATGCAAATTCAGTGTTAGGCACTGTCCCGAAGCAATGCCACCAGTCTAGTAAAAGTTGCCTTAAACAAAGGGAGGGCAAAGCTTAGCTCAGGGAGTGGGGCTTAGACCAACAGTCAGGAAAGTCAAGCCCTTATTAAGAAATTGAAAGTTCTAGATACAGGTCTACCACGGTTTTGCTAGAGTTGGGGTATAATAGATGAATGCATCTAAAGTGGATAATGAAATGCACCACATTAAGTTCACTGTTGAGTAGCACATAATGTAAATTATTGGGCAAGTGAGAAACAGCTCTACTTTTGTTTTAAACATTTTAATTTCACCTTCCACAAATCAGCCCCAGTGTCTCTCTGAATAGCTACCTTGGAATTTTGCAGGAGGCAGGCAGGTAAAAAAACACTGTTTCCCCAAGCCTGTCCCTTTAGGGCAAGAGAAACTGGCATGAAAAACAAGTGATGGAGGCGGGACTCCACAATCCAGTCGTTCACAAGTTACCATCAAATTCCATTTCCCAGAAGAACATTTAAGCACTGTGTCCTGAATAAGAAAAGAATTAGAAAAGAAAATTGCATTTAATAAAAACAAACAGTAAAGAAAAGTATTGATAAAAATTACGTTTTTAGGCGCTTGGTGGGCTGTTCTGAACCCTGGCTAATAACGATTAAACGAATGGTCTGAAAGTGTGTCCTGAGCCTAATGGCTCAGTTCTATAATGAAAAGAGTGTTTACAAAAAGAGAGTGCACACATTTATTGGTGTAACAGTTAAATGTTAAGTGTATCAAAGGCCAAAACGTTTTTGTTGAAGTGTTGAAACCCTAGTCTGGTTTTTATTGCTGTTAGTTCTGGTTACCATTGTTACCAGCACAAAGAGTAACAGCAATTTAAAAATGTTAAGGTTGCTACTAAAACAGTAAGTGAAAATGAAAGACTTCGCAGGGGACACATGATTCATAGACAACTGTCTAAGAGGGAATTTCGCCTCACTTTGGAGAGATCTCTGGGAGAGGAAGTTAAGGGGGGAAAAATTCCCAATGAGACACAGAGATTTAGCTCCACCTTAAAAGCCTCCAGAGAGAAATTGTGTATGCCTTGCCTCAGACCCAAGCTGATTTAACTAGTAGCACAGGTGCTTGTCTGCCTACATTAGAAATGTTTTAGGCAAAAACAGAATCACTTACAGTAAGCTGTACCTTTTTAACATGCAAGGTTAATCATTGAATTCTTACCTGTAAGACTTTATGCCCTGCTTTACTGACCGAGTGTAGAACATGGCCTTCATCACATGTCACAGAACACAGAGTTTCTCCATCCACATCTACGGAACAGTGGGTAGAACCATGTGCCACATGCAGTGGGGAGCATGACCTAGTGGATTGATTGGAAATGACATTTAAATTAATAAATGGCTACAACCTTTTATATATTTATTAAGGCAGTGCAAAGTTCAATAACCATGCAAAATGCAAGAACCCATAAAAACCAAGTAGAGTTAACCAAGTCCATTCTTAACTGATTTGACCACAAACAATACGTTCTGATTTCTTTTTCTGGACCAGCACATAGGCATTACAGTATATCACTTATTATAGGTCAGTTTGTAGTGTTGGTTTTCAATGTTGGATGCAGTATTGGTGATCTATAGTATTCTAAACATGACCTAATGTTAGTCATCTGCAGCAATTGTGGCACCGACAAGTAAACTCACAGTGGCGCATTGTACATACCGTATTTCTGTACTGAAGACACCTCTGCCACCAGCCTTATCTCAAAGAACAACAGCAATCAGCTAGGAAAATAATTCCTGCCAACCAATATTACCTCAGAGACAGATGGGCTACATAGATCTTAAGTAGTGCGTAGATATAAAATCAATCCCAATCTATCTGTTATCAGTAGGATTAAGGTGGACTTGAAAGCTTTTTCTAGTTTTAGGTATACTGGGGGTGGAGCGGGACCTTTGTCAGGTTTTATTGCTGTCTGTGCTCTCCACATTTGCAGAGTCATTTTCACATTTGTCATAGTGACTATTGTCATTGAGACAGGAAGTGAAAGGAAATCTCAAATTTTACTGTTGTCATTGGAACATGAACATGAGGAAAAATCTCCCAATTGAGACAAAAAGTTCCAGGGGCAGCTGTCAAACATGGAAGGTTCCCTTCAAATTTGGGACATTTTATCTCTGCTTACACAGAAAACAATAAAACCCTGGCAGATGTCCTAACCCTTACCCGCTTTATCCAAAACTAGAAAACTTTTATGGGTGGCATTCCACATTGGCTGGAGTCAGGCTGTAAATTGGGGGCACAGGATTATAACACTATGGGGTTGATTTACTTAAATAAAATTGGTTGTTTACTTTGCAAGGAAATTTTAACCCCATTCAATTAAGGGGAAAATTCCCTTGCAAAGTGCAAATTCCCTTGAAAAGTGAACATCACATTTGCCTTTAGTAAATCAACCCCATCATATTAAAGCAACAATACCCAAAGCAACAAATGAAATCATGACATTGCTATAAAGTCTAGAGCTCTAACGGGAGTCATTACTTCTGTACCAATTTTTACTGATTGTCTCTGAATGACTCCCACTGAACAAAGAGCCCTAGGACCTATCTACTACTACTCTATGAAGAACACAAATCAAGTACAAGTGGGATTTTCCATTTGAAACGCAGTTCCAAATTAATAACCACTCCTAATTATATCAACTCCTTGATGGAAGATTATCACTCTCTTATAGCTGTGGAAGTGCACTCTTACAGTTAGATAGGTCCCTATGGAACTCATTCAATCTTAAGCCCTGCTGGCCTATTAGACAGCTCCCATCTGAACTGAAAGAAGGATAACAGGTAACAGAGAGTCGACCATATGTTTTTATACTTCATCTTTTCCAGTTATGTACTTTCTCCACTTTCATCCTTGGACTCCTAATCATTTTTTCTTTCTTTCTTTCTTTCTTTCTTTCTTTCTTTCTTTCTGGCATTTTATATCACTATCCATTTACACTACACTTTACATACTATCCAGTCACATCAGTCCTTGCCCTCAAAGAGCTTATACTTCAAGGTCCATATCCTACATACAGACACATACTAGGTGCAATACAGACAGGAGTCAATTAACCTACCAGCATATTTTTCGAGAGTGGATGGAAACCAGGGTACCCAAAGAAAACCCACACAAGAACAGGGAGAACATGCAAACAGGCGAACTCCGTGCAAATAGTGTCCAATTTCCCATCTCACATCACAGACATTACATCAGAACATAATAAACCTTGTTACACCAAGACTAGAAAGGGCTGAACTGACACTACTCCAATTTTGCTTTTCTGGTTCTTACTTATCACCGTCATTTTTAAAAATCTCCTTAATTTCTGATTTATTGTTTATATACATCTGCAGCATATTCATCAGAGCTTTTTTCCATGCCTTAACAAACTCTGCCTTCCATATCAATGGTATGATTAGCCGCACTGCTTCATTTAACTACATTACTCAGTAGCTATATTTAGCACAACTATGTAATTGACTATGTAGTTTAAAATCCCAGATGTGTCAAGGGAATAGGACATTTTCTGGCTTTCATATTTTATTTTAGCACTGAAAAATCTTCTAATATAAGAATCTTTATTTATAACATGGCTTACTCACAGATCATGGAAATATGCCTACTCCAACATAATCTTTAAAAAAAATAGTTTTGTCCAACCCCATTTAACCAATTCATGCAAGTTAGCTTGTTTAATCACTGTCTGGTATATGTGGAAACTGCTGTTTCTCCCTCTTGTGGTTTGGATCTAAAATACAGACTCTCTCTCTCTTAAATAGTATAAAAAACAAATAACTTCTTTTATTTGCAACCATTTGGCCTGCTAAATTTACCATTTAATGCATTTGCTATGTCTGTTCAATAATGACAGCATATACCTTTTGATCCTGCCAGAAATATTGTCACCAGATAATTTGTGTGTTCTATATCTGTGCTGCACTCTTATCACTTACATTGTTTGCATCAATCTCTAAGTGCTACAGACACCTCCCCATGCTATGGAGAAGAGCAGGGGGAAAGGGGTTGTTCTATCCTATGGTGACAATGCTGCTTCTCCATTGATACAGCACAGTGAGTGAGCGTTGTCACACTAGGACAGAAAGCAGGACCGCCAGAAGGAAATAAAGAAAAAAAATAGGAGGGGGGAGGGGGGGTTAAATAAAGACAATGAATGCATCCACCATATCCAAGGACTGATAATTTGCAATATATAACATTTTTGTTCTTGTGTTTATTTTGTTTTATCTAACTGTGCAAATAACTTTCACCAGCTATAGTAAAGTGGGAAAACAAATGAGGACTAGAAGGAAGTGAGAGGAGCTTCACATTGATCTAAAGGTTTCAACACTTTCAGAACCACTCACCTAGAAAAGTAGACAAACATAAGTTTTTAACTTTACTATGGCATGGCTTGCTGCATGCTTTTTCAGGTGAGTGACTAAGAATATATTAAGGTTCAAGCAGACAAGAGCCTAGCATTTTTAGGTGCTGGTCAGTACTGGTAGTCCACAGAATTGTTTCAGTATAGCTTTTCTTTAAATCTTTTTTTCTTACAAAAATAGCATTCATGGTTATTTCTGCCCCAAAAATTCCTGGAGTGCATTATTGCAGTTAATATCCCGAAGGAAGAAAACGAGAAATGCAAAGTACAGAATTCAAGCAATCTTCTTCAGTCCACTTTAACTGATACAAGTAGTTTAACAGAGTTTTTTTTCCTATTGCACTAAGAGGGTTTTATAGTGTACTCTAGTTTAGTGCTAAAAATTTACAAACCAGATAACATACCGGTTCAGAAACTGTAAGCAAAGGAGAAATTAAATTCAATACTTTGACTAAGTACATCTCCTGGCAGAGTTACTTCTAAGCCTAACAAAAATGTATGCTGCTTCTTTCCGATATTTTTCAAAACGTTATAGCCCGCAAACCACTACTGATTTATGTGAGATTGCAGACTTCCTAAATTAAATTCTTCTTCCAACATTAACACAGGAGACCAGTTATAGAGGAAGGGATCCTACAAACTATCAACAAACCAAAACCTGGCAAAGCTGCTGGCTACGATGGCTTTTGTTAGGCATAGATAGATCGGCTTCATCAGCTTCTGTAGCTGGAGAGTGACACTGAATGCAGGAAGTGATGTAATATACATCACTTCCTGCATTCGGGGACTGAGAGAAGATCAAAGGGAGACCGTATAGTGATCTCACTTTGATCTTCTGTCACAGAGCCATGCCGGCAGTGACAGCTTCTGATACAAGCGATCGGGCGTCTCGGGAGACTCCCGATCGCTTGAATGTAAAGCTCCCGGCCGGCCGTGTAATTACAACGGCCGGCCGGGAAGCTGCTCGCCAGGATTTTTCAAGCACTGCCTCTGATCCTCACACACAGCCGGGACATACAGCTGTCAAGCCTTCACAGAGTTAACTGCGGTCCAGTGTAAAAAAACGGCATATTACTTGTAGTGTGCCGTTTTTCTACACTGAACCGCAGTTTACTCTGTGACAGCTTGACAGCTGTATGTCCCGGCCGTTGCGGGGATGTATTCCAGGTACGGTACCGCGGGTGGGAGCGTCTCTATCTCGGGGGGGGGGAATTGCCCCGTTGCCCCCCCCCCCTGGATTTGCCACTGCTTTCAAAGCTACCATGTTTAGAAAGTTATTGGATCAAAGCAACATACACCATTTTGTACATTTTTCCATGTTGTATATAACTGTCCCAATCTATGTGATGTGGACTGATGGTCTTACAGTCAATCGAACAGTGGTATTTTCTTGCTGTGTTTAGAGGCTCTAACCAAGTAAATGCCACCTCTAAAACAAGATACACAACCTTTACCCTGTATTTCTGTGTCCACATATATTGAGCTGTAATTGTTCACCATGTGTGAGCCTCCTAGTTGTGAGTTACTATGGAATTTTTAGGAAAAAGGTGATTATAATTTTATAGTCAACCCAAACCTGAGCTATATGCATATGGTTGGCTTGACATTTAATGGGTCCCCAGTACCATTATATTTATGCTAAAGCCAATAAAGCATGCCTGAATAAAAGCTGATGCTGCATGCATAATTTCTAGAGCTGACCAAACTGTTACTTTCAATAAATGGAGAGTAAGGGAATGGTAAAGTAGTGGACACTGAAGAGATTTTCATTGCCAGATGGAAATTGTAGAAGCAATGCAAAGGCATTCCTATACAGATATTCTCAGGACTGTTGACTACTGGAGACTGACCCAAAGACATCAAGCAAAAATCTAACGATTCTTAACTGGCCACTTCCTTAACATTTCCTCACTGTAAAATGACTGATAGTAAAGCTGGCCATACACTGCTTAGATTTACAAAAAAAGTTTTGTACGAAAGAACGTTCTTTCAACATTGATGGGGTGAAACTGACGAATGATTTAGACTGTAGTGATGAAAAAAGTCGAAGGAGTAGGATGGAAATTTTTTCTCAAACGAACAAAATTCTAACAGTGAATGTGGTTTTCATTTGGGAAACTCTATTGATTCCAAAATCAAATGTTAAAGTCAAATGAAATTTCAATCAACAGTCATCAGGTGTCTGTTATTGGCTGGTAAAAAAAGAGATCTTTCGTACGAACGTTCATTCAGAAATCTACAAGTGTATGGCTAGCTTAACAGTGCAGGTTGTGATTAGCTCCCCAGAAAGTACTGCAGAGTTCAGTGTATCAGGTGTGGTAGTAGAAACTTGAACACATTGTACAAGCATAATAGAACAATATAAACATTTACAGGGTTATTCACAAAAGGGTGAAGAGTTTAGAGAAGGCAGAAGTAAACGATCGAGCACATTGGAAAAAATCTCCAATTCTGCTCACCTTCCAGTTCAGCTATGTTGTCCTAGATTGTTCCCTTCTCCTGCCTTCTCCAAACTCTTCACCCTTTTGTGAATAACCCTGTTAATATTACTATATACAAAGTTGATTATTTTGTTCCTGCGACTTAGTATATAACCTATAAAAAAGTGGCGATACATGTGAATCAAATTAACACAATCTGAATATTTTAGCAACATAAAACAGTTGTGACTTCTTTACCCTTACAAGTAAACATATTTGATACCTGCAACCCTGTCCAGTGGATGGTGGATTTCCTCCCATGCCTGGATGGTTGATACTAGCTGGAGACCTTAAGGTTACTCCAAGTACACCAATGATCAAGGAAGGGAAGTATAATGTAAGTGACACAGCTTTGTACATTGGGCTCTTTGGGCCATGTAGAGCACTTAAAACCGCAGGATTCTTCTGACATGAAAGCTCTTGAGTTCCTGGAAGAAAAAATAACTTTAGTTCAATATTATTTTATTTACTAATAAACCTTTTCTGCTTGTGTTTTAAGTACTAAATCAGCTACAACTAAACAAGGTTTCACTGACTAGAACACTGTTTGAGGACATATGCAGGCTCCTAATTCTGAGGGCTTAATCTGTAGATTATACAAATTCCTCTGTATAACCTCCCACAGTGTTATACTTTCATACCAGACACAATATTGGTCTAACGCCAGAATCCTTAACTTTGAACAGAATATGTGAACTTCAAAGAATTTATCAAAATGTGTAAATTGAAAAAAACAAGATTTACAAAGTAATGTGGAATGGTGGGATGTGACTCTCACACTAAGTTAAAACAAATAGATCCCTGCAGTCAATCATTGGGGGTATGATGAATTGTGGCTTAAACATGGTATTGCTGTACATCAGGTTAAGATAAGAATATTGAAGTCTTTCAGCTAGCTGCTTCAGTGTTCCATACTTGTATTTATCCCAAGCTTTGCTTCTCTGCTTCAAGTTAACATAAATAAAAACCTATGATCCTATTTACTAGGCCCGCAAAATGAACTACTACCAATAACTTGTTGACTAAATTTATCGCATTTCTATGTTCACTAATCAAGAAAGAAGTAACATTTGTTCATAGTCGGAGAGAATAGGCGTGACTACTGCTGATTTTCTATAATTTGGAAATTTAACTAATAATGAGTTTAATCCTTTCAAAAGTCTTTCAGAAGCTAACACATTCAATTGCATTATCGGCTTATTAAATAGAAAGTAAGGTTCCATTCCTCACAAAATACTGTGGATGTTAGGTGTGTAGGTGTAGACATTTTCAGGCTGATTTACTAAAGGATTTGAGAATATTCATACAATGAGGCTGATTTATTAAAATTATTAGAGACTGTTCATACAATACATTGTGTGAATGTTCACTTCAATTATCCAATTATGTGCAGATGTAATATGTAAACTGGGATTTGTTTTTAATTTGACTGGATAATTGAAGTGAATCTTCACACAATTTCCTAAGTGAAAATGTTCATATCTTTTAGTAAATCAGCCTTAATAAACCAAGTGACTGTTCAGTTTATTTAACCAATACTGTGCAGATGAATAAGTAAATAGGAATGTCCTTTTCATATAACTGGATAATTAAAGTGAAGCCTCACACAAGGTAAGTGTGAACATTCTCAAATCCTTTAGTAAATCAGGCTCTTTGTGTCATTCATATTGTCTATTACATGGCTAAATATAACAAATATTTAACAACATTTTAGCAGTAGCCTTTAGTTGTATTGTGAGATTTTGTCAATAAAGGTAAATACAATTTTCTTTAAAAATTATTTTTTCAGATGATCAGTACTCCATGATAACACACTGTATACTTTAGTCACATCTGAGGGAGGAAGAGGCTGGATGTTATCTGACAGTGTTTGAAATGTACCTAGTTGTCTCCTATACTACTGTGTCATTATACCATTTCAACTATTAGAAATGCAGCATGCCTCCAAATCTTTTCTTTAGCGCATCAACCCATCCATTCCTTTGTCTCTCTGCCAGTCCATTAATTAAATGTGTAGCCTCATGGACCAACAGAGAGGTGCAGGGATGTCCGAGTCTCAATTTTCTTATCTGAGGTCTGTTTGGGAATATATAAGTACTCTGGAAAAGTACTGCAAAAGTGGAACTACACAACTAACCTGAAATACACAACTATAAGACATGGGACATCATTTTAGAAGACCCCAGTCTGTACTGTTTGAGTGCCAAGTTTGAATTAGGTTTCAATGCCTGAACTGAAGCTCCCTACTGCTCCATGTTGACAGTGAAGCGGACTTTGTGTTAGGCTGCTTGTAGAAAATCAATAATGAATAATCAGACACACAGAGTGTCCCATTTCTTATTGAAATACTAGGAACAGGCAGGAGCGCCATCTTAAGAAGTTACTGGAGGTCTTCCAAAACATGATTTCCTGTGAAATACAGTAGATATAGAATGTGACATT
>NW_017306320.1:155568-165187 GCF_000935625.1 Nanorana parkeri | reverse complement strand
AATTTCATTGTTGATATATTGCACCTTGCAGAACAACTGTGTGATTTCTTTTTTTGCCCCTACAGAAAAGATTCAATTTATAATTCTTCATTTTGATAAAATTCTTCAACAAGCCACTGAAACATGGTGATACTGTGTGATTTATTGCATACACCTAATGATATTGATTTAATTTTATGCTGTAGGACAGCATGGCATGTAGAAAACAAAACGTGATAAATAATTACTTTCTGTGAACAGTAAACAAAGAGAATATATGACATGTAACAGGATAACAGGGCTGCCATCAGGATTTCTTGGCTGCATCATAATGTGCTTGAGAAACCTTAATAATCAGTAAAACCATTCTTGAGCCACATTTCGCTTAATACAGAAAAGAGCATCCCGTGCAATAATAAGGATATGTATTTGTCACAAATATTTGATAATGAGCATTTTGAGGCGGTGTATCTCTCTAGAATCTTTCACTGATATCTTTGAGCATACTGGAAAATGTCTGCTGTCTATTTGTCAAACTGCATGCAATAAGATGTTTAAATAGTTCATATAGAGTTCATATTACTGCATAGAACTTCAACCTTCTTAGACAATTAGGTAATGAAACATCATTAGAGCCACATACAGGGTATGTTGATGTTTTTCTCCAACCCCTCATACAACAGAGTAGTACCTACCTTAAGGATACTAAACATCTACTACAGGAGCTCGAACTGATTAAGTTTGATTCAGATTGTTTTTTGATCACTGCGGATGTGGCATCACTCTATACAATCATTGATCACATAGAAGCCTTATCAGCAACTAAATGGTTTGTGGCTCTAATGCACCCTCCCAGTGCTGAGGGCATGTGGCCTGGTATGGGAGTGGGGGGGAAGTGCTCGCTCGTCCCCCTCCCTTTCCTGCCCTGCCAAGCCTTTGCTTGGATCAAGGGTATGGTATGGAATTTTAGGGGGGACCCCACTTCTTTCTTCCCCCACTTTTGGGGGTGGGGTTCCTCCTTAAAATTCCTATCAGTCATTAAGGGCCTGGTATGACTTTGAGGGGGAACCCCACGCACTTTTTTTTACATGGGGTTCCTCCTACATTTCTTACCAGACCTTAATGGCCTGGTATAACTTTTGGGGGAAACCCCACACTTTTTTTCCTTTTTTTAAAAAAAAGGGGTCCCTTCTAATTTTTGTTGTTTGGGAGTGGGAACTGCATGCTTTTTTTTCTTCTTTTTAAATGTCATTTTTGCTGCAGCAGGTTCTATACATCGTACAGATGTGCCACTTTACAGGCAGTTTAAAGGTGGCCATACACCTTACAATTTATCTGCAGATTTTCTGTGGTCATATGGAAAAGGTGCAACAGATTCCTCCATCTACGCTAAACTGTGTGGATGGAGTAATCTCCACCTGGGCCAATCTGTTGCACTTTTTCCATCTGACCACAGAAAATCTGCAGATAATTGTAAAGTGTATGGGCACCTTAAGGGGACCCCCCAGGCACGATATTTAAAGGAATTTTTCATTTGTATTGTTTCACTTTAAGCAATGTTAAAATCACTGCTCCTTTAAAAATGGTATTTTTTTTAAAGTGTTTTTTTTATTTATACATGTCCCCCCAGGGCAGTACCCGGATCCCCATACCCTTGTATGGCCAATAACTTGCATATAAGCCTTCAAAATGGGGACAATTGATTTTCAAAGATATAGCATTGAGTTTGAGTTCGAATTCAAACTTTTTCCATGTTCTAAAGTTCGAATTTGAAACAAACACGGGGGGTGTTTGGCCCATCACTATCAGCGAACAACCTATACACCTTCAGTAAATCAACCCCAATGTCCCTTAAGCTGCCCATACACCTTGTGATCATCAGACAAAACTTTTCGTCCAATGATTGAACCGTCGTGCAATTTTCGTGCGGCAGCCCCATCCTGCCCCGGTTATCGCAAGGTTCAATCAGCAGTAATTAAAAAAAGCACCTGGATGAATTGCGGTAATCGACCGCATGTATTTTCGTCTGTGCATGAGCAGTGTAAATCATACAAATGTTGATGTACGGAAACGCCACCAACCTTGCGAAAATCGTACGATCCAACGACGTTTTATATCCTTTTTATGATCCTTCGGCTAGCTTCGGCCCCAGGACCGCTTCGGTTTACAATATTCACAATAGCCCGTACAGCTCCTGATTATGGCCGAGCGGCTCAGCCGAGCCGAACGCATATGCATCGGCTCGGCTGAGCCGTGCTGAAAGCCAAAGCAGCCTGCTTCTGACAGCTAGGTGGAGCTAGCCGTGATCTTACGGCTGGCTCCGGCCACTTTCAGAGAGATCAGCGTCCCTGGTTACCTGCTAACCAGTAACACTGATCTCCAAACAGCTAACTCTCCCTGGCGGCCCGGGAGTCTCCTGCTCCCGGCCGCCAAGGAGAGAAACAGGGCTGTGTCTTTTTTTCTTTATTTTGGCACGCGATGTCAGAATAGACAAAAAAAAACAATTCCCATTGAAAAGCATTGGGGCATTACTATTGGCTATTTCAATTTGCAATAGCCAATAGTAAACAAGCATTGTACCTGCCCTCTGCTGCAGTTACCCATCAGGTCCATCAGCAGAGGGCGGGTACAATGCTAGTTTACTATTGGCTATTGCAAATTGAAAATTGAGCCAATAGTAACGTCATAATGCTTTTCAATGGGAAAATTATTTATTTATTTTTTATATTCTGACATCGTGTGTCAGAATAAAGAAAAAAAGACACAGCCCTGTTTCGGGAGGCTCCCAGAGCGCCCGGGAGAATTTTTTTTTCTTTTTTCTTTTACAGCAGCAGAGCCGCCGGACAATAGGAAACTATTGGGCGGAGCTAGTTGTCACTGCAAGCTCCGCACAATCGTTTTCTATTTACTTTTTTTACTTTTTTCACTCTTTTTCTGTTCTGCTCGGTACCTCTGAGTGACCGAGCAGAACAGCCGAGCCGAATGCCACTCGGCGGCATTCGGCTATTCACTCATTGCTGTTCGGGATCTTTAAGAATAGCCCGAACAGCAGTGAGTAGCCTGCCGGGGGTTCGGCTCAGCCGATCCAGATGTTGGATCGGCTGAGTCGAACTCCTTCTGCACTTCGGGTCGGCCGAACATGCTGTGCATGTTCGTCGACCCGAAGACACCCGATGTACGGCTGATCATGTTCGGCCGACCTGAAGCCACACGAAGCAAGCCGATGTACAGCTGATTTCAGCCGATGTACGGCTGAAATTAGCCGTACCAGCCTGAAGTGAATAGCCGAACAGTGTTCGGCTCACTTCACTTCAGATCGGTCATTCACTCGGCTGCCCTCGGCACCTTCGTGAATAGACCCCACAGTTTTCATATTCCTATTTGGAACCACAGTGTGACATATTATTTACTCAAGGAATACTGTATTTTTTAATGTGGTTATGTTCATTTGTGGTTTTGGTGCTTTTTTTACGATCTAAAGTGTTTGTATACACATAGGGCCCCGCTTTAAGTTGTAAATGTGTGTAGGGCCCCGCTTTAAGTTGTAAATGTGCGTAGGGTAAGGGTATTTTTATTTCATTAATAAATGTTATTTTGTTATGGTAGTTTTGAGTTTACATTTGCAATATTTACATTATGCTTTAAGGTCCTCCATTTTTTTTCTACCATTTTCAATATATAACTATTGGGACAAACTCCATACTGTTTTTCAGTCATTTGGATAAGTTGTCACCTATGATTACATTTTGTAGCCCATTTTTCTTTGATCTTAAAGAGATTTTCTCATACATAGATTCTTTCACACGATTAGTAGCAGTGCCATATTATTTTATAGTGTGGGAGAAGCAGAAATTATCATTACATTGGTGCAACTATAGTTTCTGTCCTATTTGATCATATTCTGAATAAATATTGACAGGAAAGTGCCCCCATACTCTGTAGCATGAGTAGGCACAACCCCTCTCACATACCAAACTAGTATCTGTGCAGTTTCATGTAAGAGCTGGAGGTACTAAATGTATCCAAATAAATACCCTGCACAGGTCAGTATTTGTACAGAATGTTTTGTGGAGTGCAGCAAAACTGGCAGAGATGAAGGAATCTTTGTTACTAAGGAGGTACAAATCGACTCCCTATGGTACCCAGTATGCAGTGATATGGTCATTGATTATGGGTTTTCTTTAAGCTAATTAACCTACTAATAAGTCTTCAGACTGCACAACACCCATAAAGTAATACAAATATGGCAAAAATAACCAAGCCCTCATGCAGTCTGAAAACGAGAACACCATCAATGCAATGCAAGGCAACAGTGTTAACCGCTAAATCACCGCAATGTATGGTCAGCCTTAGTGTTTAAAGCCAGTAACAACAAGCTGCACACAGCACTAAGCAAAACAAACACAAAGGAATCCTGGAATCCAGTCGTAATGAAATAAACATTTTTACAATCCGGAGTTGCGGAAACCACATCCCACCATGACTATCAGATTAAAGAATGAAAAAATGAGAAACAGACCGTAGCAAGCTTTTCGTTATTTCAGCAATGGTTTCACATTAAACAATCATAAAACAACTTTCTGGCAGCCACTCGTGACTTTGCAAGACTTTTAAAGGTACCCATACACTTGGCATGATAGCTGTCTAATCTGGCTGTTCCCCAACAGTCCCCTTAGTTGACAGATCTTAAGGGAAGCAGAAATCATTCCTGGGTACCAAGAGAAAAAAAAGCATGGGCCGACCATCCACAGGTGAACTTGTAAACAACCAGGTTTCGTGTCTGCCAAAGTTTTATCCGGGAAAAGGCTTGACCGTGGCTGTTCCCACTGCTCTCTAGACATTAACATGCACGCTAGGGTAATCCAAGTGGTATGCTAAGGATTCAATTATTTGAAGGAATGATCTTTGGTGGTCGGACACCACTAAATACATGAAGCAGTAGAGTAACTCTGTAACAATTGATGTTCCTCGAATGAAGAAATTAGCTGTATATATTTTATATGCTAATGTGAAATCCCACCCAATTTATTTTTATTTACTTTTTATTTTGTCTTTTATATCTAGGTCCTTGTTAGGGAGATGTTTCTTCTGTTTTGTTTATTATTTTCACTCAAAAAGTATCACAAGACTGAAAATGCAGGAAAACCGCACTACACAGGAACAGACTTGAAAAAGAACTTGACAGAGGTCCTCAGTCTTTTCTACTGATATAGGTATTTTTATTGCAGTTTTTGTCCTTATTGGAAATATTTTCTCTCAAGTTCTGTCCTGGTAATCTAGCAGGAAGTGATGGGGAAATCACCATAACGAGGACACGGTAATACAAATCCATATAGAGGCTTTAACCCTTCCTACTGTAAAGGAAAACTATGGGGTCTATTCACTAGGCCGAGTGAATGACCGACCTAAAGCGAAGTGAGCTGAACGCCGTTCGGCTATTCCCTTCAGGCTGGTACGGCTGATTTCAGCCGTATATATGGCTGAAATCAGCCGTACATCGGGTGTCTTCGGGTCGACGAACATGCACAGCATGTTCGGCCTACCCAAAGTGCAGAAGGAGTTCGACTCAGCCGATCCAACATCTGGATCGGCTAAGCCGAACCTCCGGTTTAAAGCAAAACTCCAGGATGTGCAAAAACTAACCCTTGCATTTGGATGCCTGTTCCCCCCTCCACAAACACACTGCAGGGGTTAACTGCTCATTTTGGTCTAGGGGCTGGAATAAAGAAAATATACCTGCCCGATGCTTAGGCCTGTGGCAATCAGCACTCACCTTTGTCCCTCTCCACTCTGACTCTGGTATGTTCCTTGGCATCCTCGTGTCTTAGATGTGATGATGTCATGGGTCCTTGGACTGCTGGAGCCTGGGGAGAAGAGGCTGCAGGGATCGATCTAGCAGCCAGGCAGGATCAAGGATTAGGTAAGTATATCTTTTTTAATTGATTCCCTAGACCAAAACGAGCAGTCAACCCTTGCAGTGAGACTCCTTGCAAGGGTTAATTTTTGCACATCCTGGATTTTTGCTTTAATGGGAAATTTTACCAGGTTTGTGTCTTTTTTACTTTAAAAAGTTTGTTTTTAAAATGTTTGATATCTATTTTTTATTATATGCTTACAATCTGTGTTTGGCAAAAATAATTATATATGATACAGGATTCCTAGAGCACTCTGAATTAGCGTGAGAGAGAACACAGCACATGTACTACCATTTCAATTACACTGTCTCTCAATTAAAGTTTACGTGGCTGCACTAAGGAATAGGTTTAATAGGTTAAATTTAAGCTTGAGCTATTGAGCTCTGTAAATTACAGCTTTTTCTCAAGAGGAGATGAGGATGACCAACAAAACATATGAAAAGAAGACCTCTATGTGCTGGCTGCCTATACTGTACTTATACACAATAGTCAAAGTGTAAAACACTTTCTTTACAATAGTAAGGTAGTATGATGCAGGCTTTGACTGGTTGAGAATAAATAAAGTACATCAAATAAAGATTTCTTATGACCTTTCTGCCTCTACTCAAAATATATCATTCATATCCTGAGATACAAAAGTACACCTTAAACGGTCTATCCTGCCGACATTCTCCCCATCATTAAATAATAGGCATAGAATACATACAAATTTATTTTAAAAAAACAAAGCAATTAAGAAAATAACTAACAGATGAAGTGGTTAATAAGAACTAATTGGCATTAATAAATGTGTATAAGTAGTTAAATATACACAAATTTACAGCAAACATTTTAATCACAATTGCAGGCTAAGGAGCTGCTCTCTTGGGTTAATTAAGCGCTGCGCAAACTGTTGGCGCTATATAAATCCTGTATAATAATAATATATAGAGTGGGAGCCAGCTGTCAAACTGACAGTCCATCCTCACAGCTTACATCTATACAGTCACTCTCCTACTATAATCTGCTAGATTCAGCTGTCAGCTTGGCAACAGGACCCCTCTCAGTATCAGGAAAGCTGATGTTACAAACTGATAGGCTAGCCCCACAACTCTCTGGATACACATAACTCTATGTGACTGTAAAATATGTAAAACCTGGTGCACAATGGTACATGCCCCAAGGATCAAATGTTTATAAACTAGTGCTGTACCAGGCAAAATGGATCATTTGGATGGTCTGTAGAACCTGGTCCACTATTATGACTTCAGTTTTAGCAGAGATGTAATCCACAGACATTAATCTGCCAAAGTGTGAAAATCTTAAAACTCATAATTCACAGAATTCCTTTCTCCATAATGATAATTTCAAAGTCTGCTGTAATAGTCAATGGTACCACACAGTTCATGCTGCAGATTATATCAGCATGTGTATTGATGTTGTACCTATTATTCGTAGAACTTAAAAGCCAGTGATTCCCTACCGTATACTCTAATGCATCAAAGGAGACTCAAATGCAAATATAAGTCTATTGAAACATGGCGTTTTGAATGTATACTTTATGAAACACAGAAGTCTCATTCATAATATGTATGAACCATCATTCAACAAACGCAAGCCAACAAGCATATGACATCCAAATAGGATGTTACTTTTTTCTGGGTGGAAATACACCGCACTTAAGCAGACATTCTCTCTGATTATGAGCAGCAATCCTTCTGGACACCAATATAAAAGACGCCATTTGAACTCGCTGATCAGAAAGTGGCCATCATATTGCTTACAACCTCTATTACCATTCATTCTACAGAAAAAAAAACTTATGAGAGTTTGCATGCTTAAGAAGAATTAATGCTGTCAAGCAGTACTATCTCCCAGTGCTATCGCCCAGAGAATAATGGCCACTGTAATGCAAACCACAAAGATACAGGTCATAGAATCAGTGGCACCAGATGTTGGTAACACTGCGCTGGCCATGCACAGGCAAGACAGTACAATAGAAGCATTGCTAAGTTTAGAAGACACTGATTAATTCTTTGTGTGAATGCCCGTGTACTGCTTAAGAATTACCCTCCTTTAAAAATGCCCTTTTCTACTTTGTGGGACAGATTTAAGAGTTAGTAGACTGAAATCTGATAGTTTGGGTTAATTAAAACTCCACATTACCAAATCACCTATTGCCTTCTTAAATCTTTTCATGATTTCCAAAAAGTTATGTCCTTGAGTGTGAGGTCCAGGTCCTCTTTTTCACTCCACATAACAGTGGCTGCAGTAAGACCACAGAGACTCCTTCTGCATTGGAGTAAAATGTAAAGGTGGTGGCGACCAGTGAATAGATTTCTCTACTTGAAGAGATGTAAGCCATTAGGTGATAATATCTCATATAACATCACCTTCACCACCAAAAATGGAAACTTGGGGTTCAAAAAGGCAAGCAAAAACTGTGTTAATGCTATTCGTCAGCATAAAACTGATTTCACCAATTCATTGGCTGCAAGCTTGATTCACGTCTTGGACCTGCAACCAGTTTTCACACAACTCCTCAGAATGATGATAAAGAGATGAAGAAGTTGGTCACCAATCCTAAAATGGGACTTCCAGGCACTCAATTAGTGCTACATAGGTGGAAAGTATTTCTACATGATGCTATGCACTTTACTCTATCCCCCTACATCTTCCATTTATTTTTAGAGAACTACAGGAAACAGGTAAACAGCTGTTATGGGCAGCAAAGACACCTTTCTATAAATCAGCTCTAGATTTGGCACAGTTTTTACTATGTATTTGTAAACAAGTGCTGGACTTACTACTCTTTTTACTGAACAGATGTCTCCCAATGTTAGCAATTTAATGACAATGACACAGTGTTTTGTTATTGCATCAATATCTGTAAACACCTTCACGAGTTGTTAAGTAATAACTAAACATGTGACAATAATCAAACCAAAATAGCTTCTCCAGATGGCATGACTTAATTACTTTAAAAAAAATAACGGATCATGTTGTGACACTTATGGCACAGAACATGCACTGTACCTGGGAGGTTGCTAAGCAACCATAAGGTCTTCCATTTCATTTCACGGTTGTAACCTTGCACTATTTTTATGGATATAATTGAGGTCTATTTATCCAATAGGAAACTTGACTTTTCTCCGAACATTTCAGATAATTGTGATTCTCCTATTTATTCATTTCATTAGTGGTAGAAATTATTGTGCTCTTTGTCCCACTTGAATTTTCCATTATGTGAAAGGTTGAACTGCTTTATTTGTTTGTTAATTTCTAGAAAGCAACTTTCTTTTTACCAGAAATGTTAATGAAGTGTTGGACCTGTTTGATTTTGTTCCCTATTGCTAAAGAACAATAAACGAGGATGTCCCCTGCACACATACAGCAATAAGAACCAGAAGTAATGATGGTGCTTGTAGTGATGTCCATGGGTGGCGCCGTGCGTGTATCAGATGAACAGCAATGAGAATCACCAGCACTCATGAGATGAAAATAAATCCAAATTTTCTTTTTATTGCAGAAACATGTCACTTCTATCATGTAGCCAACGCTTCGGAACCACGCAGGGTTCTTTCTTCAGGGCCGACATAGTGACAGAATTGACTATTGCTAAAGAAGTCTTGTTTATCTGTTCTGTTACACTATAGAAACAGGATTAGCAATAATATATTACAGCTATACAGTATAACATTATTTTGCATCAGTTAAAGTGACATTAAGGGCAAAAGTCCCCCCCC
>NW_017306320.1:118862-155518 GCF_000935625.1 Nanorana parkeri | reverse complement strand
GTGCTAAAGTAAGGACTTACCTTAAATGATGCCTCTTAATCCGATCTTCTTCTTCTTTCCTGTAGTTTTTAGCTGTCCCTCCAGCGCTGATGCAGGTCTCCAATCCAGCGCTGACTCCTCTGTCCTCCTCTTCTCTCATGTCCCATGGAGTCTGTGCGGGTGCACGCTGCTCCATAGACTTACCTTGTGTCTCTCCTCGTCTCCCGGCCGAACATCTGAAGTACGCATAAGCCCGCCCCAAGATCCTTTGCGGCCGCTCGATACATTTTCAGATGTTTGGATGTTTCATTGTTTTGCATATACAGTATCTACTGTTTGCAAGGGTTTAATAACCCTTTCAGGCCAGCTCATATATTGGAAGCTGGATATTGGAGAAAACATTTTGGAAGGTTAATATTCCAAACATCTTGAATTAAGGCATACCAAGCCTTTTTGCAAATATAACCTCATACACATAAAGGGTAACCATAGTTGATGAACAGTTATGCTTTAAATTAATTTCTGTGGATTTCCCTGCACATATTTGGCTTGGCCTGGAGACTTTTCATAAGGTTGTTGTTGTAAATTATGATTGAAATATGTCTGCAAGATATATTTGGGGTATATGTGGATGTGTGCTTATGGCTGAAAGAAATTATTTTAGCTGATGTTATTTAACAACTTCAGTCTTATGCTTACTAGGTTTTTATTGTGCTATAAGCTCCCTAACCAGTTGGGTCTACTGTTTTCAGGGCGGTGTTGACTGTACACAATGGAACAGCTGTAAAGAGTTTTTTACCAATAGAAACCTGTTTAGTTTAAAGAGGCATTTAGGCCAGCCAATCATAAATCCTTTCAGTGTTAGTAAATAGTGGTAAACGGTATATGATTTCAGAGTTTAAAGATGTCTGGGGGAATGGAAGACATAAAGAGACACATAGAGCATATATGGATTGAAAATATATCCTGGCTGGATGGAAGGTGTATCCTTGTGGAACCTTTATCATCTGAGGTCTAGATACAGAAGGAATCACAGGGATTTTATTTCTATTATTACTGTTTTTTTACTCTATTGGACTGTTTCTGGGATCCATAAAACGCTACACTCACAGGAAAAGAACCAAGGATGGCTGGATATTTCCTGAAGATCAAATTTAACATTTTTCTTTCTCAACGCACATAAATGCAAAAATAAATGTAATCATATATTTATTATATATATTTTTAACCCTCATTGTATAAATACAACTTTGTGGCTCCCAGTAAGCAGCACAGTGAAGATCTACGAAGAGTGAGGCCAGTTAATCATAGTATTAGGTGGGATGCTGAGGGCAGGGAGGATTATTTAAAGTGACAACGTCAGCATGGCAGCCAGGCAACTAGAATTTTTAGAGGGAATGGTCTTAAATGTATTTTTTCATAAAAGATTATCTTTAAAGTTGAACCCCAGGACAAATTAAAAACCTACCTGTGCAGTGGGGCTTCTCCGTGACAGTAGGGTTTATATGGTTGTTTTTTTACCTAGGGTAAAAAAAAACACTTTTATGTATCCTTTTATGTATACAAGGCCTCTATGGATCTCTCACTGACCAGGCGCGGTTGTTCGTCCAGGCCGCGATATCCCCAAGCGATCGTCCAAGCGACACTGGTTACAGCAGACCAGACAGAATTCTCTCTCTCTGAATATTCTCCAGGCCACTCCCACTCCCCTAGACAGATCTACACAGAGTCTGTGGCTCCTCTGTGTCAGCATAAGGCTGGGCACACACCTTACAACCATGGCAAGACTCTTGCCTTGCGATGGTTGTAAGGTACTTATCTTGCATAGGCAGATCGTACTTGCGATGATCGCAAGCCACGCCGCCTGAGGCTGCTCGGCGGGTTTTCGAACATGTCCGTAAGTTAAAAGTCGTGCGACCTTAAGGTAGTAGAGGTCGCACGGCTTCCACACACCTTACGATAATCGTACGATCGTGGGATTTCCCGCGATTATCGTACGATTATTGTAAGGTGTGTGGGGACCTTTAGCCACAAACATCGATCTGTACACTTGGCTGGCCTCTCCCGAACTAAAAGAGACTCAGAAACTCCAGCCCAATTTACCCCTCCTGCTGAAAGCACAGCCTCCTCGGAATTGGAGGTCACATCTTTATATTAGGAATTATTGACATCAAGTGAAAATAATCTCCTAGTGAATGGAGTGAAAACAAGACCCTCGAGCAGCTGATATTTGACTGTTCACAGTGAAAAATGAAAATTAATTGGATGAAAAATCCATTTGTAGAGTTGACAGCACTTTGTTGATGTATGCCGTCAGCTTATGGTCCCTCAAGCTTTGGTCTCTGACCTCCCACGTCTTTCTAATCTGGCTTTATGAAGTTGAATAGACAGATCTGATGCAGATCTATCCTTCTATCAAATTTGCAAATAAAATAAAAATATCTGTAGATTTATTTTCCTGTGCTTTTAGAGCAATATTAACAGGCCCAGACCAGTGTAACTATTACTCTGTTTACATTCAGCTGTTTGCAGTCTGTATTTACCTATCATGCATTTCAATCTTCTCATGAGACTCTTGACAATTAACAGTAACGTGCTAATTCATGGAGGGTCTCAACTTAAAGTGATATTAAACAGTTGCTGGTTTTTGTTTTTTTTAAGGTGAGGAGGTCCACACGTACACTGTTTAAACATTCTTCTTGTTAAAAGATGCTTTTTAACTCATCCTGCAGCGGGTCCCCAAACCACTGATGCCCTGCCTGTTTGCAGGTGTCTCCTTCAGCTAGTCGGCTGCCTAGGAGATATCTTTGCATGCACATTCCCATTTGTGACCCGCGCTAGCTGTGTGCGTCCATAGACACACAAGGTAAATGGCAAGTCATGCATCTGCTCTCCTACCAACAGTTTGACTTAAAGCAGCAGGAGTCCATCACCCCAGTACCCTCCCCTACAACCAGGAAGTTTGGGGAATGCTGCATATATTCCTGGACCTGGTGGAGATGACAAGTGATGATAGGTAAGTGTTTGTAGAGAGGGGAGCATGCAAAAGGTACTGGGCATTTTTTACCTTAATGCGGAGAATACATTAAGGTAAAAAAATGCCTAGCCTGTGGTACTACTTTAAGAATAAATGTTCCTGAATCCCTAATGAGCTCCCAACCTCATTGTGTATGCATTTCTCATGTATGATTGTAGGCAATTAACTTCAGCCATGAATGTCATGAATGCAGTCCTGCCTTCTCCTGCTTTCCAAGAGAAGGCCACATGAGGCTCATCTGAACTCCACTGTTATCTGCTGCCGAACAGTTGGCTTTCAAGTCTGCAGAAAGCAGTACATTCCATCTTATGCTTCGTAATAGCTTTACCTAATTAACTTACACATTAAACGCAGTTTTCCATTTTGGTTGTTTAAGCTGAAATTCCTTTTTTAGTTAGTGAGACATACAGGGGCTCCATACAGTTGCAGAGGTGGCAGCTTTTGGGCTGAATCCTAAATTCACATGCATAGTTAACTTTTGGTTCCCACATGCTATTTAATATGAAGATCATTGACAATTAATTCTATAGGGAGTCAGAATGGCAATCTGCAACTAGGTCCCTGATACGGACAAGTCTGAGCATATCTGATCTAGTGGGATTATTCACAGATAGTGAAAGCGGTAGAACATGATTTCACATGCAAGCCTGAGAGCACTAAACATTCTGTTGATTTTGTTAATGTATTAATATACTGAGCATTGATGTAAGTCTATGCTCTAAGCTATGTTGGTATGTTGCTAAATGGATAAAGAGTAACATTAGGACTAGAAAAAGTACTTTTCAAGAACAAAAAGTCTTCTCCAGGTTCCCTTCAGAAGTGGGAATACGTGTAAAGGCCTGGATACTCTGTCATGTGACGTTGCCAAAGCAGAGCATCGTGTGACCAAATGCCAAAGCCTTCAGACATCTGGCCAGTATTGAAAGGAGTCTGAAGCAAGATTTTCCCCAGCATAGGAAAGCGTTTCAGTCTTTCTATTACTTTTTATTCTTCCCAGAAATACTGTAAACATTGCTTTATAACATTTAAATATCCACTCTAACTTGCATGAGGACTGTCTCTCTTCTGATATGCCTCTTGTATAGAGAAAAAAAAAAGAAATGCGAAGCAACACACTTTATAAAATAAAAAATAAAGAAGGTTATAAGACTTGTATATACTGAGATTGACATTTGCCAACTTGATGTGTGACTAGCAGAACATTCCACGTTTAAAGCAATTCTTTAGTAAACAGCATAAAGAATCACAATACAAGCTGCAAAACAACTCCCGCTGGCCTCAGTAAATACATCCTTATAAGCTACAGAAATGCTTGTGAGGCTCAGCGGGAAAATAGCAGAAGCTCTTGAAACTTTCAGGTTGCATATCAGAGAAGGGCACTTAGATTCCAAAGAGGATATGGCCTCTGGCCGTATAGAAGACAAACAGGTGCAGCCACCTCTAACCACCCTTACCCTTGCAGGATATTGATCGGTGTATGCTTTGGATTTGCTACAAGGCGTCTCTAGCCCGATGGCAGAAGATTAATATCACCCATCAAGCCTGATATACCAAATAATATTACAATATGCATTAACTACGTACAGAACTCAATTTTTTTTTTTACAATAGTCATTTTTCAAAAAACTGTTAAATATTTTTTTAACTCCATATTGAAAAAAAAATCAGTATGTTAGTTTTAGCCCTAAGAATGCTGGTAGTTTTTGGAGCAGGGTTTAGGGTCTGAAAACTAGTGTTAAAAAAAGTGCCTCATGGCATCTCCTAACTTAATCTGACCCTTAGGTTCACCCTAAGAGGTAAAGTAAAAATTCCACTAATAGATGATACTGAAACAATAATGATACAGCATATAAAACTACTATAAAACCCATTTTGAATTTTAGTATCATTAAATTTCCTTATTCATTTCAATCTGCAGATCCTGTGATTTTGTTTTAAATAAAACATATGCAGCTTCCTTTGAATATGGCAACCTGGAGGAGCTCTCATTCGTTGCCCTACAAACATCTCATGTTTATGGGCGCCCTAAAAGCTTCAAACACATAACTTCTTCTGACTCCATCCTACAGGACATCTCCAATCCTCCATCTATTCTATGAAATTCATTATCACACACTATTCTACTTTATTCTTATCTTTCAAGTGTGCCCTTTAAATACCATTTTGTACACTATACACTTTATGCTTTTCACCAATACTTGCTTCCTAACTTCAGTTTATCTCTGTCTTTGCACAAATGCTGGTTGATGCAGGCTTAATAAAAAAAAAGTTATTATGTTTTATAATTGGATGAGGCTGGTCCTTTGTACAGTATAAGCCTCTATTGTTCGTATCTTACTTCCCCCTTATTTTCTTTAGGTTATAAACCATGCTATTTGTTAGAATATTTCCCTAGATTACATGAAAACTACAACATATGCTGAAGCTGAAGAATATCAATATAATAATATTACCAAACCAAATTTAGTTTTTGGTTTTTCTTTATATAAAAAAAAGAAAATAGTAGATTATGGATAGATCAGACTTTTTCAGACCTATAGAAGGGAATTTATCAAAACTGGAGCAGATAAAATCTGGAGCAGCTGTGCATGGCAACCAATCAGCTTCCCTTGTTCATTTTCAAATCTTAGGTGTCCATACACCTTACAATTTATCTGCAGATTTTCTGGGGTCAGATGGAAAAAGTGCAACAGATTGGCCCAGGTAGAGATTACTCCATCCACACAGTTAAGTGTAGATGGAGGAATCTGTTGTACCTTTTCCATCTGACCACAGAAAATTTGCAGATACATTCTAAGGTGTATGGCCAGCTTTTACTGAACAAACTGAAGAGAGAAGCTGATTGGTTGCCATGCACAGCTGCTCCAGATTTTGTCTGCTCCAGTTTTGATAAATTCCCCCATTGTGATTACATATTTTGTTTCATATGTATCTATAATCACAGCAATTATGCTGTAGTAATCACATTTTACTAATAATATTAATTGTTTGCTAACCATGTGTGATAGGATGCCTGGGTAGGTTGGTATCTCTGCATCTATGAATACTGCATGGTATGCAGAAAATTCTCCAGTGTTTTGGAAGCAACTAAAAATATAAACATTCTAGAATGCATTAGATTAATAGCTAAGGCAATATGGTTGGCTAAATTCAGAAAAAAAGTCCATACATTATATGGACATTTTATTTTGCATATAATTTTTGATCAGCCCCAATTAGCATGCAGACTGTACATACATTTTTAAGCCTTGTATGCTGAACTCAGGCTCGCAGCGTGCTAACAGTACCAAAATACCTATCACACCTCAGAACATGGTGATACCAATTCTTCTTCCATGATAACAGGCTCTCTTTAAATAGTTAAGCTCTCAAAAGAAAAAAAAAAAAGATTGATGTTCCAGCATTTTAATACAGTACTGATAGTATTACAGTTTTACCGTTCCTATCAGTTATCCCAACACAGGAAAATGCATGGTCATTTTAGAGACCGGCAGTGAGCGTACTGGCAGCAGCGATTCTTCCTTCTATGGAGTGACATTATTTAATGAATAGTGATTTCTATCCACTTGACTCACCTAGTGAATGGCTCTGTCCCGTCACATCAGTCAGATAAGCACTGACAATGGCCTTCGAGGTGCTGCTGGGAAAGCTGCCATCAGAGGAAAGGTAAATGTGGAATGACTCTGCGAGACTGGGCTTATCAAAACTCACCTAAGTGAAGGTAGATGAAATACAAATAGGTAACAGTGAAGATTTTAAATATCTGCATTTAAAGAAAAATTCTGCTATTTATTAAAAAAAAGAGTGACAAGCTGCAACATTCTGTGGAATATGAACAGTCAGAGATAGCTGTGTGTTGAAATGGAGCACTTCACTCTATATCACATTCACGTTAAATATATTCATTTCTGATATGATCCTACATTGTTACATATTATCCATGACTATTATTAAAAAAACCTTGATGTACTGTATATCAACTTATAATTTATGGTTTATAGCCTTTTGAAGGATAACTGCACTTTACATTCAAACTTAGGACAATATAATGAAGAGCACATGCTGTAATACCTTTTAACTTTAATAAAGTGTCCTTCGCATCACGTCGACTGCCTGTCTATGGGTAGAAGAGTGTTCATGACCTCTGGAGTTGCTGCATTTGTAACCAAGCCCATGGAAAGTTGGGGGGAGAGTGTCTGTGTTAGGTTGGCAGTTTTGCACTATGAGCCAGGCAGTGCAAAGCACACCAGTGATGCAAAAAAGTACCCATTGTTTGCTAGTATCACTGCATGTGGTCTGCTTATTGTTACCTAAAGTTTTCACCTTTTCCCCAGAAAAACAAAGTTAGTACTTCCCATGTGAGTCTTCCTTTTCCAGACTGCTCAGTTCAAAGTTTCAGTCACACAAAGGTAGATAAGAGGCAAGAGGCCACTGCTTTGTTGTCTTTTGGCTAACCTGTAGAGCCTTGGAGATCATTTTTCATGTATTATACATTTATTTGTAAAAAATAAAAGTAGACAAAAGTTATATATATATATATAGTAAGTGGTTGACAAAATAATATGGAATTCATGAACCAGTCTTTAAATGTTAAGAAGCATTGGCTACCTGGCTACCTATCAGTTTAAAAATGGATAAATGTAAATGGCCAATAATGACCTAAAATCATTAAAATATCCACACTATTAACATGATTCTTGTACTATGCACGAGGTTGTGCAGTATTTGCCCTTTAAAGAACATCAGGGTAGCTAAATCTCTGAATTGAAGAAATGACTGAGCTATTTTGACAGATGAAAAAACTGTTATAATTTTTAGCCTAGCATCAGGTACTGTTGAAGAGACAAGATAAATGGGAGACGTATTACCTTTAACCATACATTTTCCTCTGGAAGTACATTACAAGGGAACCATCCAACCGTTTGAGATCCAGACACCCCACTGAGAGGAAGACAGCTCTAGAGGAAAAAATGCAAGTTTAAAGGATAATCTTTCATCAGTCATTTGAACAACAATTTCGAGCAACAAGTGAAATCAGGTAGTGTGCTACTAATGCTATCCAGCAAACACTGCTTAAAATACCTCAAATAAACTAACTAACTAACTAACTAACACCCCATGCTAGTGTAGGAACTTACCTTAAATGATGCCTCTTGATCCGATCATCTTCTTCTTTCCTGTAGTTTGGAGGAGTCCCTCCAGCGTTGGCGTCAGTCTCCGATCCATCGCTGACTCCTCTGTCTTAACTGGCGCCTCCTGTCCCACGGTGTTTGTGCGGGTACACGCTGTTGCATTGACTTACCTTGTGTCTCTCCTCATCTCCCAGCCAAAGATCTGAATTGCGCATGCGCCCGCCCCAAGATCCTTTGCAGCTGCCCAGGAATCTTCAGATGTTCGGACGGGAGCGTGTGCGGAGACACAGGTAAGTTTTAACACTTTTGAAAATGTTTTTTTTAAAATGTTTTTCCATATATCTACTGCTTGCTAGCAATGAATATATGCAGAAACATGCAAGGATTTAATAACCCTTTAAATTAAAACTGTGTTCCTATTTAACCTCTAAGCAACAATTAGATACATCTTATAAGCTCTAATTAAAACCTTCACCCCTTCTCTCGTTAGCTATTATTTTGCTTCTGATTTTTCTTAAATTTTTTTTTTTTACTATTAATGGTTAAACTTTTTTTTCGTTTTCATTTCTTCCCTTATTTTTTTTGTGCCACATTTTATAAAAAAAGAAAAATTCAAAAACCAAAAATCCTTAATATCATTTGTAAATTTGTATTAGAAATAAAAGGTTAGTGTCATTGTACATAGGAGAAAATGCCCCTTTTACCAACAGAACTGATCAAACTATAAAAAAAATCATTTTGTTACATCTATAAATTGCACAGAAAGTAAAATATTTTTACTGTGGCTTACTACACATCCATGCTCCTCTAGTGACAGGTTTCCTTTTAAAAAATTGCAGACGTTAATGGCGTCTAAATCTTTTCTCTCCTTGATGAATCAAGCATTGCAATGGTTTGTGATACTAATGATTGAAACTTTTAGCACTATCAATATGCAGCATGTGGTTTCACCCCACGTACATCAGAGCTATAATGTCTAGGCAGACATTAATAGACCACAATAAACAAATATGTAGTCAAGCCATTTTACATCCTAAAATGTCTTTTTTTTCCTGCATTTTATTCAGTCAGTTACTTAAAAATATAATGGAGACAAATGCTACATGCATAGGAGACAAACCTAAGAGAGTAACTAAAAACTGTCGCATTGGTGATAGGTGTAGGGATAATCATTTTGTGATATAGCCATCACAAACATTTCAGGCTGCACTGCTAACAGCTTGAAAAATACTTTTACATAGCTTCTAGTGGGAATAAAATATTATTTGTCACATGGGCATCACACGCTTTTTCAACTTTTTCTTTTTCATGAGACTAGAGAAGAAATCCACATTTGTCATTACACTGGCACGAATGACTACCTGGATCACAGTCGTAAGGGTGTGTATCACCAGATGTAGCCCCATTAAAAAATGATGACACTCTAATAAAAGGAAAGCTGAATTTGTTACTCTGAAAATAGGCCTATTAATGAAACTCTTACTGTGCATGAATCAACAGGGCACATGTCAGCTTTACCCACTCACAATATCATTCTCTTTCTTGCCATAAATAAAGAAATAAATCCACTCCTAAGGTACCTCAAATGACCTAAACCCTAGGCAAAGATCACACGGTCTCTAGCAACAATGAGCATTGTTCATAACATTAGAGACCGCAAGGAGGCTACGGTACTCTTTTCAGTCAGACTGATCCTGTCTGGTATACTAAAATTAGTGGATCAGTAAGACATAGCCACTGGGCCAGCTTAGCATATGCCAATCGGGCCAACAGAATGTAAAACACTTTAATAACCAAGGCTACTACAGTGCTGACAGCAGTCGTTTAGGGCACTGTGCTGAGCGGCTTCCCCTCTGCAATGAAAACACAGGGAGGGCCACTCGCTTGGCACAGTCACAATCAGGGAATGCCTAGTATTTTTTATCAATGAATACAAGGAGTTCTCTGATTGGATGTGGGGTGATGATGATACAATCCACACCTTGCTAATCAGAGAACGCCTTGTATTCATTGATAAAAATACTTGTCAGTCTCTAAATGGCCGCTGTGCAGAGCGAGCAACCCCATGTGTTTTCAGAGCAGAGGGCATGCCAGTCAGCACAGCACCATACCACACAGGACCTACTACAGTGCTTTACAGTATCCCTCTGGGCCTATCAAGTATGACATATGCATACTTACATTGGGCCAAGCTGGAACAAGCGTGCATAATACTTTATACCTGGAGTTCAGCTTTAAAGGAGAATTATGGGGAGAGTGAAATGCACTCATCCCCATAATTAGAGCAGACGTGTGACATTGCAGCTGTCACACATTGGCTCTATAGATTGAGAACTGAGCAATCACATACCACTGATCGCTCAATTCCCGATCTTCTCCTGCCAGAGAGTGGTGACTGTCAGTCACCACTCCCCACAGGAATTCCCCCCTCCCCTCTCCATTCCTCCAACGCTCACTGGGCGGGCAGGGCTGGCTCTGTCTCTAGAGAGCCATCTGTCAATCAGGTGGTGGGATGCATCCCAACAATATTGTAGGGATCCATCCTGGCTGCAGTTTCGGGTCACAGGAGGACATAGTAAATGTCTTCCTGTAACCCTAAAGTGCAATGACCAAAAAAGGTTAGGCCATAGTTCTCTTTTAAGGGCCTCCTCTGCCACATATTGAATACATCTATAAGAATACCTTTAAGCTTAGAGCTCGAGCAGTAGTTGTTAAGCTTAGAGCTCGAGCAGTACTTGTTATGAACAAGTAAAGTTTGTTTTTTACGTAGACTTTGTTGTAGAACTACATCAAATGAATGGCAAAAGTTCTGTGAATGCATGCTCTGCTGAAATTGCCCTGCATCTACAATGAATAAACAGCAAAAAAAAAAAAAAAGCAGAGCACAAAGACTACTGAAAATATCAGCCTGTTCTATCTCTAAGCTCACCATACACATCCTGACTGTAAAATATTTGTACAATCCCATTTTTATCAAAACTATGTAATATGAATTGAAAACCTGCCTAAAATATCCATTCAATTTGTATTGGTGGTACAATTAAATTGTAATGTGTGTGGTAAACTTAATACACACAGTAGCAGACATTGGCATATATACACTGTCACACAGAATATGACATACAGACAGTGTTACAGCAACTGCTGGAAGGTTGTGTCTGTGTATGATGACATAGAAACCAATCAGATTAAGCTCATCTCAAAAGAAAATGACATATATCTTACTGCTTGCTGTCAAAGACCTGTAGACACCGTTCTCTGTTCTTTACTTACATTTTAAAGACTACCGCCAGATTCACACTTTTGCATTGTGGTGACATGCATCAACTGTACTTTTTTCATTCTGAATGGTACCCCAACAGACCCATTTTGCAGCGCAGTATCATGCATTGTGGTTGTACCACGTTAGAAAAAATAGTGCATGCACCTTTTTTTGGTGTGTTTGGGTGCATTAGGTAGCCCATTCAAACACATGAAATAACACATAAACTAGTGTTAAACACAGCACACGGATGTAAATGAGCCCCAAAACTTTCAAAAGCACATGCATATACGAGAAAAATAATCACCTTGTGTACTGGTTCTCCAATGAGTGCAGAAACTGGACATTTCCAGGGGTCTTCATGAGAAGTCACAGCTTGAGAAGCCCACTGATCAATGTATTCATGTGTTGTTTGCCCAGCACGATTGGCAGACATGCCAATGCTATCATCAGGGAAGTCAACAACACTCTCTGCACTGGGAATGTAGCATAGGCTAGGTTTTCCTGCCAAAATAAATTTAGTATTATTAAAGCAAATACATGACATCTCTTCTTTTTCTTACCTGTTAGGACTAATACATAGTACACACCTATGCACATATGATTTGGCTCCAGTTGACACCTCTGGGAACAGCCATCTCCATTTTGCAGTGCACCATCATCACACTCCTCTCCCAATTCCCTGTGATCAAAAACACACACGTGTCTTAAGCTGACCACACACATTAGCATCGGATTGTACAATGTCTTGAATTTAGTAACAACTATGTTGTGCAGTGTTTTACATGACTGGATATTATTTAAAAGTACAAAGAAAGCACTGGGCCACAAGGTTATTCTATTGGTGTGGCTGGCCAATGTTGATGTGAAAGTGTTGCTATGGGTGTTGTGGTTACCAGACAGGCAGCTTCTACATCCCAGAGAATTTAAACTGTCTCATTTGCTTTGTAGTGTCAAGTTGCAGGATTGTGAATTAGGCACCAGCCTTTGCTGAATAGTCCAGACATATCATTATTTATGATGCATAAGGTAATCTAAATTTTAGAACCTTAAACAGAGTAAGCGTGAACTTTATTAGTATATTCTGACTTACTTATTAACTTCTCCATCCCCACAGAAACCGGCACCATGCATGTGAAATAAGGGTGGTGAAGGCTCTCCAGCCACTGACCCAGCAACGACCTGCACCTGGTATTGGTATTCCTGGCCCGGGGTCACTTCCCTGCAGGGTAAAATAAATATAAATATTCTGATGTAGCCTGGCAATGAAGAATGGCAATGATAGCCTAATTTACATTCACTTCATCTGCCCCACCTGTGTGTACATCTTTTTGCAGATATCTTCTTTTGCCCTGTAATCTTTTAATTGGTGTTTTTTTACAGTCCAAAGAAAGCTTGCTATGCCAAAAAAGCAGAGGGCATACTGCCCCTAGGCCTTCACTCTGGTTTCAATCTCCATGATAACTGATAATGATTATGTATTATGAAAGAGGTCACCATTTACATGTCTAGGGCTATATGATTTCCACTAGAGTACCAGAGATTTTGCTATTGGTGTTCTCCAGGCGTGCATAGTTGGATCTGAAACAAATAATAGTAAAGCTGTTGGAGTGAGGTTTGTTTGCCAACCCACTCTTTTCCGCTATGTCTCTAACTAAAGGTTTTGAGCTGCAAAGAACTATTATCTACAGCATATCATTGCCTACTGCATGTAGGCTTCTTAATATCCATACTATAGAAAACTATAATATAGCGCCAGTAAAAAATGGACTTGGCTATTTTTACAATCCAGTAACTGAAACAAAAGCCCTGGCTGTGGCCTACAAATCAGTCTTTTGACCAAAATTAGGGCAAATAATGAGGTGTCTCCAGAAAATCAACTGACCAGACACCTCTGTTGGCAACACACGCACACACACACTACACACTAAGCAATTGCACCACCAAGAGGAAAAATAAAAAATGAAACGCTTTGTCTAACCATCACTACTCTTTAGAAAAACACAGCATTCTTTTTTTTCTTTTATTTCTTTCTGTTTCTTTTAAGTTTTTTTCAGCTACAGACAGCTAGTGTATTAGCTTGGGGTATTATGTTTATTGTTTGCTTTCACCTCTGTTTGACACATTGTTCTATCTAGTGTTTCCAACATTCCTCTGCATGTCTGAAAATGTGCCAGTGTATTATGCAGATTTTTGATGGCTGCGAATGTATGCAGATCTCTGCTGTTCTTTTCAGACTCTTAAACACTAATCACAATAGAAAGTTTATTTTCCAATATATATTTGTAAAGAAAAACATCAGAATAAGATTTAGAAATAAGGTTGTCTAGCTCAAATTACAAGGGCAAGAGTGCCTGATGTTAAAAGCTGAACTCCAGACATACAGCTAAATACACAGATAAAATTCATACTGTATATAGGGGCTGTTTTATCTGCCACCTTTCTGTCCATCCAATCCTGAGATTTACACAGTGCTTTTACACAGCACAGACAGGCGAATTACACCATTTACAGATAAAGAACAGTTGTGTCCTCTCTTCACCTCCTAGCCTACTGATTGGACAGTGAAAAAGCCACAGCAGACTAATGAGGTCATCTCTCTATTTATTCTGCTCCCTCTTCCTATCAGCATTTTCTCTATATAAGACAAAAAACTCCTTATTGAAAAAATATATTTCCTTACATCTCACACCTATGAGAGTAACATCATAATTCCATACTCACACAGAGAATGGGCCACATAAACTATTATTGGTGCACCAATTATTAGTAGCATGGAAACCTGCTATTTTGGAATGCTCCAAATAATAGTTCAATTTGTAGAGTCTGAAAAGAAAGATGCGACTAATGCACTAATTGTAAAAGAAAATCCAAAATGAGACTTTTCAAACAAAAATTCTTACAATCTGTGCCAAATAAATAACGGTTCAGAAAATAAGTTTGTCAGCATTTGGCACAATAGGGGTGTGCAGAAGTGTGCCAAGAGCCAAGATGATGGCACAAAACAATTATTATTAATATAATACAGGATTTATATAGTGCCAATAGTTTGTGAAGCATTTTACAATATAAAAGGAGACAGTGCAGTTACAATACAGTTCAAGTCAAAATGGTTAGTAGGGTCCTGCTCGTGACAGCTTATAATCTTAAGAGAGGGGCAAATAATGAAATAGGTGGTAGCTGTGCATAGATGAGAAAGTAATAGTGCAGTGGTTAGGTAGAGGTGGGATAAGCTTGCCTAAAAATATGCGTTTTCAGAGATTGCCTAAAGGCAGACATAGTAGAAGATGGGCAGACTGGTTGGGCTAAGGAGTTCCAGAAATGTGAGAGACTCTGAAGAAGTCCTGGAGGCGAGCATGGGATGAGTTGACATGGGTGCGAGAGAGCATGAGATCTTAGGAAGAATGGAAAGGGCGGTTTGGGTGATATTTTGAGAAGAGGTGCATGCTGTAGCTGGGGTCAAATTTGTGTGTGAAAATGTTTTTTAATATTTTTAATTGTATTCTTTGGGCAATCGGAATCCAGTGGAGGGATTGGCAAAGAGGGGTTGCAGACACTTTCCACATTCTACTGTGCGCAAAAAAACAAACCTATCTTCATTGTGACATAATAGTTTATTCGACATAATAGTTGGACATGCAATGTGTTAAAATAAGATGTCATGTGCAACACTTTGCATTCCTCAACCACCAATCTTAGTTTGTCTGGTCCAATGTATTTAAAGTGGAATTAAACTTGCTTTTGTAAAAAGTGCTGACAGGAAGGCTTTTTTGATGACAGTAGGGACTGTGTATGTCTCTTCTGTCATAGATGTTTCTCCATGCCAGAAAAAAATAACTCCAGTGTGGCAGTTATGTCACCCAGATCCAGCCAATCAATGGGGCCAAAGACTTTGAACTTGGAAGGAAACCACAAGAAAAAGAAAGCTCCACTGATGAAGAAGAGCAATGACAGCACCGCACTGGAGAGAATCACTGTGTCAGGTAAGTCTGACAAACATATTTGAACATTATGTTAAAAAGCTTCCGGGGATCCGCAGTTTTGCATTTGGTCTGGTGATTTAGCTTGGCTTTAAGTGTTAGGCGTTATGATATGTACTTTCACTGCAGTGGGCAGAATTCAGTCATGTATGAACTCTTGTATATAAACATCTGTCATAATAATCAAGGATGGAAATTTGGCAAATCATTGGTGAAGCAGATTTTTAAAACTGCTCTTTGTAATGCAGAGCAGGCAGTAACCATAAGCTCTAGCATAGGGGTCCCCAACTCTCGGGTTCCTGTTAGGAATTGGGCTACAGCTCCTGCTTTAGGCCCACCCCTGCAAATAGGCCCGGCTGCCCCGGATTACCTCGGTATGCCCCATGACAATCCGGCTACAATCAGACAGAGGCAGCCCTCTAATCAGACATATTAGAAGGCCGCTCGCTGGGGCCTCTCGGGGCCCTAGTGAGGAGCAAGTGGTCGTCTGATCAAAAAGCTGCATCTGCTGCCCCCGCAACCACCAGTGAGACTCTACGGACCCCTGGTTAGAGCCTGCACTGGCCACCTGAGAGCCTGCACTGGCCACCTGAGAGCCCATACTGACCACCTGAGGCACACACTGGCCACCTGGGAGCCCATACTGACCACCTGATAGCCCACACTGAGCTGCTGAGAGCCCACATTGACCACCTGAGAGCCCCGCTGACCACCTGAGAGTCCAACTGACCACCTGAGAGTCCACACTGGCCATCTGAGATCCCGCACTGGCCACCTGAGAGCCTCACTAACCACCTGAGAGCCCCACTGACCACATGAGAGCAGGAAAACAAGTTCAGGGTTCCCACTGATTCTACATTATGGTGAGTTGTATAATTATTTAATTATATATTACAATGTACTAATAATAGACATTTTTTTCCACCACTGACCTTAAATGATGCCTCCTTATCTGATTATCTTCTTCTCCTTCCTGTAGTTTTCAGGAGTTCCTCCAGCGCTGGTGCTGGTCTCCGATCCTGTGCTGACTCCTCTCTTTTCTTGCCACTTCCTGTCCCACGGAGTCTGTACACGCTGCCTCCATTGACTTACCTGGCGTGTCTCCAGGGCGAAGATCTGAACTGCGCATGTGCGCGCCCGAGAATCTTCAGATCTTCGGACAGGAGCGCGCGATTGAGACACAGGTAAGTTTAAACCTATTTGTTAACTAATTTTTATGTTTTTAGCCTATATCTACTGCTTGCTAGAAGTAGATCTATGCAAAAAAAGGCGAGGATTTAACAATCCTTTAATACAAATTTCTGCTGAAAGAAATATGGAGGCAGAGCTGCCGTTGTTTATCTCCTTTTGCTGAGGCAAATCACAAAAGTCAAAATGAAATCAGAACTTCTGATCTGTGTACTTGATCCAAGTCAATGATTTATAAAGTACTGGAGCCATTGCAATTTGACGGGTCTGCAAAGAAAGATGAGACTAGTGCACTAATTGTAAAAAAAAAATCCCAAGTGAGACTTTTCGTACAAAAAGTCTCACAATCTGCGTCAAATAAGTAATGGTTCAAAAAAATTAATTTGTCAATATTTGGGACAATATAGGTGTGCAGTAGTCCAACAAGAGAATGAGAACGCAAGGCAGTTACAGTGTATTGAAAAAGTTTACCAGTATATTAGTATACCAGTTGAAGAGGAGAGGTCAGCAATGGTAATCTTCATGCTTCCGCACTACCATACCCCCCATTTGTTTATCAATTGAAACCAGCTTCCTCTGTCCCTCTTTCTTCCTCAGTTGTCCCTCTTTTTGGTCTGATGTTTAGATATTTATGAAAAGGTTTTATTTATCTACTAAAAGTGTTATTCTGCACTAAAACCTTTATGTTATCTCCTCATTTTCTTGTTTGCTAATTCAAAAAGCCAGTATAAAGGAAAAGTAATGGGGAAAAAAAACTGGGTTTATCTAAATATTTTTGGGAATTTTTAATGGTCCACATACCTGGAGGCATGTTTGTCCATTGCTTAAATAAATTGTAAGGGAAGGTGCTCCTCTTTTTCATTGCAGAAAGTTGGGAGGTATGCGCACTACTGTCTTTAAATCTCTTGTCATATGGCTGCAATCTGCTGTAGCACAGGTGTGGTTGTGACAATCCATCACAAGGTAGCTGCAGTTAGTCTGATGTGATATTAGTCACTTGGCAGCATTTACTTTTTTCAACGTGGCAGTAGGGTGGCAGATGCAAAATAGTTGGGTTGGGCAGCAGGTACAAGTGGATTGCGTTTAGGGTTGCAGGTAAAGAGCAGATGCAGAAACAGATCCTTGAGGTCTGTAGCCCAGGGCACAAATCCATATTCCCTTAAAATAGCAATGACCCAAATCAACGTAGAACATGTACAGGCCATGAAATGAGAATACTTTATTTAACTGTCGGGTCCATTTTACACACAAATAAACTACTGTTTGTACTGCCAAACTAATAATGGAGATAAGACAAATTATCGTGCTCTATAAAGGAACTGGGACGTTGCACTCTTCAACCCAAAGAGATATCATTGTTGGTGCATTTATTACAGTGTTTACCTGTGTAAACAAATCTAAAGATCAAAGAATGACAAGAGTTGCAGGGAGGCTAATTCAAAGATGGCACGGAAAGAAGTGCCAAGTAAAATAATATCATACCCCGTGGTTAAGCTGCACACAAAACAAGTTAAGTTTCTCAGTGGTACATTTAAAGTCACTGCCAATTCTAAAGATATTACATATGCCCACATTTATTATGTACAACATAAATGTACCTACTGGTGTGTGACAGAGGGTGAAGCAGGTGCTGCCAAACCATTCATTTACAGCTGACATATAAGCATATGGGTTCCATTAATGGAAAAATACGAGAAAACAGTACCTGTGTGTACTATTAAAGGTGAAGCACATAGTTGAAGTGTACCTGTACCAAAGGAGTGGAGCCAGCCACATATCATATTAGAAAGTGGGAGCTTACTGTTATTCCCATTTCTGCATCTGATGCCTGCGTTGTTTGTACGCCATGGTAATCTAAGGTTACATGCTGGCCCTCTTAAGCATACCATACACAGACTGAATTGTGGCTGATTTCTGCTGCATCCTCTAAAATTCAAGCCATGGGGGGCTCTGTCGTCACTACCTGGCTTAACTAATTTCAACTGAAAAATTGAAGGAGAAAGGTGAAAAATTGTCAGCCGTACAGTCACTACATCCAATCAGATACCAGGGAGTTAATTCACTTGGACATTGTCAGCTTAATAAGCACTGACCTAATTTCAACCAATGATGCCTGATAATGCAAAATAAGGAATGTTCTGCCATTTTGTAGTAGAAAAGGAAAATGCACAGTTCATGTACAGTTCATTAATCTTCTGGAGTAAATTTAGAATAAAGTTTGAGTTCTACTTTTTTTAACCTAATTGGACATTCTTTATTCTGTGCCTGGATTAGAAAGAGAGAGAAGAGTTTAGCAACAGTGTGGAGACTGTCATGCAGCAAGGACTGTAAAGCCTGGTGCCTTCGCTGTCCTTGCAAAGGGTAAGTGAGTGTTGAATAGAACACAGATTGGCTAAACCTGGGATAATGGGACAAATAACCCTGAGATACAAGTAGAGGGAGCCAGTTTATGGAGAATTTGGTTTTGTATTGAATCTATGGACTATTCATTTTTATATGCATTAACACCGTAGATTGTTGATCCAGTGTATATCTGAATATTCTTTTTTTTTTCCTCTTAGAGCAAATTAGACCACACTTTATGAGGTTGTTTTTGACTTCCTCTGGATCAACTGTGGGTTAAGGGTTCTGGTGCATGCAGGTTTTCAATGTCTTTATTTAATGTTCTATTGGTTGCATTTGATAGATATGTGTTTTTTCAAGCCTAACCATGTAACAATGAATAGTACTAAGATAAACAACTGGCCTTTGTGTCCAGTCTGCTTTCACTGACACATCCTAATCATCATTATTAAAAATTGAGTGAAAAGGTCACAGAATTCTGGGACTTACAGTTACATACTCGTTAAAAAAAAGAACACAGTCAGCTCTACTAGGTCACTAAGGTCTATAAAAAGTAATCACCAAAAAAGTATTCAATCGAACTACATATTTTAGAAAAGCCAATCTCCAGAATGCAGTTTCAACTGCATTATTTAGGAGAAGAAACACAATTACCAGTTTAAAGTGAAATTAATCACAGAATTTATTTTAAAAAATATACCACCCACATTCAGTATGGTTCATTAGTTTCAAGGATAATGACTTATTATCTTCATCACAGATCCCCACCCACTGTGTCCTACACTATTCCTCACACATAGACACATTAGTCATTCACATCAGTCTAATAATGGGCTGGCATTTGTCTCTGTCATATGTTCTACATTTCTTACGTTCTCTGATGTGTTAACCCCTTGCCTTTGCCATGTCAGGTATTCTACCCTGGAGGAGTTCTAGAGACGTTAGACAGGGAGTTTAAATCAACTATCACATTCATGCTGCAATACTTCGAACATGTAGAAAAGAAGGCAAGTGGGGGTAGAACAACTTTGAGCATTACAGTATTTAAAGTGGGGTGTACCAAAAAAGTAATGGAAGGGCTGAAGAAAACACTGTTCAAAACTGCCTCCAGTATTATTATACATGAGACCAAAGGTTGGGGAATTTAATTATGTGATCTCTGTTAAATGGAAGATAAAATTAGCTGATCATACCTTTTAGCAGAGGCCACATGACCTAATGCTTAAGCATTTAATAATATAATGTTTGGAGCACCATTTTCTACTGGAAAGGTAAGTATTTTAGGAATTACTTACCTAGGAGAAGAACAGCTTTGATCATGTCACTGTCAGTCAAAAGGTTAATTGGCAGGAGGCAAAAAAGCTACTTCTTATAACCATGATCTTAGAGAGAAAAAAATTTTCCTTTTTCCAAAAACATTGGGCACAACAGCCAAAAAAAGTACCATAGAAGATGGCGTGGTGGTTTAGGTAGACATAGAGGAATATCAAGCTAACCTATTCCTAAGCAACCAAAAGGGAAGTTCACATGCTATAAGCCTTTTCCTGGTGAACCATGTGCAGGCAACACTAATACCCCATACAAATTGCTTTTTTTTCTAGCAATGAGCTCATATATGATGTACATTCAAATCCAACACATCCTTTAAAAAGGCAAAGAAAAAAAGCAAATCGGACCATTAACACAATAGTACAGAAGACATAACACCAGAGTATTCTCGCATAGTTTAAACAGCTTATATGGAGGAGAGAAGGCTGCTTTGGGGGACCCTTGACTTCCAGTCTCACAGGTTGCTATAGGGATGAGTTTCAGGCTTAGATTGAGGTTGGTTTCACGGCAAACTCAACCCATGCGCAATTCACGGACATGGTGAACTAATGCAGCTATTCATAACCATAGCAACAAATTACCAATAATGACCTTACTGGCCATTAAACTTAGGTCATGTAGCTTAGAATAGACAATAATAGGGGCTTTGTTATGTGCCAGCCCCTCACTATATAAAGGCAGGGTTCCCAGTAGCCATATTGACAATATTAAGGTAGCAAAATGCTGTATTTCTAGGGGAATGTGGGGTTGGTGGGAGGAAAGCATATTTACATCTTAATGCTACTGAGTGCTGATTTGTGTCCTTCTACTTTTTTGCAGCCTCTCCACATGCACTGTCTACAGAACGTGTATTTTTAAAAGTTCATTTTATATTATATTTTGCTGGTTTTATGTTGTTCACAGCCAGTCCACATTCACTTCACTGCTTAGTGACTGCATGTGTAATTGATGCTAGCGGCAATTTTTATGAAAGCCCTTTTTTGGGAAAAACAGTGTATTATACCTGGACAATATGCACCAGCTTAGAAGCTTAATCCTTCTTTTGGGAGAACATGTGGCAAGGTGATTTGCATGCTGGAGATTGTTAGAGAAAGAGGCAGTGCATTGTCTCCCCATAACACAAAGTGCCCAGACAAGGACCTTTATATAAGAATCAGTAGCTGTTGCTTATACAACATTTTAGTGGTTGGGCTTACATCTACTTTAACAAACTATGCTTCATTTGAATTGCATTGAATTGTAATGCTGGGGTACATTTTCCTAAAACCGAAGATATTGCGAGTAGACTGCATTCTTAAGCGCTCACCATATGTGCTAATATCCCCAAACATTACACTGCCTAAACACACTTAGGCCTAACACGATGAGCTGCATAAACAGATAAAACAAATGTCTCCTCTTTCACAACAAAAAAAGTGATTCTGCCACAAGCATTAGATTGTTTAAGAAAAGTGGGCTGGTGCATCTCTGCTTTGGTCAAGCAGGAAATATTCATGAGACTTGATCTGCTCGGCCTCCATGCCATTACCACAACAAAGTAAGCTGGATAGCTAATGATAGGATGCAACCATACACACAACAGTCTCTTCAGATTTATCCCTTCATTAGAGCAATCAAAAACCAGCCTATTCATTTTATAATTCATATACGTAGATGAGCAGTGCATAGAACAATTCACAAAAGTTATAAAACAGAAGTAAAAAGTGAGACAGACAAAACAGAATTAAAACTTACAGAAAAATCTGAAAAAGTATTTCTCCTGCTTCTGGGGTTGGATAGAAAATGTGAACTATACACCCCCCCCCCCTCCCCCTTCCCCCACATATATGTGACCACAGTTTGATTGCAGATCTCCATTTTTTTCCCTTGAAAACCACAAGTAGAGTAAAAACCCAAATGGAAGGGGCTGGCACAGCTGCCTATTACCTCATTTTCACAGGTAGGATCTTGATCATTACAATCGCAAAAATGCATAACTGTGTCCAGTTATAATTTATTGATCTCAAATATTTTACCATAAAGCTGGCCTTTTTGGAGTCTAACAGCTCATCTCTGCACAACCAGGCACTGTGAAGTTGTATAGCTGTGCACTGTATGGTATGGGAGTTATGGGTTATGACACTTTTCAGAATTTCTAAGATTGGAATACACAAATGTATCTTAATAGCTAGGTGAGAACATTAATGGCCCATTTACACCATAGCATTTAGTTAATCACACAATACCATGCAATTAACGCACACAATCACACAACGCACCTAGTCATTGGTTCTACTCACGTGTCAGTAAAAAAGCGCTCTGCCTGGGTCCTTTTCAGCAGCTGATCTCTAAGCAAAGGAGGATTTCGAATTATCCTGTATTTCACAGGTCTGCATGCTGAGCAAATAAAATTAAGAGGTACAGAGACCAGAAGAACTGCATCTATCTCCATTCTTGCATCAAATGTGTAAATACGGACTGTGGACACGTTCTGGTCTGTGGTCAGCCTAATCGTCAGAGGAGTATCACAGTAGGCCTGCATACTTCCTAGGTGCAATGATTCATTATGTTCCGTCACTAACTCAATATCAGACAATGTGGTGGGCACATCAGAGGATAGGTAAGTTATCCAGATGGTAAGGGTCCGGGGTTGGACAGCTTTTAGGAAATTGAGCTCCAGAATACACCCCAGTGGCTGAGTACAAGGGACGGACATATTAGTATTAAAGATGTGAAGCTCAGGACTCCATGCATGTAAGCTTGGCTGGCAAGGCTGGTCTACATCTGGAGGACCTAGGCCAGAAAGGATAACATGTTAAGTACTTTCCACTTATATTACCAAATACTTTACATTACTTATAGTAGAGACACAATACTTAAAGGCATTTACCATGGTATTTGTAACTAGACATTTTACATTAGTTTAATTTACTACTAGCAGCAAATGAAACTTGAGCACACAACTGAACTAAAAATATCAACTAAGAATAATTATTTAGCACAATCATTTTAAGTAGCACAATAATTTTAAAATCCACAGATTAAAGTATATATATGTAAAGTCAAAACTTTTTTTTTCATTTTGGATTCATACTGGCGAATTATTTTAGGACAGTGGTGGAGCACTAGGGCCTGGTCGCAGCTGCAACCCTAGTAGTTATGCCACTGATTCTAAGCTGTAGAGGAACTGCAAATCTCAGAAATGCATTATACAGCAATGCAGAATACCACCAGTTATAATGGACTACAAGTGACATTAGAGAAAAGCTCTTTATCAAATAGTTGGTCCACAGTCAATATTCCAGCTATATTTTTATTGCTCTACCCACATCACCTGTGGATAATTTGCATATGGTCAGTATTGCAAAATTCATACCAACAGCCTCTTCTGGGGTCCAATAACCAGAGTTGTCACACACTCGAGGCGAGGAAGCTTGGTGAGCATATTGTTGTAAAGACCCATCAGCAGCACACAAATCACACATGGTTCCTAACTCTCTGTGGAAAAAAAGGAAAATTCTTTTAATTCTTTGAAAAACAGATGCAATTAATGTTTTTCGAAAAATTGTTGCAATTAACAGGAAATTATAACCAATAATACATTTACAGAGACATCATAAAATAATTTTGCTAGTTTATATTTCACCAATAATATCTGTAATGTTTTACTGATCCATGCTGCATTTACATTTTTTCAGTTTTAAAATCTGTATCATTGTCACCGGCAATTGAGCAGTTCAGGATATTTATCAAATAGGTCGGCATGTTTGTTGTACATATTTGAGTACATGTGGCCTAGTAGCAGCCTGGGCATCTTATCTTAAAGCTCAACTCCAGGAAGATAAAAAAAATATACAGATTATTGCAGCTTTGTATTTTTTTATGTAGTTTATTGTTTCACTACAACCAGTGTAAGTACTATTTGACTTGATATCAGCATCTTGCAAACACGGTACATCAGCACTCAGACTGGGAGAGGGAGAAGCAGCACACATTGCTAATCAGATGTGCTACAGTGCTCATATAATAACAAGAAACATGCTGATGGGAGGAGAGAGCAGAGTGGCAGAGAGATGAGTTCATCAGCCTGCTGCTTCTCCTTTCACTCTCTAGTCACTGGCTGGGTAATGGACAAGATCTCTACATGTTACTTAACTGCAGAAAAAATAGGTCTCCTGCCAGGGCCATCCCTGTATTGAGGCAGCATGAGGGTGTTGCCTCAGGCAGCATCTCTAAGGGTCATGTGGGGGTGAGCCCCGGCCCCCTTTACAGCCAGAGCGTTCCAGGTCGCTAAGAGTCCATACACATACACATGTGGCCATACACATCTCCCCACCCAGCTCTTAGCAACATTGGACACTCTGGCTGGCGTCCTGCTCAGTTCCTGGCAACCAGTGACGTCAACATAAGATGCTCTAGCCGGAGCCTGCCTGGAAGACACCCCCAAAAATAGTTTTTTTTAGTTTTGAATAGAGTTTGGTTGTTAACATCAGGCTTTAATTTATGTCACCACTGGGGATATTTTCCCTCACTTCCTGTCCATGTGATGTTCGTACAAGTAGTAGGGATGCAGGAATCATTGGGACAGGAGGGCTCAAATGGCAAGAAAACACTTTCACAAGTGAGGGGAAATCTTCCCACCATGGGCATAGTTGGCAATAAAATCCTGATAGAGATTCTAACCCTTCAACACACTATTTTTATTAAAACATAAAGTTCTGGTTGGAGCTGGGCTTTAAAAAAACCCCTACAATGCCAAACCGATACAAAAGTCACAATGTGGCAAACACTGTTTTAATGCCAGAAATATTGTGTATCTAATAGGTTCAGTTATGGATAAAAGCAAATAATTTCTAAGTATTAAAACCAAAAAGTTTGTAACTTATATCTCAAACTGACACTGTTATTTTTTAGTGACATGTAATTGTTCTATTTAAACAACGTCTGCATCTGCTACCTTTCATAGAGTTCTCCACTGATAGGCAGCAGCCAGTGGATAGTGAGAGAATCCATGCTCTGTTTAACAACTATTGGTGCCAAAGGAACAGGTGAAGGTTTGTGAATCCGGCTCCATCCTTGATATTTGAGATCGAGGTAACAATGCATGCGGGCAACTTGGTTTGGGGTGAAGCTGTTGGCACAGTCATCATCTGACATACAAAAAATGGAAAAAAAATTGAGGAGAAAGTGAGAATTACAAATCTTGGCTCTGTAGTATATTCAGTCTTATATAAGATAAATAAGAGGTGTAACATGCCATGGTAATACTGTCATAATGTTGTACATTGAGCTTCTAACAATGAAAGAGTAATGTCAAACTGCCTGTTCTAATTGTCTATGAGCAATATAATACTGCCATTGTTTATTAGATTATCTTTACTAGCCCTTTGTTTCTAAGCAAATAATTAAAGTCCATCTCCAAACTTTTTTAGTTTTTAAATAGAGAAGAGTTAGACCTTCTGTTGGGTTTTTTATTGTTGTGTTTGTCCCTACTGGAGAAATAACCCTTCGCTTTCTGCCTCGGTGACCACACAGAATGTGAGCTGCAATTTACCAACAGGTGGTATTAAAAATCTAAAAGAGATTCTAACCCACCCTCATTCTATAGCAAACTATAAAAAAAAAAGAAACATGAAGTTTTATATTAATCAATGTCCTGCATTTCCGTAAGACTGGAGCTCCAGTGATAGTCACCGCAGCAATGTCAACAAATAATAATAATAATAGTAAAATTACATTTTATAATCACATTTGACAGTGGGAATATAAAATGAACTCACAATATGTGAATATGGAAACAACAAAAAAACAGTAAAAACAACTGATTAAAAAAAATCACTTAATATTTATAAAACACAGCATGGAAAATTAAAATAGCTCTGTGAGGGAATGTAAATGATTATTGCTTTTGTGTATCTATAAAGTGAATCTGTAATGAAAATATTTTTATCGTCCAATGTCTCTTTAGATCTATGGCAGTGCCACATAGGTCAATTTTACTCTTTTATAATTGTTTTGAAAACATTAAGTATGAATAAAACATACAGCTTTTTAATATGTTCTTTTGAGGCTATTGGGCTATTTTCATAATAGCAGATTACTAAAACGTATTAAAGTTCCATTCCAGGCAAAATATGAACCCTATCCCAGGCCCCTCCCCACGTAACCCACCGAAACCCATCCTACAAGGGTTTTTTTTCTTATATGGTGAAGCAACATAAACTTATTAAGTCCCCCAATCAGGTCCCTTGTCAGAGACTGCCGATCCCCTACAATCCCCTCATGCAAATGTTACTCCTTTTCTGGATGCTGAGAGGAACCTGTTGCTGGACAGCCAATATGAAATATTCACATTACGTAGGCAGCTGAAGAAGGACCGAATCAGAAATAAACAAATGAAAAGAGAAGGCTCAGGACCTGAGCATCATGTAGATAAACTTTAAGGGTTTAGGAAAAATAATAATGTTAAATACCCCCTTATTAGGTTACTGGTTGTATTAATGTTAGGGCCAGGAGCTCCAGAGACAATTTAATAATTGTAAGGCTTAGTTCACACTGTTGTGCTGCATTAACAATGGGTGCACTGCTGTGCCATTCATTCTTAATGGCACCACAATGCACTTTGCCAACAGACATGAGCTTCAGAGCACCACAACGCACAGTCATATTCTACCGTATATTGTGGTGAGCTGCATTACAAAAAATACTACAAATATATTTTTTTTGGGTGCAATTTTTAATGAACTGCTACTTTAATGCAACCAACATTAACATGTAGACTGTAGTGATAATGCAGAGCAACAGCGTGAACCTAGCCTAAGGCTTTGCATGCTTTCTAAAGCACTTTATGAATTTTATTGACAATACCCAAAGCAGCACCCAACATCCCAGATGAACGGGTGAAAATCAGAGTAGGAGGAAGAAAATTAGAGTGGTAGGAAAAGTTGTTTCGGAGACTCTAAATAAACAAAATATCAGCAACTAAAATTGATAAAGTTTTAACTGAAAATCTTTGCTGGCAATGTTTACTTTAGGTTGTTTGTGTATTAAAACAGTTTGTAATTGTTTGCTGACATCTGTTTCTAATAGGAATTTAAAAAAAATAAATGCCCTTGTTTAATAGTGATATATAATTTTAATATTTATATATAAATAAATGAATACCAAGAGCTTTATTCACTAAAGCTTGATAAATGAAGCAGTTCCATATAGAAAAATGTTTACAGGGGAGTGTTCCTTATTGATAACATAATCAATCATTCTCGTGCAGTATTTTACTATGCAAATGTAATTAAAAATAAGTCATGCTACATTTTAAGGGAATGACATGTACACTGAATGGCAAGAAGCAATATGTTCAAAACTGTCAAAAATGCTGATGGCAGTGGAAAGGTTAGTTTAAAACATTGTTTCTGTTTTTCCTATTTTCCTTTGGTCCTTTAAAACATGGAGGCTAGGGAGTAAAGTAGGAAAAGTCTGGGACACCTGCTTTAACACATTAGGTTTTTGGGAACCTCCCTCACCCAATGCCAGGGAACTTTTTTTAATGAAAACAGTAACTTAAAATAAGTTGTGGGCTATCCAGCCTCTATGCTTCCCTACTGGCCCTTAAAGTGACACTAAACTCAGGGGTTAATTCTTAAAAATGCATTCAAATACCCCAACTATTACCAAAAACATATCTTATGTGTGTCTCATTCAGCTATAGATCCTCAAATCATCTCTGAATTAATGCTGACACTGTCCTTCCTTCTGGAGGGTGGCTGCTTTTGTTCCCCACAGTCTCTGTGTGTGCTGTAACGAAGCAACCATATACTATAATATCAATACAAATTAATAAACTAAACGTGAGGTTGTAGTCCATCATTGGAGCAAGTTTGGAGTGGTGGCTACTTTACAAAATACACAGGGACCAAAAGGGGAACAAACGTAGCCACCCTCCAAAAGGAAGGACAGTGTCCCCATGAAATCAGAGATGATTTGAGGATCTACAGCAGAGTGATACACAAATAAGATACATTTTTGTTAATAGTTAAGGTACTTGAATGCATTTTTAAGATTTAACTCCTGAGTTTATTGTCACTTTAAAGCAACCGACTCAGCCCATTTAGGGCAGAGGGGCAGTGCATTCTGAAAGCTCACTCCCCCAACAAGGTATACTCCCCATCCACACTTCCTCACTTTCTCCTGCTCCAAATATCTAACCTGAGCAAGGTAAGTAACCTGGTGTTGGAGCTTACATGTGGATGACATCACTGTTCACCCAATACACATGGCAGCATTCTGGCCTGGTGATTGGCCACTTAGACCAGAGCTCTGCCCCATGGGAAAGATCCCAATTCTCCCCCATACAAAAAAAACAGAATGGGGGCTCTGAGGGAGTAAGGAGGCAGCAAATATATCTTGCTGGAGGGGACTATCAGGAGGCACTGTCACCTAAATAGGAAAAGTGACAGTGTTTCTTTAAAAACGACAGGTAGGCTCAGTAACGCTTAGCAAAACACTGGGTTTCAAAACAGTTAGGTTAATGTAGATTGAATGACCTTTCTGAGTGTTTAGTGATAATAGTGGTTTGCTACCTGACCTTGATGTGTAGATTGGAGTTGCTCTTCAAAGCAGAACTCCACTACAACAGTAAGTTCTGTCAAATAAATGCTTTTCCAATGCAGAGAGTTGCTACATAAGGAGAACCAGAAAAAAAGCGTAGCACACAAATATATAGAAAAATAAACTGAATAACAACGATATTAGTAAGAGGTTCATTTTGTGTGGTGAAGAACAACATTAAGAGTACTCTCACTGTTAATGAAAACATCTCAATGCATACAAATACCTACCACCCACGCCTGGTAGGGACAACCACATTACGAGCTGATTCTCTATTTAATGCAGAACTCCAGGAAAGCAACTAAATACACAGTTTAACTATATAAATGTGAATTGTTTTTGTTTTCCTGCAGAAGGATTTGCAGTCTTGTGAGTCACACATCAGCTTTACAGTTTCCAGCGCCACCTGCTTGCTTATTGGACAGAGATGATGTGCATTCCTTATCCAGTGAGCCATTTGGAGGCGATACATTGAGGCTACAAGGCTAACCCATGAAAAAGAATTGCCCCTTGCCTAGTTATACAGTGTGGCAGATGTGTGTAAATTATGAGACTGAATTAACAAACTTATAAATTATTTGGCATGTACATATATTTCTGCTTGCATCATAGCAATCAATGATGCTGTGAAGGCTGTATAGTTTTATTTGTTTTTATGGTGCAGGCCAACAGCGCTGTCCTAGCAACCAATTATCCTTGCTGGCTTGTTTGAAATTGTAAATAAGCCTGTGGACATCCCGGTTGATGTCACTGACCATATATGGTCATGGCCATATATGGTAAATGACTTCAGCCAGTGAGCAATGGGAGCATCATTGTTATTACATAACAGTCTTTTTCAAACATGTAGCGTGTTTATTTACTTTAAAAATGTTATCAGTTAATTAGTAACCAGAGGCACTATGTACCCCTTACTTATTCTTGTAAAAGCTGGGCCAGATATCTGGGGTCCCCTTATCTTAAAGGGAGCTTCCAGATTCTGTCACATCCCCCCAGATGCACCAGGCTAGGACTGTGGAGTAGCAACCAACAACAGATGTTGCCTCTGAGCGTTAAATTGTCATTTAGTGGCCAACAGGCTAAATCTAGCAGTTCAGTTAACTGCTAGAGTTCGGGTCAAACTCATGGCCAAGCCAAACCTCATTCCTTATACCTGGGCAAACTGAGACCAGAGCCAGTTAAAGGAGAATTATGGGGTGAGTTACATACACTCTTCCCCATAATTCAAGGTGACCTGTGAAACTGAAGTTGTCACTAGGGATGTCCAGATACAGATTCTAGCATCGGTATCGGGCCCGATATAGGGCATTTTGACAAGTACTTGTACTTGTCAAAATGCCCCGATACATAGCGCCGAAGCTTGCGCTATGATTTTTTTTTTAACTTACTTGGAGAGCAACGGCGAGTCGGCACTGGTCCGGTGGGAGGAGCTCCAGGTGGGGTCCTGTTCTGTCGACGCTGAGAACTCATCGACCGCGCGCACCTCTGACGTCGCATCTGGGTACTGCCAGTCTGTCAGCTTCACTTAAAGACCTTCCGGGCATGCGTTGCCACTCAGCAATCATTACATTCCCACACTGCGCCTGCGTCCCTTTCTCACGGCCGTTAACTTCTCCAACTACACACAGCTCCTGTCCAGTTCAACTACCATGCACTGCGCTTGCGTGCCCTTCTCGTCGAGTTTGTGAACTATACACTGTCAATCCTAGAGGCACATGCATGATCGGATTTGTAGTTTCACGACAGCTGTGTGAAAGCAAATGCAAATGTTTTATTGTTCTAAAACAGTCTTAAATTAAAGTTCTTTATAATCATAAAGAAATTGGCCTAAAATCATTAGTCTGCATTGGTTTTTTTTTTAAATTTACCTGTCCCTTTAAGGAAAAGTATCGGTAATTGGTATCGGCAAGTACACGAGGGGAGGTACTTGTACTTGGTCTTGAAAAAGTGGTATCGGGACATGCCTAGTTGTCACAGGTCGGCTCTATTGATCAGGAACTCAGCGAGGGCGTGTTGAGTTCCCAATCCTCTCCCCGCAGGAATTCCGCCCTCTCTGTTTCTCCAGCGCTGACTGGAGGAATGGACGGGGGAAGGGGAGGGCCCAGCTGGCTTTGCCCCAGAGGACATTAGTATATGTGTCTGTGGCAAAACAAGGTTAGGCCATTTTAACACCATGTAGCTAGTGTCCTGGCCAGGATTCAAACAGTGTTGCAAGGCAGAATTGCTGACCACTAACCCACTATGCTGCTCTTCCTTTTAGGGTGATGTTTATGTAAACAATTACCTGCAACAGATTTGGGAGCTAAGGTAACATTTTAGAAACTATTTAGATTTTTCGGTATAAAATAAACAAAATTTGACAAAGGTTTTAATCCTTCCTCTTATCCACAACTAAAAAGAAAAGTTTTAGCTATAACATAACATTTAAATTCTCACCTGAGTAGCTCATGTAGTTGTCATATGGAGTTCCAGTGTAAAACTTTGGACCACAGGTGTCATTTGTTGGATCTGGATCTCGACAAAGCTTATTTTTTGGGGTGGGCGCGGTGTCAGCACATAGATCCCCCGTCTCCATGGAAGGTTCAGTCTCACTGCATGGGTCATCACAAGACTCTCGCTCACTCACACCTTTGAAAACATGGTACAGTCCTAGGGCATGGCCCACTTCATGAATCATTGTATTAGTATGGCCTGGAATTCCATAATAAGATGGATTCACAATTAATCCCCCTGCAGAGAACAAAAATATGCTGTTTGACAGGTAACCCTCGCATATGCAGCATTTTTCCAGAAACGGACAACGTTTCAGACATTTTGGTTTTTCTTACAGTGATTGCAAAGAAACATGCTGAGAGATTCAAAAATATTTCACAGTTGTTGAGGTTGCCATAGACCTGAATGATCATTCATTCACAAAACATGCAAAAACTTTCTGACAGGAAAACAGATAAAATCAGCTGATGACGGCCGTCCACACTGACATAAGAACTAAACCAAAGACAAATGTTTGAGAGATGGAAAAGGAAAATAAAAGTGAAGAATAGGAAATTGCATGACAAATCATACTTCTTGGTGAGTGAAATATACAAACAGATTTAACTCAAAGTGGGATAAAAAAAACATACACACAATTTAATTTAAAGTAGTATTAAACTCTTAAACTTTTTTTTCAATCATTAATCCAGATCAGACAAATACCCATTGCCCAGCAAAGTATTTCTTTACATTTTTGCCCAAGAACTTACAGTTAACATATTTCCAAGCAATTTGCTCCATCTCAGTCAGCTCGGCTTCCCTGAACTTCCTGTCTAGTACAATATCACAAGGGACAGAGCAGTCTCCAGCAGTTGTACATCTACTAGCATGGAGAAGGGAGAAGGAAGGAGAGGGAATACAAGAAGCTGGAGAGTGGTTTGTCTTGCTGTGCCTGTGCATTTGTGGATACACAAAGCTAACAAGCACACAAGGTTGGCTCCATAGTACCCTACAATGGAAAGGAGCCAACCTAAAACAGGATATCAAGAGCAGTGCTCATCAAGGGGCAGCATCCATTGTAAGTGATTTTATCTGCATTTGAAAACACTTAGGGGTCTATTCACTAAGCTGCCGAAGGATCTAGCCTTAGCTTCGTCTGATCCTTCGGCTAGCTTTGGCCCCAGGACCCCTTCGGTTCAGTAGAACCAAAGGGCTGCTGTACGGGCTACTCACTATAGTCCGTACAGCTCCCAAAGTTGGCCGCAGTGAAAGCCGAAGCTGGCCGAATGGCTAAAAACATTCTGCAAAGTCATTCGTGAATCACAAATACAGACACTTGAACAATCATGTATAAACACCTTATATCTTAACAGGGATGTCTCCCGTCTATGACTACCTCTACTGGGCAATACCCAAATAGGTTATGTAGAAAACTAAGTAAAGTCGAATTAAAAACAAATCATTTAAGCCCCTGACAGTACATTCATATTATGCTCCAGAACGGACCAGTGAGCTAATAAAAACAGATAGGGACCATACATATGACATTGAAGTTTCATTTACTTCAAAGTGAAGCATCCTGATGGTCATTTAGTGCAATACAAAACGACTTTTAACCACAATGAAATGCTTAATGTCTCGAGCATCCATCCCTCTTGATGTAATTAAATTGGCTCTATATTGTCCACTGATCTGGTCATATTCCAGTTACTTCCCTTCCAGCTGTAATTACAGAAGAGTCAGTGTTTTTTTAGAAGTGTGAAATTAAATAGCGTGTCTATAATTTAAATAGGGACATTTCCAAAAGAAGACTGAATAATACAGCCAAATAAATCACTAAGCACTTAGATAACCATTACTTATTACAGGAAGAAATTTACCCGATGTTTAAAGAAACAGACTTTTGTTTTGGCTTTTATTTTGCCTGGTAAGATATTTTTTGCTATATTCCATTTTGATACTTAAATGAAAGGGCACAGGCAGGCATAAAACAACTGCTGTGTAATTAATATGTCTGGCATTTAGAGTAAGTAGCCAGGCTTAAATTAACGTTTGACAAAGAGATTAAAAAAAACTAAAACAAACTGACAAATTAACACATGGTATTGGAATTAGTAGGAAAAGATGTGTTTTGTCAGCTGGGGTTTGGGTATAGGAAATGTTTTTAAGGGCTGAGCTCCTCAGTTTGGGCAGTCTACCTGTCATATTAGTTATTTATTGTAAATCAAGAGGCATATGGCCAGCTAACATTTATTAAACAGTACAACAAACCATTGAACCTACAATAATTTATATAAGTAATATTTGCACCACTGGGTTCATGTGAATTTTTGCTATTCTTTGTGTAACTAACATACAATTGCTTTATATGGGAGTAATACAAAAAGCTGCAAATACTCTTTCTTCAATCAAATTTACTGAGTTGAGTCATGCATCGAGAAGAGAAAAACACCTCACCACCAGACCCTGCTACTCTTCCACTAGCCCATTAGGAGGAGCAGGACTGTCAGTGAGGCAGTAAGTTCAATGTAGACACAGTTAATTTAGGAAAAAGAAGATTCATCTCATGTGCAGCTTTATGTATTTCTTGCTTTTATTCTGGGGAGTGGATGGATCATGCTGGGCTACTGCACTCGCTGTTGTCAGAGGAAAGCCAAAAGTCTACCTGGAGCTGTATCAGTTTGCAAGACCGGGGTATTTTGTCTATTTATAATATTCATAACTTTAAAGTTAAAAGAGAATGTTCATCCATGGATTTATCTAATTGTCATTTAGATACCAAGAAAACATGTTTGCCTTATTTGAGCATAATATAATAGTACACTATATATACTATGACTGATATACAACTATTTCACTATGTGTACAATCTTAGTATTTTGGAGAAATTGGTAAGAAAATTGCAAAAAACCTTCATCCAGATCTGGAGAAACAAAACTCTAAAGCCCACAGTGACCAATCATTGTCTGCTTGCCATTTTTAAGGCATGTTACAGAATAAAAGGAATTACTTCTACCTTTCTAAGAGCAATAGAGAAACTATTATTTTATTACCATATAATGCAAGGCATAATGTTCAGGTAGATGTTAAAGAATACATAATTATTTAATTACACCCATTGTTTTTTTTAAACTGCTTCACTTCTACTATAAAAAAGTTTCTAAAATGATGTGTATATATGATTGTAAGCGCTACTCAATACTGATATTTCCATTATAGGTGCCAGCTTATTATTGGCTTCTTACATCTCTCTAGAGCTGCCAAAAGCAAGCAAATCTCCCAATGAACAATAATCAATGAAAGATCTGGCCATCCATTAGAGTTTGACAATGCAGGGACTCAATGCAATGACACTTCCGTGGTCCGTTGTGCTAGAGCATCCATTGTGCTAACAGCAAAGTTGGCGATTATTGAAGTGCTATCGTAGTGCTATTATTGAAATGCATTTTCAACGCTGTATTAATCCCGCTGTAGTGTTGATTAGCCAGCTCATTAGAATAATGGGGGCGTTGTTTCTGATTTCTCTTTTGACTAAGAAAACGCCTCCTAGTTGTGATTTGCCAGGTAGGTGTTCCCATAGTAACTTAATGGCATTCAGTGATTGGCTATATTTCGATTCCACACAGGTTTATGATTGACCATAGAGAGTATTAATAGCACAGGGATAGTTAAACTACCCAGCTCTGAGGAAGGGAGCGTGTCCCCGAAAATGCGTTCAGCAGTGGTAGCGGCACTCTGTGAGGAAAGCAGAGCTCCTTGATTGTCCTTCAATCGCTCCAGTGTACATCCACATTAGAAAGTGTCATCAAAGATCATGAGTCCATTTGACGCTTTTAACCTTGGCTTCCTTTGTTAGTATATTTTTGTATACTTATTTTTATCAATAAAAGGTTTATTTGCACCAGGAAAGGCGCCCGGTGTTGTTTTGTGTTTTATGCAATGCAGGGACCTACCTGATGCCTGTCCATGATCTGTGCTATCTCTGGATGTAACATATGTGATGTAGCAAGCATTCATTCCCTTTTCTGTGAAGAAAAGACAGAACGATACCTCTGTGCATTCAAAACCTGGAAGCGTCCATTAGCAAACATCTACATCTACCACCTGACTACCACAAGAAGGATTATTAATTGGTGGAGGATTCAACCCACTGTCATTTTCCAAAGCTTTGATGGACGGAATCTTTAAAGGGTATCTCTAGGCAAAACATTTTGGATAGAGTGTGGAAAATGAGATGTTCTGATGAGTTTTTTGTTGTCTGTGTCCCTGTCCTTCTCTTTGTCCTGCTGACTATTGTCACTGAGAAGGAAAGTGGGGGTAATTCAATTTTTTGGAGTTCCAAGAACAAAAGGTAAGGAAAAATCTTCCAATGGGGACACCTGTTTTGAGGACAGTTTTCTAATAAGGTAATAGACCTCACTTTGGGAGATTTCCTCTAAATTTCTGTTGCATCTCTGGGACAGGAAGTAAAGAGAAATTTTGCCAATGGTACAGATAAAAAACAATTAACTAGCAGGGTTTTTTAAACTGCAAAAAATTTTTGGCTACCCATACCTTTTAAAAAACTAAAATGCTTGAACAGCAAAGAAATAATTGCCTGTTCATGTGATGTCTCTCTAATGAAACATATTGTATGTTTAGGCAATCATTACCTCAACATGCTTGTTTGTTGTTTTGCTGCTGTTTAGTATTAAACAGTGGCGGAACTACCGCCATAGCAACCCATGCGGGTGCTATGGGGCCCGCAACCGAGGGGGCCCGGTCAGGAGCAATTATAGTGTGCGATATAGTGCGTTCCAGCACCTACCGCTCTGGAACGCACTGTAATTTGTGTGAATAAGCCCTAAAACACTTTTAAACCTGCACATACATTGCTGTAATTGTCTTGTATATAGATTGTGGCTCCTCTGACAGCTGTAATCCTAAAGGCTCGTTCACCCTTGCCCAGAATGCAAGGAATCGCATACACAAAGTCTCCTTGCGTTCTGGGGTGGGAGGGGGCGTGGCAGTGCCATTCATGTCATTTGAATTTCAGACACACACCCTGCCCGCAAAAAATAGTACATGCACAATTCATGTCATCAGCTTTGCACCAGAACGCATGGTAACACAATGGCCTGCGTTCAAGTGTGGTGCAATCACAAAAAATTGTGCATGCATTATCGTTTGTGGGCAGGGAGTGCATCTGGAACTCAACTGACATGAATGGCACTGCCACGCCCCCTCCCACCCCAGAATGCAAGGATAATTTGTGTATGTAATTTCTAGCATTTTTGGGGGGTTGGGGCTTAGGTTGCAGGATGGGGGGATGAAATGTGGTGTCAGGCTGCGGGGGGGAGGGGGTT
>NW_017306320.1:83471-118806 GCF_000935625.1 Nanorana parkeri | reverse complement strand
GGGGGGGGGCCTTACAAGATTTTGCTATGGGGCCCTGTGATTTCTAGTTAAGCCCCTGATATTAAATATTGGAAAAACAGGCTTCTTTCAACTGATTCACCTTAAAGTGAATGGGTGTCTTTTATGTGTCTTAGGAGTCTGGCTAGGACTTTGAATTGCTACAAATGCAATGAAAAAGACTGTCAGGATGCAGCTTGCAGTAAGTGCAAATAATGCCCCTTTGCTGTGTTAACTTTACCAGCTCCAAGTGATTTTCTTTTGTGTCACTCTCTAGCCAAACAATGAAACTTCCTGTTCACTGAAACACACACGGTCTGGAACTCAGAAAGAGATTTATTCCCCACAAAAACAAACATTAAAATAACAAGCAAAATATAAAAAATGATATACAAACTTTTGGTGATAATGGAAATAGCTCTTTAATACGAGATCAAAATTGTTTTCAGCTTTAATTTAATACTTTTAAAACAGATGCCTTGATACTGTATAATTACATTCTAGAATGTAATGAATAGAAAGATGCCATGTACAAAGCATTGCTAAACCCTGATGTACCAAACGTATACACATAGACTGATATAAACGTATAAAAGCCAAAAGAGATAGAAAAACTGAATTGACATCAAAAAGTATAAACTGAGGGAAGAGTGCTGAGACTGAGGAAGCGGTTTACAGACAAAAACTCTAGTGGCTTCACACTTTTGTCTGTTAAAAATGATGTTCCACTTACCTTGCACATTGAGGGCCTCCTTGTCCCATGGCCAGATGGCTGCTCCAGCTAACTCCTCCCCTGCAGAACCAGCAAAAAAAATGTTCAGGAACAAGGTGTTGTTCAACTGCAAGGCTTCCTTCAGTTCTTTCACACTCATGTAAGCCCTATTAAGGTGACAAAAAGGAGACAAACTAAATAATCAAAGCATTTTTTTATAATAAACACCTCTTTATATATATATATATTTTAATTGAAAAGAATCAATCTGGTATCTTACTAACAATTAAAAAGGGCTTAGAGCCAAAACAGAACAATTCCATTAGCATTGGAACTTCCATATAGGGGAAAAGAGTTTGCTATTAAAAAAAAATGACACTCTCACAATTTAAATGCTACTCTAAGGCCTCATTCACACACAACGCAAGAGCAAAATTGTATAATGCGTATATATGCGTATATGCGAGTATGTACGTGCGTATATGCGTGCACTATATGCAATCCCAGAATGCATCACTCGTAATGGAATTTTTAATGTGATGTACGCATGTGCGCGTAGATACGCGTATATGCATGTAAACACGCTCATGTGCGCGTAAATACGCAGCAATACGCTGCCCGGACGCATCTCTGTTCCATTCTGTTTTTGCACATATATACGCTACGCAAATATACGGCTTCATACGCGGCTATGTGTATGGAGCCATTTACTTCCATGTGTTGCATATGGTACAATATGCATGTACGCGCGTATATGCGAGGCAGTGTGAATGAGGCCTTACGGTCCTAAAATAGTACCTGTACAGAAGGAGAAATAGACTAGAATTCTACAATTTATATCTACCAACCATCCTGATTAGGATGAGACACAATTTCCACGCAAGAAAACTGGAACGGTTTGGCTATGGACACACTTGGGTCATATTAGGACAAAGCCTAAATGTATCATACTGTAAACTCTTGGTATCCATTTATGCTCTAGCGACAAAAACATATATTAATAGTAGAGGTAGAATGGTAACATAGACCCAACAAATACCCCTTTTTTTTTTTTAAAGAGTCAGGGAAATGAAATATGCATTAGTGAGCAGAGATCACAAAAATGCACCCCCTAGTTTTAATTTAACAATTAACTCAGAGTCTCATCCCAAGTGAGGCATACAGCTAAATATATACACCTTCTGGATTACTGCCTCTTGCACATGATACAGGTCACATTTGCACTTTCTTCCACCCAGTATGCAAGGGTCAGGAATGACTAATATGTTAAGTGGCCATACCTAACTAAGAATGTTAAAATTCTTCAAACAGCAATGTCTTTATCTCATTATTGGTAGTGTCTTGTATATGTATAACAGTTTTTAGGCATGTTTGCAAATATTTGACACATGTTTCATCTCCACTGTTCACTACATAGACAAGTATATCAGGACTGGTAGAAAAAAGAAAAGTTTAAAGGTCAGATCAGGTTTCCAGAAGTAGATTTACATAGTCAGAGACAGTCTTAATTCTTCTTTGCCAAGCCTTATGGAAAGCATCATGTCCTACTCAGCTAAGTGTACAGAGCACTAGGAACACTACTTGTATAATTCAATGAAGCCTAAAAACAATGGACAGAATTTTAGTTCTTTTATTAGGCTACTATATGTGCCACAAGGGTAGCAAATGCTTGAGTATTCTCTGACAGTCAATAAACACCTACCATAAAGCATAAACTTCAAACTACCGAAGAAAGATATTCCCAAAAAAGTTATGCACAGACATCTACTGTATGTTTGTATTGGCTGAGCATGCATGCCCCGTACAATAAGCTAACATTCCAAACTCCATCTTTTTCTCATGGATCAGCAGCAAGTGACTTTAAAATGTATCTTAGCCAATTTAATTTTCTCCCAGAAATGACTGCCTCGTTGTGGCTGTTCTTATGTTCTTATGTGAAGTTGTCCATAGACCTTGTGGCTGATGGTCCATCCAAGATCATGAATGTTTGGGCATTAATCATCTGATGCCTATACAAGCCAATTTTTTATAGGAGATAGCTGATGATCACCATTGGTCACCTATAAATGATTTTCTAATTTTGTGGACAGGAAACCACAATGTTCTGCATGCCCATATGCAACTGTGAGTTAGGTGAACAACTTTAGTGAGCATCTTTAACATAACATTGCTTTAGGTTTCCAAAACAAAGCACAATTTTCACTAGTAATGCATCTCATAAAGGGATTCGGCTATGTGGGGGTTCCTTATAGTGTGATAATGGGCTATTCTGAGTATTTAAATTGTTCAGAAATTCTTTGCATGAACAGAATCAGATCACACCTTTGTCTATGGAGAAAAGCAAACACGACTTTAACAGTGTATGCACCTTATTCACACATCTGCCAAGTAGGACAATGTGGAGGAGTGATCAAATGCAGAAAAACAATTCACTATCCATCATTGTCAGCGGGATACTGGGCCATACATGGCTTGCTTTTGGATTCAGATGTCATACGACGTCAAGCAAACATTTAGAGCTATTGCCTTGTTTGCTGTTACTCAATGCTTTAGTGTATTTTACAGTTATTTTCTCCTCTTGAGCTAGACAATGAGGTTAATATGAGCTACATTCACTTTGCTAGTAAATACCCTCAAACACCCATGGTGTGGTTATTGGCAAAAATGCTACAGAGCTCAGACAGCTTCATCAATTGCTGGTTGATGCCAGCAAGCCTCATTAATTCAAAAGGTAAAAAGCAGGATTTCAGTTTCATAGCGAGAACATTGCACAGTCTGCAGCTCTGTCAGAGATAAGTGGATTCTGGGTGCACAGGGTACGTGCTAATATACTTTGTGTTCAGGATTAAAAGCAAGCAAACTTTGGAAATAGATTAACAATGTGACACACTGGAGTGCACCGAAGGCTTTCTGCATTTATCTGTTAAATATAAAGACATTTGATTTTTGTTTAAGCGTTGATCAGATTCACGATAAAGCTTCTATATCAGTCTATTATTAAGGTGCTCCTACATGTTCTGAATATTGGACAGATGAGGCTGTTTTCAAGGAAAGCTAAACTGGGTTTTAGGGAGTGCACCGTTTATTTCTGTAATGTGTACCTGAATGCAATGTTTGATGTACTTATTTCATTTTCCATGCTTGCTATTTCATAACATTAAGTAAATGTTGGTAGTCAGGTCACTGCTGTTCTCTCCTTGTGAAGGATATGCAGTCTTGTATCCACCCCCACCTACAGTTTATTGCAGGCAGCCTGTAGTGGAAGAACCTGATGGGTACCTTTCACAGCTCTGTTGTCTGCACAGTAAGGATTCTAATGCTATGTTTACAAGGTAATTTTCCAGTTTGCAAAGACATATGGTGCACACAAAGATGATGTATATTCTTTGTGGATGTTGAGAAATATATTTAAAGTATTTATGCGTGGAACATGAGATCCTGATGCCGGAGCCACCAAAAATCATCCCATAAGATAATATGTGCATTTAACATATTTTTGCGTGTTGTTTTTTTTTAACCTGTAAAAGCCTTCCTTGTGTAAGCGTCCAAAAGCCTTTAGGCTGCTGTTAGACTTAGCCATCTTGGATTTGATGTTAGCAGCCCCGGTAGACTCAAGCTATCACTAAAATTACGATATAGCATTTCCCTTTACTCCTCCTCACATACAGAGGTAAAAAGAAGGGAAGCTTAGCCAACACAGAGAGTAATTAGACAGAGCCAGAAGAGGGGAGCGCTATAATGTGCAAGGAAGGAGGGAACTATGCTAGGGAACTGACTCTTCCCAGAGTAGGTAAACTTGAAAATTCTAGCAAGTTCAAAAGCACATTGCAATTTAATTAAATAACTTAGGGAAAAGAAAATACTGCAAGTAGGGATTTACAATACTTTTACAATATTTTTCGAGTTAGTGACATGGTCTCTTTAAAGACTTTTGAAAGTCTAGGGTTCGCCTAAAATTAGCCTTTGAGGATACCACAAATTACTTATTTTAAAAGTTTAAAGTTCAGAGACTGTCATCTTTAAGCTAGTTTGATACCTAAAGAATTAGTGACCTGGGATAAGTAGGCAGGATGAGTGTGTAGATTTTTAGACTCTTTATTGACTTCATGTTTGTTCCAGGCCAGCGGCCCACTAGGTACTGCAGCCAGAATTAGGATGACAGCATTGGAGCATAGAGCTTTTAAAACAAGTAATCAATGTTAGCTCCCATATTTCTATTTTCACAAAATCCCTGTAAAGAGTAACTTTGTCCTTTTTTGTAAATCAATCCAGTACTTTCTTCTCCAAAGTTCACATCTTAAAGTGTGCATATCAACCTCAATATAGAAAACTGTATATATTCTGTGAAACCCAAGTAAAAATAAAACCGGTCTACTAAACTAGACTTAAAGTGACACTAAACGCAGGAGTTAAATCTTAAACATGCATTGAAGTACCGTAACTATTAACAAAACTGTGAGTTTATTTGTGCATCATTCGGCTGTAGATCCTCAAATCATCTCTGAATTGGTGCTGACACTGTCCTTCCTTCTGGAGGGTGGCTACTTTTGTTCCCTGTGGTCCTGTTGTGTGTTGTAATATAGCCTCATCTCCAAGCTCACTCCCTTGATAGACTACAATCCCAAAACAAATTGGTAAACTAAACATGAGATTGTAGTCCATCACGGGAGTGAGCTTTGAGTGGTGGCTACTTTATAACACACACAGGGACCATGGGGAACAAAAGTAGCCACCCTCCAGAAGGAAGGACAGTGTCAGCACCAATTCAGAGATGATTTGAGGATCTCCAGCTGAGTGATGCACAAATAAACTACATTTATGTTAATAGTTAGGGAGCTTGAATGCATTTTTAAGATTTAACTCCTGAGTTTAGTGCCACTTTAAATATTCTGCACATGTGTTAGTAAATTATTATTATTCCCATAAATACGGTTATCAACAAAATACTTTCAATGGTTACCTTGTGAATTCTATTAGTACCACTGTCCAAAATAAATACAGAATCATGTTTGACATTTGTGTGTTGTTATAAATCATTGCTATGGTGCTGAATACTGTTAGATCTTTATAGCAGGAAATAATAACATGTTATATCTTGGACTGCACTTTGGTTACCATTAAGGATTAGGGTACCGTATATCTTTTATAGCCCTAACTTTATGTAACCCAAGTATTGACTGGCAGTACTCCAGCCAGGCTCCAGGAGGTCTACTGCAAAATCTAGTGTTACTGTAGTGGTATCAGGATTGGTCAAACATTCATTATTCTCTTTATTTTATAAAATTCCTTTGGATGCTGTTTCTTTCTTCTTCCAGGGAATTGTAAGAATGGGTGCTGGGACAGAGCCCAAACCTTAATCTTACCACAACCCTGTGGAATCAATAGCAGACTTCCTGGAGCCACCTTTGCCAGCCTGGCAAACTAACTACCAGATGCATATTTTTGACATTGCTAAAATTCTTTCTAGATGCGCTGTAATCTATAGAGAGGAAGTAATGAAATATATCATGTTAGCATTACAATGATTTGACTCAACTGTTTTTGCTTGGTTTATATGTATGCTGCCTCGTTTTACCGCTACAATATTATTAAAGGATCAGCACACCCATAAAACTAAATTTCAGTTTTTGCTGGATACTGAAGAATTATACCATTACCCAGATTTTTTTGTCTTATAAGAATATAAGACCTTTGTGCATAAGTTCCCAGTCTGCACACTGACAAGGTGAAATTATTAGGGCATGCCTCTGCCCCCTGGTAGTTTTAATTCATTTTATATTTAGGACAATATAGCATCAGCTGGAGGACCCATTGGGTTGGTTTACTAAAGCAAAATAAAATGTTTGTTTTGCCCAGAAAATGTTTACTTAGCTTAGTAAATAAGATGCGTACATGTTGCATATCAAACCATGTGCAAGGAATATAAAAACAAATGCAGGATATTTGCAGATAATGGTGAGATTCAAGAGGACATAATGTTAACTTGTAAGGGCCCATTTAGACCAGCAGCTGCGCTACAATGCTTGGCTGCTGGTGTGCGTTGCTTGGCACAATGCTGATGTACTGTTTGATCCCGGTGCATCGCACTGTTCACTTTTTTTGTTAGAGTGGTGCAAGACAGTGGTGTGAACTAAGGCTATCTGAAACAAAACAAATTGCCTTGTCTTGCATTGGGGCTGCGCTGCAAAAAAATGGCCAGTGCAACTCCAATGCATCTGGTGTAATTGCAGCCTTCAGCTAAGTAAACATAACTGTTGCAAAACAAACCTTCCCTAGCAAATCAACTCCATTTTGTAGCAGGTGGAGTGACGCTCCAGAAAGATTGGAACATGGTCTTTTTACCTCACCACTGAATTCCATAGGAGGTATACAAGCCATCCAAACTCTAGTATAACATACAATTAAATATTGATGTACTAACCCTTTATCTTATGTATCTATAAGAATTGAAATTGTGCAAATATTTCCATAAATTATTATTTACCCATAAAGGTAACTAAAATATAAATAAATTAAAACTTAAAGGAAGACGAATTTAGGTCTAATGCAAAAGCGGGATATTGTAATAAAGCGAAAACCTGCTAAATTCAATAAGGTTAATTTACTACAGGATTAAAGACTGTTCACTTAATACAAATGTAAATCCCTCCCTTGCAAAGCACCATCCCCATGTTGAGGGCATGTTGCCTGTTATGGTTCAGGGCCTGTTAAAGGATTTTAGGGGGGATCATCCGCTTTTTTTCCCCTTTTGCCATTGGGGTGTCCCCTAAGGTTCCTACCAGACCTAAAGGGTCTGGTATGGATTGGGGAGGGAACTCCAAGCTGTTTTTTTTTACATTGTAACGTTTAACAACAAGTTCACTCTGAATTAAGGATTAAGCACCAATACCGGTTTTCCAATATTGAGTAATTATATTTTTTCACGGTACTCACCGATACCGAATATTGATACTGGAAGTCCCATTAAGGAAGTCGGGCTGTGTGTAATGACTCAGCGCCAGGCTTCCTGATTAGCTGGGAAGCCGTCTCATCACAAGGTGGCAAGGAAGTATGGAGTCGGCTTTCTGGCCAATCAGGAAACTGGGGGGCGGGTAATGACTTGCCGCCTGGCTTCTGGATTCGCCAGCTTCTCGATCAATCAGGGGCGACACTACCCGGCTTCCTGATTGGCCGGGAAGCTGGCTCCTTGCTTTCTCATCACCAGGTGACGAGGAGGCATGGAGCTGGCTTTCTGTCCAATCAGGAAGCGGGGGGACAGGTAATGACTCGCCGCACTGCTTTCTGATTTCCCACCTTCCTGACCAATCAGAAAACTGGGCGGCCAGTCATTACATGCCGCCTGGCTTCCTAATTGGGCGTGAAGCCGGCTCAATGCTCCATCGTCACTAGCCAGCTCCATGCTCTCTGGTGATGAGGGAGCATGGAGCCAGCTTCCTGGCCAATCAGGAAGCCGGGCACCGTGTAATGACTCGCCGCCCGGTCTTCTGATACCAGGAGTTTCGGGATAGGCATCGTGAGCATTTGGGCGATTAATACTTGGTATCGGCACCGATACTAGCATCGGTATTGGTGCATCCCTATTCTGAAAAAAACGGATTGCATGTCTAATCTACATCTTTACTGTTACATTGTTAAAAAAATTGCAGACTTTCTTCTTAAGATTTACTTGATTTTGTTTAGTGACTTGAATTCTCTCCCTGTCAGTAGAAAAGTGTCAGCCTGAAATTGAAATTTAGGATGTAAGTCCCTAAGCCAAAATGTCCTATCTCCGGCCTCAGCTCAGTGCTGGCAACAAAAACAGAGGAACTGTAGTCCCCAAGTCTGGTGACATAATGTGCAAGTTTGCACAGAAACTATCTCCTATCACTTTTTTTTTTACAAGCTAAGTTCTGATTTAAAGTAGAACAGTAACCATGAAAACTAAAGAAGCTTAAATGCATACTCTAGTTCATTGATGTACAGACTCAAAAATTCTACAAGGTAAGAAGCAGCATACAGCCAGCATCAGTAAATTGAACATGCAGATTGATTCTCTACTACTGTGCTTTTGCATCGTTTCTGTCATTCTTGGCATCTAACTAAGATGCTGAAATGAAGACTTCTGCTGTTAGTCTGATGTCATGACATCTCTCCCAGCGGTGGAGCAGAACCTATGAGATTGCCATGCCAACTTATAAAATAGCTTGTGCCACAGAGATACTTTATCAGTTCACAGTATTTATTCACAAAACTGCAAGCCCGCATTGGAATTACATCCACAAAGCCTGAATGGCTTCTGCTTTTCCTGTGAATGTGGAGGAAATCGCCATTTTGGTTGGACTGGTTATGTGTAGGATTATTTTTACCTAGAAGTGGAGCAAGGAAAAGGTGGTCCAAGCCTTGCTGTGTTAAGCGAGTAAGATAACCACTGATTTTTCCCTGGTTACAGCCCTGCTTTAACTGACCCTCCTCCAGCAACATCCACAATGTATCTGCTATCAGCCTTGCAATCAGACAAGTTATATTCTGTGGGGTCCTTATAACATGCCACTGAGCTGACATTTCTCTTCTGACAGAGAGAGACTACAAATACATAACAGCACACATAGCTTTTCTCTGAGATAATTGGTTACAGTATTATACCAACTCAAAATGTATTTCCACTTTTGCAGTCAAATTTCAGAAAACCCACTATATGTTTGTTATGTGTTCCCATTCACACAGCATAAAAAAATTACTTTTTAGAAAATTGTTCTTACCTTGTAGATGTTTTTTTTTGCAGTAGGCAAGGTAGCTGAACCCAGGATTTTCCGAGTACCTTGACAGTGACTTGTCCTTACAGAACGATTTAGGACTGAAATTTGTGGATTGTGATTCACTTAATAGATTAGGACAGGCAGTACTCAAATCTACTTTACAAATTATAATGAAATGAGCCAGCTCAGTACAGACAGGGTTAAACCTCACATCCCCTCCTAACATTAAAAAGAAGGAAAAGCAAGTAGAAATTCTAACCCTTAATAAGCCAAGTAGAAACCTCAACCCATGTAAAAGCAATTTAAAATGCAAGAAGTATTTTTTTTTAGCTTATGCAATGTGAATGGGAACTTGTAACAAATATAAAATACTGTAGGTATTATCCAAATTAGGCTGTGAAAGTGGAAACACATTTTAAAGCAGGAGATAGGGTTTTCTAGTAAAACAGACTTTGAAAGAGCTGCCACTGCTCCCCACTTTACAGTTCTAGTGTAAGAGATGAGATTCAGATTTTTCCAGACATTCCTGGCTGGTTCATTATTAGGGGCAATACATGAAACCATTTTGTAACTTGTTTATGGTATCCAGCAAACTGTGTTTGTCAAAAATATCCATTCGGTTTACCTTAATCTGAATTCTATGTACTCCACAGAAGGGAGATATAATTCAGCTCCTCACATGCTGACGGACTGGGGTGGACTGGTGAACATCTCATACTAGAAGCTTAACATCTAGTTCCTTTTCCCCCAGTGTGCATAAGTAAGTGCTTGACACTGTAAGCTCTTTGGGTACTGATGTGAATGACTATACTGTACCTTCCCAGTAAAGTGCTCTATAATATGTGTGGTGATATGTAAACACAGGTAAACAATTGTAATACATGTTTCTAGCTACTATATAAAAGGAGAGAACAGTAAAAAAGGGAAAAAAATAATTACCCTCTTACAGCAAATTGGCCTATTCTTGCAGAGGTTGTTTTTCCAAATATATAGAAACTCACACACATACAGAGGATACCCTTATTGGACATGGCTGAAATTGGCCCCAGATTGAACAGAAGGATAGTGTGAATGGTAGACAAAGAGCCAAGAACAACTTGAGATACAAGCTGAACTACAATGTCAAGGTACGTTAGTGTCTGACTGCACCATCCATCGCTTTTTTTTTTGCAGCAGCAGAGGTGGGCTTAAAGGAAGAGGACCCTGAAGGAATCCACATAATTTTTGGGGAGTTTTAATGCCTGATTTTGAAGATATTGCTGATAATAATGAAATTAAAAAATTAAGTGAATCCAAACATAGCTGTATATCCATTTGAAAGTCTTGGGGGCAAATATTGATGGTAAATTCTTAACATTTTAGGTAAACTACTGAAAAAATGAAAAAAACATGGTAGGCTGGCCATTGTCATGGGGGATGCTTGTGGGACGCCATAAAGTTTGATGAGGGACAACTGGCCAACATGTACTAGAGACAAAGACTACAGGAAGGTGTTTTACTACAAGAATTAAGAGGCACCGCATTTTAACATTAAAATTGGCAAGCAGCAGAACAACAGAAGCAAAGGCAGGAGTTTTACAAAATACAAAAATAAAGACAATTTAGAGGATGCAGAAGTGTAAATTTGACCAGTAGCAGGACCATTTTATGCCTAACGTTTATTTTTACTATCAGGATAGGTTGAGGGTGCAGTGAATGTAACTGATATATTTTGAGATGGTATAGGTGCACAGTGTTCTTGCATTCATTTTATTTTTCTTTGAAACATTGCAGCTATGTTATGTAAACAAAAGGCAGCTCCAAGAACATATAGTCAGTAACAAGTGAATGCTGCACTTTGAGCATCCTGAACTTAAAAAAAAGACACTATCAACATAAAACAAAAAGCAAGAAACCCCCCAAAGAAATTAAACCCACAAACACCCCAAATATGACCCCCGAAACTGAAGCCACCTATTTTTAAAGTACGTTTTGCTGCAGAAAAAAAAGAACCTAACCTAAAATAAAGGCACTGTCAAAATATCCCCAAAATAAATGTAGACCCCCAAAGCACCAGCCCCTAAAACAAAAGCTAATTTTTTTTCTAAAGGGAATTTTTGCAGCAATGGATAGGATAGCAACTAACAAGCTAAAAGTGACCACTAGCCTCAAATTAACCACAACATAAAATAATGACAAAAAAAGCCCCCAATAATAAGAGCAAAACATGCAGCAAAGGTGACTCATTGCCCAAGGAGCTAGAAATCAGAATTAAAGTACAGTTTCCTAAATTACCTTAATCTCTCCCTATGCAGTGGGTCAGCTCCCCCTATGTTTTCTTCATAGCAGTTTCCAATACACTGAAACTATGGCTGCTCTATGCCCCCCACCTTTATAGTTAGGGGGCTGGTTTAACCAAATGTCCCCTGTATTGGTCCTTCAAAGCCTTCTGGCCATAGTTCAAGGACCATGCAGTGCATTATGGTTAAAAAGAGATTCTCCCAGGCGAATCAGCACATACATTTGCCAGGGCTTTGAATCTCAAACCCGCAGGATTCACCTTGAACCCATGGTAAAAGCAAACTCGAAACTCATCCCTATTCATATGTTACAATAATGTCAGCACATCAGCACACATGAAGACTAAGACTATACCACTTTAGACTAATAAAGGATGACCTACATAAAGCTCTATACCATACCAAATTCAAAGATTTTACATTATAATGATTAACAGTGTATATATAAGCAAACTTTTTTTTAGTTTTAGAAGGAGCAGAGTAGAAAACTCTCTCAGGTTATTTTTTTGCCGTCTGTGTCCTGCTGCTGTCCTTCACTTCCTGGTTTGGAGACACAACAAGAAATGAGAGGAACTCTCTCTAACATGACTTACATTTCCTTTCATCTCTTGCTCTCAGGACAGCTCTTAAACTTAGGAATCCCAATTATTTTGTGTCTCAATGACAATGCTCATCAGGATAAATACATGGGGACAAAGGATCTAACCCTTCACCATTCCATGCAAAAGTAAAAACAAAATCTTACATACAGTTTAACTGATGATAAAAGTGTTGGAACTCCACTTAATTTTACCCGGAGGCCTTCTTTTTTTCAGAACCTGTTGAATATGCTGAAATTGGGCATGAAATGTTGCTGACTTGATTAATCTATTTCTTGGTTCAGCTGAATTAATAAATGTGTTGAATTTAATAAATGTAAAAAGTCAGTTATATATCATCTGTCTAGAAAAAAATAACAAACAGTCAGCATATTTGTAATATATATTAATTTCATGCAAGATTGAAACTCAGTTAAAATGTGCGTGAATTAGCAAATCAAGCTACAGTATTTAGGTCACTGTTATAAGTTCGTCTCTATTTACAGGGCAGTAAAGAAATTGTTTCGCAAAGGGGACTCAAGTAAGGACCACAATGCGGGACTTGAGTAAAGCCTAAGGCAGAAGAGCACATCTGATAGGCAGCTATGTGATCTGTGCATCCTTGAAGTGGTTGCCAAGTGGTGCTAATCAAGCAGTGAATCGCGTCTGACTTCTGGGCTTTCCCTGTCACACTATTTTCTCTTATAGCACACTATTCAGATCAAAACGTAAGCATGCAGTATTTTCTAAAAACCATTCACAAGACAACAAAGGTCCTCCAGCAAAAAAAAGGATACCAGCTAGATATGCCAAGATGATAGTAATGAAGATCACCAGCACTCACAAGTGACCCTGATTAAGGGACCCTGCGCGGTCCCGAAACGTTGGCTGTTTGATATATGTGACGTCATTCTACAATAAAGAGAACTTCTGGATTTCTTCCATTTGTGAGTGCTGGTGATCTTCATACTATCATCTCTGGATTCGCACAGCGCCATCCGTGGACATCACTGCGAGCACCATTGCTATTCCATAGATGCTGTATGGTGTGCATGCAGGGGACACTTCTGCTGACAAAGCTAGATATGCTGGACTTGTTTCTCTGGGGAAGAGTGTGACAATTTATTTAATCAAAAGGAAACTATTATGGTTTTTGGTGATAATGACTTTATATTTTCATGTGTTCAATTTATTTTATTTTAGGCTAGGTCCACACCTAGACGACACCTTGCCACGCGGTCAGGAGTCGCCAAGGTTTGCAGCACGGATGTCACCCCATTGAAATCAATGGGGCCACCGGCAATCGCTGCCTTCATTGTACAGGACCGCGCAATCCCGGGATGCGGTTCCTGAGTGTCGTGCGGTGTAGTGCAGGTGTGAACCTAGCCTTACAGTTTGTTTAAAATCTTTATTTTACAAATAAATATTTAATAGAGGGTCAGTGACTGAGGAATAACAAAGCCATTTGGATTTTCTAAAGAAAGAGCATGAAGTAAAGTAGTTGTTTCCTTTCAGACTGTCTCTCTATATTTAAAACTTTGTATGAGTCTGACAGAGAAGGGAAAGTGGGAAGGAAGGAGGAGGGATGTGAACAACTATGAGCTCTGTAGTGAACAGGCTTTTATAAGATTAGTATTAAATGTGTGAAAGGATCCTGGAGCTTCACTTTCTGGAAATCAAATATAAAATATTAATATTTCATATAGACTTTACAAAAAATGTTTTGTAGTCCTAAACACAAATACATAAACATATTTTTTTTATACATGCTCACACTGCCATTGTAATTGTAGCACTTCTCCTGGGAGATTAAATGACTCCCTTAGTGGTATGCCAGGCTAGCATTTCCATCTCAGTTCTGGTTCTTGGTGTCGGTGCAAAATAAGTTGGCTATCACTCTAGTCTTTTTTATATTGTTTGCTGAACTTAATTCTAGTGTTTAGGGATACAGGATTCCCAAAAATTGCACAAAAAATAACATTTATATGCAAAGCATAAGCATAGCACATAGTGTTCAGTTGTTCTCTCCCCTTTGTGGAGCAAAATCCTGTAATTTGAAAAATGTGTGTCATGCTTGTGGTGCCATTCATTGTTAATAGCAACCCAAGGACGCCAAGCAAGATGCGCGCTTGTTGTGGTTAACAAATGCACAAAGCCGCAAAACGCGCATGAACTTCTTTACTGCTTTAGTTGTGCCAAAGGCGTGACATGAATTGCTACAAACACGCAACAAGACACATAAACATCATGTGCGATATCTCACTGTACAAGTGCGAATGGGGGCTAAGTGCCCTTGCATAATGCACCTGGTGTGAACCAGCCCCTGTGCATATGCTGAGGGAGCATTTAAAAAGTGTAGCTGGATTCTACAGTGCTTCTAACTATTCATACATTTCTGAGAATTTCAAAGCCCAAATGAAGTCACAGAAATACATTTTCAGTAAAAAAAAAGCTATTGTACTAACTACCACCGTTTACACAGACTTACCTTCATCTTCAGTTCCTGTTATAGCTTTATGTACGTGTCTATGACTGTACAGTCCAATAGGCACCAACATTTTGTGTTTTGCCCAGTGGACTCCAAAATCTAACAGGAATGACTAAACACACCCTGCCCATTCACCCTCACTACAATTCTGTTTAAGAACAATAGAAAGGAGGATGTGGCAATAACTTATCCATGCCAGCATAGAACACGGAGAGGGAGAGCAGGAAACTATTTTGAGTCATTTCCAATTAAAAATCAGTTATACATCATCATACATAGTGATACAGGGTTATTATTTAACAAAAAAGCATGAGACTTAAATTGGCCTTTAAAATACACCTGTGCTGAGACTATGAACATTAAGCTGGGTTTACATTGTTACGCTGCATTAAAAAAAATAGTGCATGCAACTTTGTCGGTGAGTTTGGTGCATTGGGCAGCCCATTTAAATGAATGAGGCTTGTTTTAAAGTAATCTTACTGCTTGTTCAGAAAATGTAAATACTGGGTTCACACTGTTGTTCTGCATAAATGTGTGTTACGTTAAGCCAACTCATTTATTTGCATGGGCTGCCTAATGTAACAAAACACACCAAAAAAGGTGCAAACACTATTTTTCATAATGGAGTGGACTACAATGCTTGCCAGTGCACAATGGTGTATTGTGGGGTGCTGCAATACATTCTGTCAGCAAGATGCATTGGGTTGCCATTTGTTCTGAATGTGACCGCATTGCACCAAAGTGCCTGACATGCATTGCAGTAATAGAGTGAGGACTTGGTGTGCACTGTCTAGGTGTAGGTTTACTTTGAGGACATGGTACTTACTATGGTTGAGCTTTAACCCCTTCGTGACGGGAGACGTACACTGTACGTCCAGCCACAAAGGGACCAAATGACTCGTCACGTACACTGTACGTGACGAGTTATTTGCTGCACTAGAAGGCTGCTAACCGCTGAGAATCAGCGGTTACCTTTCAGTAATAGATGTCTAACTATCTAGAGATCCATTACTGAAAGGGTTAACCTTTTTCAGACACCCGATACCTTAATATCGGGTGTCTGAGAGTCACAGCAAAGCAGACACACATGTCGGCTTTTGCCGGCATTCTGACAGCTCGTATAGATCGAGAGATATCTCTCTCAAGCTATACTGGCTTTTTTTTTTTTTATCTTTTGACTTTCAAGAATAGATACAAAATGTTATGTATTAGACACATAATGTATCTATTCTTGAAAGTAGAATGTTTAAGTTTTCTGAAACATTCACTGACAGCTGAATCCTGAACTGCTGCAGGATCAGTGTCACTAACTTATTATCGGCTGTTCTGAAGTTTGAAGCAGCCTGATAATAAAAAAAATGTATTAATTTATCAAGCAGTAATAGTGAGATTAATTCACAATGACTGCCTGATATAATTAAATAAATAAAATTTGTCAGTATAAAAAAAGTGAAAAGTGTAAATAAATTTAAAAAAATAGTGAAAAGTGTAAAAAAATTAAAAATAAGGGACAAATAAATGAATGTATGTATTGCATTTTTTTTTAGCTGTGCTGGTTTTGTTAAAAAAAAATACTACAAATCAAAACTGGGAAAAAAAGTTTTTTTTTACGTTTTTTCCTCTTTTTTTAATTTGTATTGGTCCTAAGTGAGGCGTTAGACACACATATGTGATATAAATATATAGCCCTATCTGTCCTCTAAAAAACAATATATAATATGTGTGGGTGCACTTTGTAAGAAAGTATGTTACTGACGTGGAAGAATCACACAGCAAAAATGTCAAAAGTGTGTCAGTCATTTACGAACAGAAACCAAAAACAAGCTCAGTCATGAAGGGGTTAAGATCTTGGTGAGATTTCAAGAGTCCATTCTGGAGTTTGCTGGTTTTTGACCCAGGTAGTATTCATATCTTCCAGTCATTCTGTATACACCACACTATTAGCTACTACTGACTAGACAACTACAAACCAGGGTTAGGAAAGGACTGCTAGGATGTCCAGAATGTAACAGCTAAAGCTTAAAAGTTGTGAATGCCACACTATTTAAAACTATACCCAACAGAGACAGAAAACCTTTAAATATCCCTACCTGCATTACTCACATACACAAGACACTCCATTCTTACAATGCCCAGTTTTTGCTTATACCATGTCCCCTTCAATATCAAGGTCTAACCCTGTGCTTTCCCCATGAAGGCCATAGCAACAGTTTCATATTAAAGCCCCTGCAGCAGGTTATACTTACATTTCGGTTGCTCCCCTACCACTTTATTCACTGCCAGGATCAGGGAGAATAAGTTCTTTGTAAGCTCAAAGTTCATACTAGTAGGGGCTTACTCAGGGCCTAGGACTTTCTCCCTGTCCCTATGTGATGTAGCTGGTTCTTAGCGTCTTAGTGCCAGAGTAGCGAGGAAGCAAAGGGAACGTAAGTATAATTTTTTGCAAGGTCCGCCACTGAAGTGAACTTTTTGCTCAGCTCCTGCATGGGAAAAGCACAAGTCCACTTTAAGACTTTCTTGAAAAATTCAGTTTGACTATAATAGGGGTAAGACATGTGCATTATAATATAGTACCAGTAATGCCTTAATGTGGATTGTAGAAAAATGAAACACAAAATAATCTACAAGAATGTACATAGGTATAAAGAAATAATAGCAGAATTGTTTATACCAAAAGGTTTAGGGAAACGTTGAATATGCACAATTTTACGACTTCTTTCCATACATCCTTACCTCCCCGGTGCATCAGGGTCAAAGCAAGTCTTGCTAGTATTCCCATGGTCTTTGGTTAAGCAACAGTCTCCATCATCATAGTCATCTCTTGCGGTGTTGCATTCAAAGTGGCATACTCCATCACCTTTCTTCCTAGAATTGCATGGTCTGAAGAACTCACAGTCACCACCATCATTGCCAGTAAGTAGATGCTTACATTCAGGATCACATTGGTCATTGCCGACTTTCCCTGGCTCACAACCAGGAAGCACTACTCGATTTCGTAGGCTAGAGTTATGAACCTCCATTATGTTTAGCTGCCAGCGAATGCTGTATGGGCTAAAAGCATCAGATAAAGCCTGATGTTGCCTCTGAATTTGCTCAGCACTTACCAAAGGCCTGGAACCATCATCTTTACACAGATTGACCACCCGGTAATGGACCTCTTTTTCCCATTTTGCCCCAGGCTGGCTATATCCAGCAGATACATCCGGCAAATCACATAAAGTTTTCCCACAAGGAGGAAGTAAGATGGAGGAGATCATGTCCTTTACTGGAACAAGCCCTGGTACAACTTCCGGATGCACCCCATCTCTGTATATGCTCCATATATTCCTGGACAACAATGAGAAGCTTTGTACTCCTAGTAAAGTCTGATATGGTCTTCTCATGGATTCAGTTCTCAACTGTTTCTGAGTCCTAACCTCTGACCACAGATGGAGGGAGAAGAGATAGCCTCGATAGTGGTTACCAGTCTCTGAGTTGTCTCCACCAACCAAGAGGGATCTGCATATTGATAAATAAGTACTATGAAGGGGACCCAGTTGATCTTCTGCTCTAGCAACTTGTACTCCATCCACATAGAGTAACATTTGTTGCCCATCATAGCTAGCAGCAAGATGACTCCAAGTTCCGGGGTTGTAGCTTTGTGGAGACAACAAGGTAGTAGCACTTGGAGAACGGTCAGTCCGGAGTGAGAAGTAGAAACGTGCATCTTTTTTTGACCCGAACACAGCAGGACGTATACCAATAGACCAACCACGGTCACTCACCACATGAGAGCAATTATCATACATGCCTGGTAGAAGACACAAAGAGGGATAGCTGATAAGGAGTTTGCATAGCTAAGCATAAGGGTTACATTTTGTAGGAAAATCACATTATAAAATAAAATCATCTTCACCTCTAGCCATCAGAGATCCAGTCATAGATGGCTGTGTAATAAAGCCAACTTGACTTTTATCCCAATGACTGCAGAAAAAAAAATCTCTTCACGGTGAATTGCAATTATAATGCACTTGCAGGTAGTCTCCTGGATTCATACTATCATTAGTTTCTCAAGGACCTAATCAACACATTGTAAAAACTACATTTCCCGAATCAAATTAAAGAAAAAAAATCTTCAGAAATCTGATGATTTTACAAACATTTTCTTAGCATGTCAAAACAGCATGACAATTGACATTTTTTTTTCTTTATAAAAGCACACCTTTTCCTCCACTTCCGCTATAAGCCAATTAAGGCTCCTGTGTATGTTATCACAATCTCATGTTATCTAAGTAACTGAAAGTCACAAATTAAGTGGAAAGAAGACAGCAGGAAGATCTCAAAAGCAGTGACTACCGCTTATTTAACCTTCTCCCGTGACCCAAAGCTCAGCTATTGCCTGCGATATACTGAGAGCGCCACAGCTGGGACGGATCCGGACAATATTGTTGAGATCTGAGTGACAGCTGGCTTTGCCTATCTACCTCTCCCCCGTTCATTCCTCCACTCAGCGCGGGAGAATCGGAGAGGGGGGATCCCTGCAGGGAGCGGTGACTGACAGTGACTGCTCACTGCAGGGAGACAAGCGGAAGTGAGTGGATTGGTGCATGTTTCTGCTCACTTCCCGATCAATAGAACCGACCTGTGACAACTTCTTTGTCACAGGTGGGCTCTAACTATGAGGATGAGTGGAAATCACTCACCTCATAATTCTCCTTTAAGTTAGGGTTATATTCTGTAAAGCAGGAGTGCTTAAAGTGAGTTCTGTTTGAATGAAGCCTGCAAACAATGTGCAACTTAATTCATAAATACATTGGAGAGAATTTATCAAAACTGGAGCAGACAGAATCTGGAGCATTTTTTTCAGTTTGTTCAGTTAAGACTTAAAAATGAAAGATAGAAGCTGATTGGATGCCACAGACAACTGCTCCAGATTATGTGTGCTCCAGTTTTGATATATTCCCCTCATTGTAACAATATTTTTAGAATGTATTTTGGTTAAAAGCTGTATGAATAAAGCCTGCAAACAGATTTTGTGGAGGTAAGTCATAAACGCATTGTAACAATATTACTAAAAGGTAATGAAAAGAAAAACAAATGTATTTTTCCTGTGATTTGCACATAAAGTCAGTTCTAGAGAGCCTGAAGTGTAAATAAATAAATAAGCCTTTGTTATACCTAATTAGTTCTAATTGGCACCTTCATCTGTTCCATCTAATAGATATTTTTGTATATGCGTTTTACCTTTTGAACATAAACCTTTTTTTTTTTAGTCTTTATTCAGTTGGACCAGTCTTGTAGCACTACAAATTAAAAAACAAATTACAGAATTGAAAGACGCCTTTATGTGTAAATACATTTATCATGGTTTGTAGCAGAAACATAATGTTGGTACATTTATGAAAGGGACAGATCACAGAATAAACATTGCACTTGCCAGAGGAGACGGCAAAATTATGCAAAGAAAACATTTTGGTATTTTAATGTTAATGAAAACCTGGTTGAGTTTTTACATAATAGTTTTGACTATTAGAGGGGGTTATTCACAAAAGGGTGAAGAGTTTGGAGAAGGCAGGAGAAGTGAACAATCTAGGACAACATAGCTGAACTGGAAAGTGAGCTGAATTGGAAAATGTTTCCAAATCAGCTATTTTGGCCTAGATTGTTCACTTCTCCTGCCTCCTCCAAACTCTTCACCCTTCAGTGAATAACCCCCTAAATTGCATAGAAGTGATCGAACTCTTCTCCACAATACAAAACTAAAAACGTTTTGGTTGGCGTTTCACTTTAATTTACAGTTAATGTTCCATTGAAATGTATGCCAAATAATTATTTGTGCTGTAAAATAAAGCCAAAAGGGAAGAAGTAAATTGAATGTGGACAGTTCATTCATGGCTGCATAACTCTAAAATCAAAGTTATAAGGAATTCCCATATTTACATTTTATCATATAGTTGCTCCATTAATACAAAAAAAACCCCTAATAATTAGGGGAAATTGTGTATTGCTTCTATTTTATTCCCATTAAATCTGAAAACGTATATTTATTTAAATAGGGTGCCCTCATCATTAATGTAATACATTTAATTTTTGGCTGGTGGTCAGTGGGAAGAATGCAGCATCCTGCCCACTGTCCTGAAATGTAAATTCTACTTCCCACTGACCACCAATGTAAAGAACATTAATACCACCCACCAAGTCATTGTTTCCACTGAATTGCCTCCAAGAATTGTCTTTATTTTTGTACATATTGTCATGGCTGTGCTTTTGTTGTCTTTGTATTGGCACGATTGTTGCCCACATATTGTCAAAATTGTCGATTGGTTGCCCATGTATTGTCAAAATTGCCCATTTGTTGCCTACATATTGTCACTATTGCCCATTGTTGCCCACATATTGTCATGATTGCCCATTAGTTGCCCACAAATTGTCACGATTGTCCATTACTTGCCCACAAATTGTCACAATTGTCCATTGGTTGCAGGTGTATTTTCACAATTGCCCATTGGTTGCCCAAGCATTGTCACAATTGCCCTTTTATTGAGTATGCATTGTCACGATTGCCCATTGTTGCCCATTTATTGCCACAATTGAATGCTGCCTGTACACTGTAAGGACAGCCATTTGTTACCCATGTATTACCAGGATTGCCCATTTGTTGCCCACAGATGGAAATAATTGACTGTTTGTTGCCAACATATTGTATACGGTTGCCCGTGTATTGTCAGAATTGACATTCTTTGCTTACATATTGTCAAGTGAGCAATATTTAGAAAACCATGTGACTATAAATAATATTACTATAATAAAATAATAATACAATATTATTAATCCACTACAGGCTTCTTGCTATCAAACCGCACTGCTGTTATGCCCATGTTTCTCCATAACCAATAATGTGTAATTCTATTAAACCCTTAAATGTTATTTTATATTTTACTGACATGATTTATATGCAACATTCAGCTTCCGTTGTCTCCTTTTCTTTTCTGTCCATTATTATTTTTTGTTTAATTCCATGATTATTACTGAAAATAATTATAATGTTCAGAGGAGGGGGACGATAACCTGCCTTGGATGTCAAACACACTCCACTGTGTGTCCGGCCAGCATTAGGCCATCTATGTGCTGTATAACCACAATTTTGGATGCATAGTTGACCACAGAGATAAGGGTCAACTATTGTGTAATTGTGTATTGAAGCCTGCAGAGCAATGCAATCGAGATCAGTGCATTGCAGGTGCAATTTTCAGGCTCTAGTATTGTTTACATCTCAGCCCCAGGTCCCTACAGAGGTATGGATCTTTTGTTATAGGGCTGGAGGAGGTAAACAATGAACTGAGCTGGCACTCTATGAGTTTCTCTGCCCTGCTGGCTGGGCCTGAGAATGGATGATGCAGAACTATGCACAGCCACGCTAAATTTGAAACACGTCCTCCAAGGAAAGCACTGTTCTCCAGCATTGTTTACATCCCAGCCCCAGGTCCGTATGAAGGCATAGATCTTTTGTTATAGGGCTAGAGGAGGTAAACAATGAACTGAGCTGGAGCTCTATGTGAGTTCTTCTGCCCTGGTGGCTGGATCTGAGAATGGATGATGCAGAACTATGCACAGCCACGCTAAATTCGAAACACGTCCTCCAGGAAAAGCACTGTTCTCCGGCATTGTTTACATCCCAGACTCCGGCCCATACGAAGGCAGAGATCTTTTGTTATAGGGTTGGAGGAGGTAAAGAATAAACTGAGCTGGCGCTCTATGAGTTCCTCTTCCCTGGTGGCTGGATCTGGATGACACAGATCCATCCAGAGCCATGTTAAATTTGAAACAGGATTCTCCAGGGAAAGCATAGATGCCAACAGTCCTACATCTTGGTGCTCTGTCCCACTGATGCTGTGTCCCAAGATCACAGCATCATCCTTATTTCAGTTACTGAGCATACTAGTGGGTATCACTGAGTGAATTATGACCGCAAGTTAGAAGTCCCTGGAGGAGAGCGTGGTATGTGTCGGCCATGAGCGAGGGTGCCATGGTCCTGGGACGAAAATGTTGAAAAGTATGGGTATTTCAGTAAGTGGAAAGGGGGCAGTGTGAGGGTGCAGGATGTTATTCATATTACACAATAAATACGGTTGTAACATAAACCATATTCACATTAGTGGAGTATGCCGTTAAGAATGTACACCTTACTTAAGGCAGTTTTAACTGATTGCGCCGTAAACTACATTTACCTCTGCTGTCAGCTAGGATTCTGATTGGCTAAGCGAGAAAGCTCCAGCCAATAGTAAAGCATACTGCCCCAGCGTCCAGGCAAAGGATAGGTTAGCCGCGTCCTGAGCTCCCCACCCTACACACAGCGAGATGCACGCCTCTGTCTAGAGAAGAAGGAGCACAGCGCCACCTAGGGGCTCCTACGCTGCAAAACAGATCGGGAACTGATAGTACTCCTTTGGTGGCTTTCTGTTGGATGTCCGTGGTGAGGGGGGTGTGGCTCTGTGCAGTGGACGGGAAAGCTGTGATGGCACTGTCCGGTTGTGTGAGGTACGGTGAAGGTGAGCACTGGGCGCTGTGAGGTGTTGGTCATGGCACTGATCTTCCTTCCCTAGCTGACTTCCTGACAGCAACCAAAATGTATGGTAGACCTTGTGCCTTGTGACCTTCGACATGCTGGTGAAAGGGTTTTCTAAGAGTGCCGTCGTTCCTGGTCACCGACAAGGTGGGCACATCAGCTCTTTAAAGGCATAGTCCACCGTTTAAAAAAATATATAATAAATGCACTCACATGAATAAAAATGTGCATTTCTTACATAGCTACATTAGAGCCTGCAGAGCATGCTCCTGCATCATTTTCATCCAAGTCACAGGCCAGTATGGAGGTGCAGAGCTTCTGTTATGGGGCTGCAGAAAGGAATCAATAGACTACAAGTGATGTGAGGTCACTGCGGAGGAAGGTGGGACTTGTTGTTTTCCCATTCAGAGATCCCTGTGAATGGACAACGTACCTTGTGGGACTGCACCAGCAAACGATGCGTAAATGTGTTCAGAGAGATTTGTTGTGTGGACACCTCTGCTGGATACCATGTAATATTCTGACCATTTGCTTTTCTACACCGCTCAAGGCTCAGTCCTGACTTAAAAGAGATAGTTCTCTTAAGGGTTACAGAAGGACATATACTAACCTTCTCCTGTGACCCAAAGCTCAGTATATTGCAGGCTATTGCCTGCTACATACTGAGAGCGCCGCAGCCGGGACGGAATGACTGACAGTCACCGCTCACTGCAGGGAGATGATCGGAAACTGAGAGGATCTGTGCATGTTTCTGCTCATTTCCCGATCAATAGAGCCGACGTGTGACAGTGTCATTGTCACAGGTCGGCTCTAACTATGAGGATACAGTAATACCTTGGTTTACAAGTAACTTGGTTTGAGAGCGTTTTGCAAGACAAGCAAACATTTCTGAAAAATGTTGCCTTGATATACAAGCAATGTCTTGCAATATGAGCAAAATTTTGTAGAAAAGCGCCACCCGAATAAGGCTTGTAGCAGTGCGAGCGATGAACCTGTTTAACGACAATGCATGTCACATTGGATAGATTCCTTGTTTAAACGGCTCTCTAGATCGGGAAGTGAGCGAACACATACCATTGCACACTAACTTCTCGATCATCTCCCTGCAGAGAGTGGTGACCGTCAGTCATCACCCACCGCAGGGATCCCCCCCCCTCCACGCAGCTGGGCGGCTACAGAAATGTTGTTATCCGCTTCAGCTGCGGCGTCTTAGTATACCCCGAGCAGCAGCTCGCGGTATACTGCGGCGTCTCAGTATAACGCGAGCTACATATACTGAGCCTAGGGTGACGGGAGCACGCTAGTTTGTGTCCTCCTGTTACCCTAAGGAGAACTATGGGGAAAAGCCTTAACCCCATAGTTCTCCTTTAAAATTCTTCATGCAGTTTTTACTTGGATTAGGGTTTCTTGGCTTCTTTTGAGTTAAAAAGTTCTACTTGCTTCTTCTTTGTAATGTGTGGAGGGGTTGTGAGGGGTTAAATGGTTTAAAAGCCTGGCTTCTGCATTCAAGTGTCAATGAAGTTAATAGGAGGAACACAATCCTCATGTGTTTCTACAGTGTGGAAAATAATTATTTAATCCCCAGCAGATTTTGTAAGTGTGCCCACTTACAAAGAAATGAAAAGTCTATAAGTTTTTATCCCTGCACAGATTTTACCAGCACACAACCTTTTGCACTGGAGACACCATGACAGAACTGGAACTAGCCGATAATACCAGCACACAGCCTCCCTGCAGTGCAGTGAATTTACCAGCGCAGAGCTGTGAGAGGAGGATAGACGCCGGCCGCCTGTGACAGTTTCTCTCCTCCCCGCTGGGATGTAGAGCGTCACCCAGTGGGGGAGGAGGGAAAGAACGGATGCACCGATGTATCACCCAGGCAGCCGATATATCGGTACATCCCTAGTTCTAACCAATATTTATTTGCCAGGCAGCCAAAGCTCTAAGTCTAACCTTGACATACGTTCACTTCAACCCCTAAACTTCATCCTGAACCTGAATTGAAAACAACTTACCTAAACCACTGCTAGCAAATCAGCAGGTATCCCTAGGTGTCCGCATATCTGATAAGTCCTTCTTTCAACCCCCATACAGCCTCGGTGGGTCCTTGGCTAGAACTACAGTGTAAAATATCGGTAGGAGCAGCAATGTTATACAATCAAGAAAACAAAATATTATAATCAGTAGGCATAGCATTGAAATAATTACTTTGGGTCTTTTCTGGAATAACTGCAATGCAATGCTGGCAAAACTGATGTAAGTCAAGCAGGTGTAATCCATTGACATGCTGATGTTTAGTTCTCCTTCTAGTTGTATCAAAATGAGTGCAGTATTCCTTCTGATTGTGCGGGGCATTGCAACAAAAAAATGTGGACATGGTGCACAGTCTGAGATAAGCTGCTATTTCATCTTCAGGAGCAAGCTCCCGTCCATCTTATTTCTTGTTTAAATACAGTAAATAGCGCAAACAACAACAATTGCCATAGAGAAACATTATTTTGACATAATGCACACCAGATTGCACATTTACTCATTTGGAAGCAAGCTGTGTTAATTTATTTTAATAACCAAGTTATTTTTTGTGGTTATCCAGCACACTACAGATGTTCACAGTACACATTATTTATCTTACAAATCATATTGAAAATCTACAGCGTTAATATCTATTAGATGTAAGATGCTGTTTCTTCTAAACGTATGTACAGTAGAAGATAGCAAAGATGTTCAGCTCAGGTGCGAATAAGAAAACTAACATTGCCCCCTGCAGATGTTATAAGAAAACTGCAGCGTTACCAATGAATGAGCTTGGAACACATTAGACAATGACAAATATTATTGCCTGTAAAATGAAAGTTACAATATGTCAGGATCTTTAAGAGTTTCCCCCAATTCGCATGGACCAGGGAACCCACAGGACCTTGCTGGCAGTTGCAGTAATGTGATGTCTTAACAAGCCAGGGACTTGTGTCAATTTTCATGCATAATTAGAACTGGTGAAAAGGTCACAGCAAAGCAATAGATATGAGTGTCCCAGAATAGAGGCTCTGCTTCATTACGGCTTATATGAGATTCCCTTTCGTTTGGGAATGAAAAAAAAATAAATATGCAGCATTTGAAAATAATAATCTCTTAATGCGACATACTTGAAGCAATAATTCCCTCTAGTGGCTAAAGATGGGTATTGCTATTAGGGAAGGGTTAATTAATATTAGTATTATATCCATCTGGTATACTGTTATAAAATAGGTCAGAAGGGCAGTCAGTGTCTTAGGAATAATCAGAGAGTTTTGTAATGTTCATTTCATAGTTATTAGACATATATTTACTATAATGGTCTATAATGTTTGGCCAGATATTGCTCAACTACATTTCTATAGTGTTGCTGCTAGCAGGTATGCATTGGATTTATTAAACGTAGTGGAAAGACGTGGGCATGTGCAGCTCAGAACAATAAACATGGGGGGTAATTCATCAAAACTGGAGCAGACAGAATCTGGAGCAGTTGCCCATGGCAACCAATCAGCTTCTCTCTTCAGTTTGCTCAGTTGAGATTTGAAAATGAAAGATAGAAGCTGATTGGTTGCAGTGCAAATCTGCTCCAGATTTTGTCTCCTATATGTAACCAAAACAAATTTACAAATTCACTTCCTTCACTTTTTATAAATCAACCCCAATGATCTCTACAACGTAACATTCTTCAGTCCACAGAGCACACCGTGTTCCTGATTAGACATATGTATTTTACTAGTGGCCATATGAACAAAGGTCTAATATAGCACTGGGATATTATCTGTTTTTGTCTTGTGAAATATGTAAATGGAATTGATGCGCTTAATGTCATGCTACTTAGAGGTCAAAAGTAAAAGATGGACTGTAAATGTTCACCTTTCCTGCTGTCCGCACCTTTGAATGCTACAGCAAGCCTGAGAAATCTTCATGTGGAACACCCAGTGATACCAACACTTCTCAGCTCTCCATGGTTCCTGCACCTGGCATCCACGTCACTACTAAGGGATGTGGAGGTCAGCAGCAACAACCGTGAAAGTTGGGGGGGATCCAGGACATCAGCACTACCCGTGGCGGAAACTACCGCCGGTGCAGACGCATCAGGGCCTCGGCCTGTGGGGGGCCCAGCACAGTCCCAGCGACAGATGGTACCCAGCGGCCAGCGGGCCCCCCATCTCTGCGCCGAGAGTGTCGGATCGTCCGTTCATCCGACACTCCCGGCGCAGAGATGGTGGGCCCGCCGGCCGCCGGATACTGATGGTTGCCATGGCGATAGAATGCTTAGCCCGATCGGGAGCTGCGCTGTGTAATCTGTGCTGATACAGCGGCGCATCCATGCTTTCTTTCCTCCTCGCTGGGCGCTGCTCTGTGTCCCAGCGGGGAGGAGAGAAAGTGACAGCCGGCCGAGCGCTGCGGGAGGAGAGCGCTGTGTTTGTGGGTTTTTTTGGGGGGGGAGGCAAAAAAAAATCTTGCACTAGGGCTCTTTGTTCCTTAGGTCCGCCACTGGCACTACCAGAAGTGCTAGCTTCACTGAGGAAAGGTGATTGACATTTCCGGAGATGTTAGTTGCTTGAGGATTTCACATGATAGTTGCTTAGTATTGGAGCTGCACAGCGGCTTAGTGGTTAGCACTTCTGCCTTGCAGTTCTGTTATCCTTGTTTTGAGTCCAGGTTCAACATGGACACTATCTGCATGAAGTCTGCATGTTCTGCCTATGCTCGGGTGGGTGTCCTTGGTGTACTCTTGCTTCCTCCTATACTCCAAAGACATACTGGTAAGTTAATTGGCTCTGTATGTGTGCCTATGGGATCAGGAACTTAGATTGTAGGCTCCTTGAGGGCATGGACTGATGTGAATAAATAGTATGTAAAACACTGGAAAAGTGTGTACATACTTGTAGTAAATAAATACATTTGCTGGTGAAGGCAGCAGGAAAAGTGAGCATTTACAATAATCCTTTACAGATATAGCTTGATTATTAAATTATAATGACAGGTTAGTTTTAAGGCAAAGTCTACCAGACAGTGAAATGTTCTGGCTCCTGCAGACTCTTCCTCCAGTCCCTTGGTATGAATTTCAGTTATAGGGACAGGAAGAAGAATGAATTAACTTAATCACCTCACTTGTATTACATTGAGAACTACTGGCTTTCTGCCACGGTGGCTTATTGGGCTTGTAGTCTCTCCATTCACAGATCGTGTCAAAGTATCGGTGAATAATGACATGGCTGTGCGGACAGAGCCACACACACATCTGCACCCAATTTAAAGAACAGACAGCAGCTTGCGGGGAGAAGAACCCTACAATTCAGGTGAGTGGGGGGGGAGAGGGTGCGGGAATGGGGGGGGGGGGGGGGGGGGTGGGGAGGGGGGGGGGTTGGGGGGGGGGGGGGGTGTAGATGTGACCATGTTTCATGTTACACCCTATATATGGCTGTAACATAAAACTTGTTATTAAAAGTAAACTTAACCTTTAAGGAGAGTGAGTTCTGATTGCTTGCTTTAAAAATGTGCATTTTAAATTGAGAAGAATAGGTATGTGGAAAGTGAGTAAACCTTTGCCAGACATGTCAGCCTTATTAGGGTACTGAAAAACTCTCCTGATTTTCTGTAGAATATATTGTAGAGTGAGTGTAATTGCTGCTCTTCTTTCATACTTCTGATATCCCGTTCATTCTTTTGTGCTGTCAGACATTTTTGTGCTGTCAGCCATACAGCATGTGGACCTAGATTTTACTCTGACAGTGCCTACAATGGTACCGTTTCTAATCCTTGCACAAAGAAACACAATAATGTATTTCAGTTTAGTATAAACACTTTACAGCACATATTTTATTTTTATATTCCAGCTGAGCTTTCGCCAAAGTGAAAATTGCACATGTATAGAAAAGCAGAAACATAGAATTGTAAGCTTGATTTCCTGCTACCTGAGACATGTAGCTCAGTCGTCCCTATTACAGAATTAAAACCACTGTCATTTTCTAACATATTTTTAAAGCAATGAATAGGGCATTAACCAAACATTCACTTCAGGTGAATTAATCGCTGATTTAAAACACATGCACCAGGAAATGCATTTGCAGTGAATGTTTGGTGAATGTAACTTTCACTGCTTTATAAATATACCCCTTGTGTTTGTATCTGTCCAAGAGTGCTATAAAATCATCCAACTTTTTCATTTGTTTCCTGTGGCAAATTGAGCTATTGTCAAAAGACTTTCAAAACATAATAATAAACAAAATAATATGCATGTCAGTTAAAGGCAGTTTAAAAAAAAAAAACTTCCTTTATGCTTTATGTAGCCCCTGTGTGTAGTAACATGAATGGGTTACCATGTCTTACGACTTTACAACAAATGACAAAGGTTTATCCTTTTGTTAAAAGTGTGAATGGAGCTAAAGTCCAATTACAAAAGCACAATTGTTCCCATTAAAAAAAATTGCAATTTCAGTCTATGCCGCAGTGCCAAATTTCACCAGCAGGTAGCAATGTGGGTGAAATCTGACATAGCATATATGTGTCCTTAGAACAATCGATGTGAATCACACCTATCTCTATTGTTCAGTACCTAGGTCACTAAAGTTATAGGAAATTCATATGGGACTGAATATTTAGACCACCTGATCTGACTTATAATCATATAGGAAAGAAAATATGCACAATGAAGAAAACGAGAAAGCCCTTAAGGTGCAGGAGAGCGCAGAGCAAAACAAAGAAAGCAGTGCATGTTTTCGCTGTAAAAAAACTGGTCACCTGAAAAAGAACTGTTCAATCTGGAAAGCTGAGCAGTGAAAGCGAGAGGAACCTGCAAGATAAAGAGCTAAGGCAGCTACAAAGGAAACTGCAGGCACATCATGGAGCGTTACCCTTAACGTGACTCAGGCACAACAAGTCACATGAGTAGTAGGGTTGCCACCTGCCCAGGATTCACCCGGACAGTTCGGGTTTTGAATGCTGTGTCCGGGTTTCATGGCAGCTGAAACCCGGACAAAAGATGTCATGCAGACAGGGGCAACCAAAATTAAGATAGGGGCTACTGGCCCCCCACTGAAAATAGTCTAAACTGTGATATTTACATATGATTGGACGCCGCTATTTCTATATGAATAAGCCATGACTCATTCTCCCAAAAAAAAATTCAGTGCGTTGCTAGAGTGTTCGGGTTTTGTTAGAAGAAAAGGTGGCAACCCTAATGAGTAGTGATGAGACTTTCTTCACAGAAATTGATTTCAGTGCAAAAGATAAAGTGTTCCTAGCAAACAGGAAAAGTATTACTGCAGAAGGTACTGGTCAAGGATTCTTGAACTGTAGTATCCTCGTGAAAAATGTACTGTATGTCCCAGATTTAGAAGGAAGCCCTCTATCAGTGAAAATAAGGGTTTCAGTTCAATTCCAGGGCAATGAATGTACAATCCAAAACAATAAGCAAGTCCTAGCAAAAGGAAAATTGGATGAACACCTATACAAACTCATCACCTCAGAGAAACAAGTCAAGACAGCCACTCATAATCCATACAACAACTGTATCCATCTATGGCACAGACAACTATGGCACCGAAACCCAGAAGCCTTAAAAGGACATTATAAAGTGAGGCTTATCAGAAGATATAACAACTTAGAGAAATGGCCAGATGCATGCTGTCAGATGCCAACCTACATCAGAATTACTGGGCAGAAGCAGTCATGACTGCAACATAGCTACAGAACAAATTACCATCAAAAGCCATTGAAAGCACCCCATTTGAAATGTGACATGAATCAAAGCCTAGCCTAGGGCACATTAGAGTGTTTGGATGTAAAGCTTACGCCTATATTCCAAAGGAGAAGCGATCCAAATTGGAGAACACAACTATTGAAGATATTCTGATGGGCTATAGTGAACAAAGTAAGGGATATAGAATCCTCCAGCCAAGGACTGACAAAATGATAATAAGCCGCAGTGTTTATTTCAATGAGAACCCATCACCAGAAAGAATGATCTAGTGAAGTTGTGAAGTGAATATGCCCAGTGAAACTGCAAAGGAAGCTGAGCCAAGTGAAGCCGCACATAAATCAGAACAAGAAGTAGAACTCACAATGTGTAAGTCAAGTTCCATTTTAAATTCTGCTGAACAACCCGAAATTAGAAGATCCACTCAGGCAACAAAGGGAATACAACCCTGCAAGCTGTCATAAACTGCTAAGACACATAGCATACTCAAACCAACATAAAAATTACCAAAACGTGAGGCCAATCAATGAAGGAAGGCAGCAGAAAAAGGAATAAAATCATTCCAAGAAAATAAAACCTGGACACCCACAGAGCTTCCCCTTGATCAAAGAACTATAGGAAGCAAATGGACTTTTAAGGTAAAGCTTGATGCAGAAGGAAATATTTACAAATACAAGGCGAGATTAGTTGCCAAGGGTTACTCCCAGAAATTTGGAGAAGACTACAATAAAACATTTGCTTCGTCGTAAATAACTCCACTATTAGGACACTCCTCATCGCAGCCAGGAAGGGCATGCAAGTTAAACACCTAGACATTAAAACCGCTTTCCTATATGGAGACATTAAGGAAGATCTCTACATGGAGCAACCACCAGGGTTTGAGCAAGGACACAACCTCGTGTGCAACCTCCACAAGAGCATGTACGGACTCAAGCAATCTGCAAGAATGTGGAATGAGAAAGTGAATGAAGTACTCTCAAAAGAGGGATTCACAAGAAGCAAGGCAGATCCCTGTCTTTATTCCAGGAATCAAGAAGACAGATGGATATACATCCTTATGTATGTTGATGACATTATAACATGTTTTGAACAAGAAGGGCACTATAGTCAAATAGTTCACAAACTAAAACAAAACTTTGAAATGAAAGAGCTAGGGAACATCCGTCACTATTTGGGAATTCAAATAGAGAGAGAAGAAGATGGAAGCTATCTTCTCAATCAAAGCCAGAAAATTGCAGAAATTTTGGAACAATTCCACATGCAAGATGCAAAAGAAGTAAAAACACCTATGTAATCAGGCTACCAAAAGAGCAATGAAGCAGAAAACTTGCTACCCAACAATGGCATGTACCGCAGAGCAATTGGAAAGCTACTATACATTGCCACTGTGACAAGACCAGAAATAGCAACAGCAGTGTGCATACTCGCTATAAAAGTCGCAGCACCCTGTCAGCATGACTGGAATGCAGTAAAGAGGGTAATACAATACTTAAAAGGAGCAATTCGGATAAAGCTAATACTGCCAGCAGTGTCAAATCCAAAACTATTTGGATATGTGGATGCTGGTTGGGCCAGAGACTGCACCGACCGTAAATCCACAAGTGGTTACATGCTCCAATACGAGGAAGGAACCATAAGTTGGTCTAGATCAGGGGTAGGCAACCTTGGCTCTACAGCTGTGCTGAAACTACAAATCCCATAAGGCATTGCAAGCCACAGGCATGACTCTCAGAGGCAGAAGCATGATGGGATTTGTAGTTTCAGCACAGCTGAGGAGCCAAGGTTGCCTATCCCTGGTCTAGATGAAAGAGAACAATTGTTGCACTTTCCTCAACTGAAGCTGAATACATAGCTGCAGCCACCGCTTGTCAAGAAGCAATATGGATTCATCAACCTTTTTTTTTTGATTAAAGTTTTTTTTTCCCATAACAGAATACAAAAACACAGAAAAACAAGTAACAGAAACAATCACAGTAGTTGAATACAGTGAGTCAACATCGTCATAAGGCATATACAAGTCAAATTATGTATGGTTTTACACAAAAATATATATAAAATTATGACTAGGATATAGTTGTTGTAGACATTTAAAAATAGACCACAGCATATGTAACCATGCAAAAACCAACTTCTTAATAAGCAATTATATCCAGGCATAGGGAAGAAGGGAAAAGAAAGAAGGAAGGGCAGAAAAGGGAGAGAGAAAGGAAAAGAGCAATCTTCCAAGGTAACGACCAGAGAGAACAGTAAATGTTAAAATCTAACAGAGTTGGTTTCAATCCGTATTCGTCAGCTTTTAATGCACATGGGCGTAGACATGCCAAACTACATCCCAATCATTGAAGACAACCAGGGATACATAAAGCTGACACAATCAGAAAGGGTCAACCCTAGAACCAAACATATCGATGTGTAGTATAATCTACTAAGGGACACTCAAGAGCAAGCTATTATCGACATTCAATATTGCTCGTCAGAAGAAATGACTGCGGATGCACTCACCAAGCCATTGCCAAAGGAACGTCAGTTCCCTTCAAGAGAAGCTAAACGTCATATAGAAACACATATGCTGTTGAGAAGGGGTGTTGGAAATACAACAGCTTATTACTGACATTCTACTGTTGTGTCTTTTGAGCTGTAGATGGTGCTGAAGTGCAATGATAGTCTGTGCTGGTTTTCTCTCTTTACATGCTTATAGCTATGATATATGGAGATTTATAATGCTGTATTCTGATATAAAGTTCTTCTAAGCAAGTAAAACTAAATTCAGCATTCCTCAGGATCTCAGTGCTTCATCTAAACACTTAACCAACAATCCTCAGTCCTGCGGGGGTCAGCATTCACCTCTCTCCCCCCTCCGCTCTGGTAGTGGAATGTCCCTCAGCATCCTCACATCTAACTTGCAATAAATTTGATCATGTCACAGGTCCTGAGACTGCGGCAGCCCGGGGAAGAAGAGGCTGCAGGTACCGGTCTAGCAGCCAGGCGGGTTGAGGATCAGGCGATTATATCTTTATTTTTTGCCCCTAGACTAAAATGAGCAGTTATCCCTGGGAGTAGCTCCGCTGCAAGGGTTAATTTTTACAATTTCTTGAGTTCCCCTTTAAGTACAACTGAAGCTGAACCTCAACGTCTTCTATTTAAACCATGTATTTTTTAACTACATCTAATATAAGTATCTACATCTGTGTTCATTTTAGCTTGATTTCAGAACAAAAGAAAACATTTGTATTTCTCTGTCTGTGTTTCTGTTGGAGATTTTTCCCTCATTTCCTGTCTGGTGAAACTGTTGCCACTGTGATAGTAGGGGGAAATCTCTTTAACAGAGTCCTGGATAGTTTGGGCTGGGCTTTCAGTTGTTGGAGACAGAAACAGCATTGACAATATCTATACTTTTATTTGTCTTGCTTAGTCTCTGGTGCCATAGAATAGGAATGTGTTGTTCAAAACTAGAACCAGACCAAGTATAATCAGCAAATCTAGCTCCACCAAAATGTGCTTTAAAAGAAATCCTTCAATACTATTTGACATATCAGTATTAAGGGGCCAAGACTTTATATTTTGTACGCTTGTATACAGCTAGCAGATGTAGCTTTATGCTCTTTTGTGCAGTGTTTAGTTTCTTAATACCTCCTGTTCTATAAAGCATTTGGGGGTTACAGAGCTCAGTAGCTCAAGCTATTCACCCCCCATTCCCCCTTTCTTTGTACAGCTGCCTGGAAATTCATTTTTGTATATCAAATATATTACATTTTGTTTATTTTTAAGAGCATATAAACAAACAAAATGACCCCAAACCATTATTGCTACCCTTTAAAGCACAGCAGTTTACTGTTTATTGATGCAACACAGCTAAATTGTAGTAGCACATTTTGTAAAAGTAATGTGTTGACCTTTTGCACAGACTGTTATGTGACAGTGAGATTTTGTAAATGTTTTTTTGTAGCTCAGTGACAGACTAAAATCACTTTTTTACATACAAACTCTTGATACCTCTAACTGAAGGCTGTTCAGCTGCTATTAGCATGTTATGTGCTATTGAGCAGAAAAGCCTTTTATATATTAAGAGCTATTCTGAGACCATTTGTGTTTACTAGAGATATGCAGTGAGCCAAAAATATATTCCAGAGTAAGGAAGAGGGGAAAAAAGAAAACAATTGTGCAGCCTATATTATTTTAAATCGTGTTAATAATGTTTGCCTGTTTATAAAAAATATGTGATATCTGGTTTGGTTTAGTTGTTTATGTGCGTATATATATCTAAAAATATATATATATTTATTT
>NW_017306320.1:15179-83184 GCF_000935625.1 Nanorana parkeri | reverse complement strand
ATATATATATATACATACAGTTGCCAGATAAACCCTGCCCCTGCAACAAAAATCAGTCCACCCTTGCCATTTCTACACCTCCTTTGCATGGTAACCAAGAATGGGCTTCAAGCAGAATCTAAAAGACTTTGACTTTTAGACCAGCAGTGCCAGAAGAGTATCTTGTAAAGCGCTGCGCAAACTGCGCTATATAAATCCTGCATAATAATAATGATAATTAAAGTGGACCTTTACCCCCTTTCACTAAAATCACACCAGCATGCTCCTCTGCGTGCTGATATGAAATCCTATTGCATTCATTAGTTAAACAACACATTTTTCTTTTACTTACAATTATTGTTTTTCCACTTCCAGGTTTGCTTTGGCAAAAGTCATGTAATCGTGCCCAAGCATTGGAATCCTAGGAAGTCTATATATGCAGAGCATTGCTGGGGAATCTCTTCTGTAATCTCATGATGTCAGGGAAGGGCATTTTCCTCCCCTGCGATGATGTGCACGGTCACATGTCTTAGTCACATGTGCCAGAGTTCAGGGAAGTAAATGGAGATGGCTTAAAGTGACATTAAACCCTCAGATTTTTTAACATAAAACAATACTGTACTTAACCCATGGTAGTTTCCCTTCTCTATAAATAATGAGTATAGTCTGGATCTCAACTTTATCAGTCACCACAGAAGGGTGGTAAATATTATTGGGGCAGCCTGGTTGCTAAAAAGGTGGAAACTTCAAAGCCACAACGGGCAGCAACAAAACTCATTATGAATTGTACACCAACACACCTTCCATGCAGTGCAAATTTCAGAGGATTGGAGACTTCGTTGAACCATCATTAACTTTGATTATGGCTACATTCGGTGTGGCATCATTTCAATAAGCTTATGCAATGCCACAACATTTATTTCTATCCAGAGTTGTATTCATTTTTCACCAAGATCTTGCAGTGATGATGGGAGAGTCGGACCACTGCGTAACAAATCTTTTCCAGCACATCCCAAAGATTCTTAATGGGGTTAAGGTCTGGACTCTGTGGTGGCCAATCCATATGTGAAAATGATTTTTCTTGCTCCCTGAACCACTCACAATTTGAGTCCCATGAGTCCTGGAATTGTCATCTTGGAATATGCCCATATCATCAGGGAAGAAATAATTTATTGATGAAAATGCTGGTCATTTAGTATTTTCAGGTGGGCAAGCTGACCTTATTTTTTTGGGACATAACATTGCTGAACCTAGACCTACTATCCAGTGGAAGGCTCTGACCTATTTGCTTAACTAAATCCAGGTTGGACAGGCAATGTATATAATCTTACACTTCATAGGGTACGAAGAGCACCATACGGTTTACAGGACTTTTGTCAGGTGACCACTAACCAGTGGCAATGATCGTATGTGGCACTCCATGGCACCCCATCTCAGCCTCTGCACTGTGGGCACAATTGTTATACAGGGTGTATAGAATGAGTCTGGCTGGGACTGCTGTTCTGCTTTCCTCTACTGATATGAATATTGTTGGGAACGTTATATACCTTTTTTTTTTAACTTACTAATTAAAGTTATTTCTATTTAAAATGTAAATCCTCTTTTTGGTTTGTCATCCATTTATTGTTGTAGATTGTTGTTTCCTCCCACAGCTACAGGAGTAGATACAGCTAAGAGATTTTAATGACAGCACTTTAAATGAGTGCTTCTCAACCTTTTTTTTAGTCACAGCACCCTTTAAAAGTATGCACAATTTTGAGGTACCCCAATCTAAATGTAAAAAACACAAATGTAAAAAAGCTATGTGTAGCTCCTCCAAGATTAATACCAGACCCTTATTTCAGATAGGGTTTTGGTATAGGTTTTAAGTTGGGATCCAACCACAAAAGTGGGGTCCTTCACATCAGAGTCCTCCCTTCAAATCAGGACCTCCTTCACATCAGTGCCCCCCGTTTCACATCAGAGCCCACCTTAACATTAGGAGCTACCCCTCTCACACCAGGAACCCCCTTTCACATCAGAAGCCCCTTTTCACATTAGAATACCCATTGACATTAGAGTGTCCCCTTTACATCAGAGCCACCCTTTCATATCCAAGTCACTTCCATATGCAGCAGAAGCCCCATTTACATCAGAAGCCCCTTTCACATGAGAGTACTCAGTCCCCCCTTAACATTAGAGTCCTAACATCATACAGTATAAGGAGCTGCAGCATGGCAGAAGGTGGCCTGGATGGAGGTAAACTCTCATTCTTTTTTGAATGGATCCCTTCCTCACTGGATTAGGTTCATTCATTTTCACAAAAGGCATGACGCTATGTGAAAACTTTGAGAAAACCCTGAGGAAGCCAGGATGCACCCCAGGGTTGAGAAAGGCTGCTTTAGAATGCTATAATTAAAAGGGCGCTGCAAAAGATAAGGACTCTTGTGAGTTACTGACCAATATAATCAGATAAAACCCTTTAGAATGACTGATATCAGTGTGGGGAATAACAAGGCAAATTATGCTGGTCGGATGTCTTAGATCTGACAGTTTTAAAATAGATTTTTGTAATCTTATCTAGGTTTATATGTATTAAGCTGGCCACACATATTACAATCTGGTTGTAAAAGCTTCTTTAGAACACCAATGTAACACCTGCCTGATTGTATAGAAATTGCACAAATGTTTACGTAGGCCATTATATTACAAATATTTGGTAAACAAATTTACAGAGGTTGTACAATCAGATTGTAAGGTATATGGCCAGCTCTTTCTTTTGCTTGCACACTATGTGGTTTACCAACTGTTATTTAAATGTCTTCTCTATAGATAGATACATATACTGTATGAGCTCATTGAAATTCTAAGAGTTGTATAACTCTAAATCAAGGGAACACTTGACTTAGTAGAGCACCATAGATTTAATTTCACTCTTTACCAACCTTACCCATTCAGCTTGTATAACTTACAAGTCTGTTAGCGGGAGTCTGCATAGGGGGCCTGGCTTGCTTTTTTGTGACTGTATTACCATGGCCTTTATGTATTGGTCCTTGGAATGTTGGATAATTATCTTAGGGTCTGCCAAGTTTAGATCTCTGAAACAGCTCAGCTTATTCATCAAAGTGTCCTACAGGAATGCTATTGTCTGATTGTAATACCTGTATGCAGGCAGTATGGAGTTACAGGAGTCATTTTATGCAAGAAAGTACAGCAACCTGTGAATTAAATTTCTCTGAAACGCTCAGAGTTTGATCAATAGCCCCTGAATTATTCATTACGAAGCAATGGATATGTCCTTGTTTTAATCAGCAAAAGTCCTGAAAAATAAATTATAAGCTCATAAGATGCATAGAATAGGTAAAAGGGTCTAATTAGTATTAAAATGGTATACCAGAGATTTCATTTGTGTAACCTTAGATGAGAATGATGATGCCATACCATTTAATATGTCTCATTTTAGAATCATCTATATGTTGCCAGTATGTTGCATTTTTCTTTACTAATGATCAGTTTCCGAGCAAGGTGAAAGTCGGTATTTTTTGCCTACATTTATGATACCCAAGTTAAAAGATCTTTGTTTGATATAAGATATGGTTTGGGTAAGGTATGGGTACTAGATGAGATCCTATAGCCACTACTCACCACTCTACACCTTTAGCAGGTTTTAAAGTGGTGGTAAATGTAGGGATGCACTTACCTTTTTTGGGCTATAAATCTGCATGTTTTATTATTAATATTGTATTTATTATCCGAACAAATGCTCCATGTCAATTTCACCTTTATTTGCAGGCATTGTTAAAATAAAGATCTAATGTTTGTCTGTTCATATATGTTTCAAAAATTCAACAGCTTCCATACGGCCTGCTTATTTTGTCACGTGACTGTACCTATCCAGAATCTTGATGTGCCTTTGGGCAGGATTATGAAATGCGTATCATTATGCCATAATCAGAGCATTTTAGAAACAGACCAGTATACACATGGAAACATACCTGCTGAGTTTGTTGGGTGAGGTACTAATGGCATAGGACTTTATATGTATTTTCAAGAGCTGATATGTTAATAGAGCTTTAAGAGTTGTTCCCACCTATATCTATCCAATTCTCCATGTAGAGGACCTTCCCTATTTCTTCTTCCCATTTCTGCATGTATGAGTTCACTTTTGTGGAAGCTTTCCAGAATGCACAAGGAGATAAGACTCTGTGCATGGGATTTGCATAGGTATCTCTGTTCATAGTTTATTAGAGTTTGTAATATATAATCTTTGTAAAAATGATATATAGTGTAAAGGATTGAGAAAAACATGAAGTTGTTATAATATTGAATAGAATCACATATTTTACGGTTAAGGCTTAAACTTGTGGACAATAAGTGAGGTCTCAAGACCAGAAAAAGCCATAGAATGGAGAATAGTATTACAATGGCTGTCTGCTATGCCAAATAGAGTCCATTATGACAATTCTGTTTGGCCATTCAGACAAGGGCAAGTTACATAACCTTTCAGGTAAATGTTGTGATATTACCTATACCTAATTCACTTCTATTCCTATATAAGATGATTTTGTTGATTCTTGATATGCCCAGATAATCATAAGAGTTGTTTAATATATGCACATTTCTTTGAAAGGAGGTGTTCTCTACTTTCTACAAAAATGTGGATTGAATGTGTATCATTCACTGCTGCTTTTTTTTTACAAAAAATCAGTCAATCACTGACATCACATCCTGTTATTCTTGCCCAAACATTGTAACAGTCACCGGGGAGATTGGGGGAAGGCTGCAGTAAGATATTGCTGCAAATGGAGAGAGGATATTCTTAACTCAGGCCTCAAACCAGTTATAGCCTGTTCATTATGAGTTTATCTCTAAGAATTTTCTGTTCTTGCCAGGGTTTCCATATACTTTCTGTTTACTCCTGGCATTATACTAACACTCACTGTCAGAAGGATTTACAAGTAAAGTTGTTAATTTATAATGTTACAACCTTTTGAGCCTGAATTGTGAAACAAGTTCATAGCTTTGCTTCTGGTATTCTTTTAGTTTAAAAAAAAAACAACAATAAACAAAAAGTTGTAGCATCCATTGGTTTCCTTTGTTCTGAGTACCTGATACTCATATGTATGGCTCGGCTTCCTATTTATGCCTAAGAGAACAGTGTAGGGCTACTGGTATTTTTTTAGTACTTGATTTGGAGACTGAGCGAGTTCCCCACTTGACAGACAGCTGGCACACACATTCTTTGTTTCCTATGGTCTGTCACATTCATTTTTTTTGGTTGTCAAAACACATTAAAATAAATATAAGGGAGCACAGCATTGCCTTGTGGTGTGGCAAAGACAGCTTTAGCTTCTCTTCTTTCAGTGCACAGACGGCCAGTTTTAAACAGCAGATCCAGAAGCTGTGTTTAAATGAACTGTGAATTCTGACCCTATAGCTGTCAACGTTCGTATAAAATTTCATGGGACAATTAGCTGCTGAGCAAGTAAATATTTCAACCACACAGCCTCAGCATGCGAGATTGACACAGGATATTGTTTATGAATATATAGCACTTTGAACTGTGAAAACTGGATCAATGTCTTTCTTCCGCATATATATATATGGGTAAATGTATAAGCTGGTGCTCATAAACTGGTGCTCATATCACCATGAAAGTAACGCCTACAGTCACCAAATACTTAGCTGATATTTAAGATCCACAGTATAAAAAAGCAACAACATTCCTTGTTTATTGTAGTATAGCAGTACAGGTAAACTAGTAAACTAGGTAAACTAGTAAGGAATGCAATATTGCTGCCCACCCCACCCCACCCAAAATAATTAAATCTCTTTTGGATAGAGCTGCTTTTAAAGGTGAACTGGTACTTTGCACACTAAGGAAAGTAACAGTTAGGGATGCAGCAATACCAGTTCAGATACCATATGACATAGCCTCAGTTATATTCATGTTGATATAGTTAAGAAATTATATGATTTCCCTATGCCTTTTTCTATAGCTATTCTATAGTAAGTTATATGCTGCCATCTAGTGACCCTTTGTGGTAATGCACTTGTTTTTCATGTTCCTTTTTCTGAGATCGATGACACATTTCCCCTTTGTATGTATGCCCCACCCTTCTTGTTGGTCAGTACTTCCTGTGTCATGGCCACAGCTAACAGTCCACATGTAACAGGGACACGTGTATTCTGCACAGTACGCTACGAAAGCATCATCCTTTGACCGCATAAATACCACAATTCATTCATCTGTTGTATCCTGTCATCTGCTGTAACCTGATGTTCAGAATAAAGCACCTTTGTGGATGGAAACGGTATTTGGTGAGTTCAGCAATCTGATAAGGATTGTCCGCAGTGATTGTATCTGCTTTTTACAGGCCAGGCATAGAGGTCTCAGCAAGGGATATATTGCTATTACAACAATCGGAGTCAGAATAGCAGCATTGTTGCCATATCATCTGAGGAAGCAACATTAGGTAGGCTACACTGGCAGGCTAAACATGTACTTGTGAGACACAACGGGACTAAGAGAAAACTAAGTGGAGAGGCACTTATAATTAAGTGCTGTTGCACATCATTGTTTTAATTGGGGGCTATAGTTCTACTGTAAGTGTTGTGCTATGCTCACATGCTTCAGTATTTGTGTGCATGGGCTTAAGTTGGCATTTTGCATTTAAAGAGCGGCAAGATGAGCAAATTCTGCCTAAGACAAAGCTGGCATGTAGTCACAACCATGCAACGTGCATATTTTCTTTCAGTTGCAATTGATGTTTACATTATAAAAAGCTAAGTTTGTGTGTCCAAAGTATAAAAACTGAAAGAAAAACAAATAACCGTGGCCTGTTCACAAAGAATTTCTCAAATTAATCGGGCTCACAACTTTTAGTATATCTATTTTGACAGAATTTGCTGACCTGTTTTCCTTGTATTCATACTGCAGCAATCTAAAGGCCAGCAAGCTAGAAAAACACTGAAATAGCTTTTAGAAGTTGAGAACAAAATTGCTGTATTTTTGGAAGAACCTGCCAACAAAACTGTTGAATGATAACCAAGGTATCTACCTAGAACAAAGCCAACAAATGTGTACAGAGGAAAAGAGAATGACTTGCATTACAAGTAACTATGAATGCCAAATACATTGTTGTACTTAAACTGAATTTATTTATTGTTGCTGGCCAATGTTCCTCAATATGCTTATGCGCAAATTGATTAGCCCTTTAGAATAATTATCATCTGATAGCACAAAAGCTTCTTTTTAGTGCTCACTACTACTGTTCTGGTTTACCTGCCTTTAGGAAAAGAACCAAACCACACAGCAAGGGATAGTCACTGTACTCAGTTGTACAGTTTACATATTTTTCTTTAGGGAAAAACAACAGTTTCTTATGTATGTTTGCAACTACAATGCAATAACAGAATATATATTATATATATTTACTATATTGTCAAAAGTATTGGGACACCCCTCCAAATCATTGCATTCAGGTGTTCCAATAACCTCCATGACCACAGGTGTATAAAATCAAGCACCTCAGCATGCAGACGCTTCTACAAACATTTGTGAAAGAATGGGTCGCTCTCAGGAGCTCAGTGAATTCAAGCGTGGTACCGTGATAGGTTGCCACCTGTGCTATATGTCCATCTGTGAAATTTCCTTGCCACTAAATATTCCACAGTCAACTGTTAGTGGTATTATAACAAAGTGGAGGCAACTGGGAACAACAGCAACTCGAAGAGGTAGGCCACGTAAAATGACACAGCGGTGTCAGCGCATGTTGAAACACAAAGTGCGCAGAAATCGCCAACTGTCTGCAGAGTCAATAGCTACAGACCTCCAAACTTCGTGTGGCCTTCAGATTGGCACAATAACAGTGTGCAGAGAGTTCATGGAATGGGTTTCCATGGCCGAGCAGCTGCATCCAAGCCGTACATCACGAAGCGCAATGCAAAGCATCGGATGCAGTGGTGTAAAGCACGCCGTCAGTGGACTCTAGAGAAGTGGAGACGTGTTCTCTGGAGTGACGAATCACGCTTCTCTGTCTGGCAATCCAATGGACGTGTCTGGGTTTGGCGGCTGCCAGGAGAACGGTACATGCCTGACTGCATTGTGCCAAGTGTAAAGTTTGGAGGAGGGGGATTATGGCGTGTGGTTGTCTGTCAGGGGTTGGGCTTGGCCCCTTAGTTCCAGTGAAGGGAACTCTTGACGTATCAGTCCACCAAGACATTTTGGGCAATTTCATGCTCCCAACTTTGTAGGAACAGTTTGGGGATGGCCCCTTCCTGTTCCAACATGACAGAGCACCAGTGCACAAAGCAAGGCCCATAAAGGCATGGATGAGCGAGTTTGGGGTGGAGGAACTTGACTGGCCTGCACAGAGTCCTGACCTCAACACGGTAGAACACCTTTGGAATGAATTAGAGAGGAGACTGCAAGGCAGGCCTTGTTGTCGAACATCAGTACCTGACCTCACAAATGTGATTCTGGAAGAATGGTCAAACATTCCCATAGCGCGCCCTTAAATCTTGTGGACGCCTTCCCAGAAGAGTTGAAGCTGTTATAGCTGCAAAGGGTGGGCAAACTCAATATTGAACTCTACGGGCTAAGACTGGGAAGCCATTAAAGTTCAGCTGCGTGTAAAGGCAGGTGTCCCAATACTTTTGGCAATGTAGTGTCTATTCTCTTTTCTTCCCAAGTCTTTTGACAGTGACCATGTTTACTAAGGGCAGATTACTAGCTCTCCTATTACTTCCTGGATTACTAGCACATGTGACCAGGACATGTGACCATGCACATCATCTCAGGGGAGGAAAATGGCTTTCCCTGAGATCTTGTGAGATTACAGATGGGATTTCCCAGCAATGCTCTGCTGATGACAAGGCAATCCCAGTGTGCATTGCTTTGGCAAACTGAAGTCATTTTGCCCTTTCAAAGCAGGAAGTGAATGTTCTGCAAGTGTATTTCAAAATCACAGCATTTTACACCTGACATGTCTATGTTATTATTAATCATCATACATAGAGTTATGCATTGATAGAATTTGATTTTTGAGTGTAAAGGTCCACTTTAATATATGTATTACAGTACTCCTGTATTATCTGCTCACTAAGTATTATAGTATCTAGATATTATAGTGACACAAAATGTCAGTTGTAAAAGAATCTTATTGAGTTATAACATTAGGTGTATAATGGTCTTGGTCTCCTACTGGGGCAGTACTCTTCTAACAAGAATTGTAGTAATGAGATCGGCTGTCTGGTGTGCAGTTATTTACACAGGCTGGCTATAGACTTTTTCACTTTTCAGCCAATAAAGCTAGGATTTAAGCATCTTTTATAGTAGAATTATGAAGGAAGATTCAGTCCCACACTCCAAGTAGCCGTCTGAAAGTTTTATTGTTACACCATTAAAATCAGAACAGGGGAACAGAACAAGGTAACCTGGCCAACAGTCTTTACGTGTGTCAGCAGTAAACAAATAAAATTAACATTTGTGAGTAACAATATTTTGAAGCATCAATTAGCTGAATCTTCCAGCACTGGAAAGTTTCTGCATTTCAGGAGTCTAAATATGCTGAAACTATTTGTATGTGGCAGTTGGAGAAATCTTTTTTTTTTTTTTACACTGAATGAGTGCTACACAGTAACTGTGTGAAATCTTTCTAACCAGAAAACCTCAGCAGTCAAAATATAGAAAATGAACAAATATTTTGTCTTTTGTTGTATATGAGCAGTATTATTCAGAACACTCTACAGTTAAAGAAGAACTCTGGGCGGCATTATTCTTAACCCTTGCAGTGGGGCTACACCGTATGGCAAGGGTCAAGTTCTCATTAAAATTAAAAAATAAATTAAAATAAAAAACGTATACTCACCTGAACCTCGCAGCCATCTAGCTGTTAGACTGGCCCCTGCAGCCTGTCTCCTCCTCTGCTCTGGCAGTCTCTGGTCCTGTGAGTCATCATGTCCTGTACAGTGTATAGGATGGGAAGATGCCAAGGGACATTCAATTGCTGAAGCTGAGTGGGGGAACCAGCCTAACAGCCAGCCAGCTCCAAGGTTCAGGTGAGTATAACTTTTATTTTTGTCACTAGATGGAAATGAACATTTAACCCTTCCATTGCGGGGGTAACCCTACAGCAAGGTTTAAAAAAAAAAAAACTCTGGGGAAAACATTCATAAACCCTTGATGTGGGGCTACCCCTGCCCTGTGGGGGTTAACTGCTCTTTTGTTTCTAGGTGCCAAAAAAAAAACTGGGAACTTCTATTGTGATTATGATGGGAAATTTCTTGACAAATGGTCCCTTCCTTTTGTGGACTCTCTAGTTCTTCATGAACATCTTATCAAACTGGTTGATGGTTTCTTTACCTTTAGGGACTTCACCGATAGCCAGTTGGAATCCCTATTTAAATCTCAGTTTGAAATATTTGGAATGACTCTCCTTGTTGGCAGTGACTTTAATTTGTAAAACCATGTCTCAGTGCATGTCCAGTGGATCTTTTACAAAGAACTCCTATACAGCACAGGAAAATACCCTCCAGCTTGGCAACTTGTTGAGCAACTGTCAGAAGCCCTTGACATCAATTATGATGGCCTCTTACAGGCATACAAGTTGGGGTCTTACATGGCAATAATGTCTGTCATATGCCTAGGACCAGGGGTCTGAAATTCCCATCGCCCGATGCCCGGGACATGCAGTTCCGGGCGCTGGGCTGGTATTTTTTCTCTACATTTAGCCTGTTTTGGGCAAACAGCAGCGATAAACATAGAGGGCAAAGCTGTTTTATACAGGTGATCTTGAGCGGCTGTATAGCCACCCAAGATCACTTGAAAGCAGCCCTATTGTTACTTCCCCGCTTCCCCCTCCATGGTCCGTCCCTCCCGAACACCGCCTCTCTCCTCGGCCACTGCCACTCTTCCTGCTCACTATCTATCACCGCTCTCCGTCTCTGTCATCATACTCTGCCTCTGTCACCGCCTGCTGCCTCCCTCCTTGCTGTGGTTTTTGGGGTCCCCGCTCTTCTGGGGACCCGGGGCCACAGTAAATTACAAGCAGGGAGCAGATCGGAGAACATCCATTCTCCACTCTGCTCTGTGTGAGCACTGACAAAGGAATGCTGCACTCACAGCCTTCCTGTCACAGGAGAATGAGCACAGTGCTACTCCTGTATTGGAGGTGACAGGTTCAATAAAGGGAACCTGTCGCCTCCAAATGTTATCACACGGGCTTCTTAGCTTCTGTGTGATAGCAATAAAGTTTTTTTTTTTTAAAGTTAAAAAAAATTATGAAAATGTAAAACGTAATAAATTAAATGTAAAAAATAAATTAAATAAATAAAAAATAAAAATAAAGCAAATGATAATAAGATAAATAGAAATTTAGCAAATTTAAAAAATCTGCTTGCGAATAAACACATGCATAGGGATTTGTCTGTGTGCACTGCGCCCATTCACTGTGTGCCATATTGTGTTAGCTGCGCAGGAGCACTCTCTAACACACAATGCACATTAAAAGGTAAATTTACCCACTCAAATCTGGCCCCCTATGCTATACTTACCTTTTGGTGAACGGTCTCTCCTGTCCGCCAGTATGGTTGTACTATCTCTACCCCATACTGCTGTCCGGTGCAGCCCTGTGCCATGTATTCTGAATTTCGTGTGTGCAAATTGCGAGTGCTCGTTGGTCAGCACCGTCACCTGACGGCGCTGACCAATGAGAAAAACTTCTTAGCACTGCTAAATACTGTTTTGGTTAAAATTATTTTTTTATCAGGACAAGTAGATTGTTATATAGGACATGTATATCGGGCCCCTGCTTTAGTGCTTGGACAATAAGTTTTTAAAAAAAGTGTCCACACCCCTGATAGATGTGCCTGGCATATGTTTAAACAATGTCCAATTCACTTGTTGTTTGAGGGAAGGCAACTCTTTCATCATACTCTAAACAGTGGCATGCCCACACCTCCTGACTCTTGCTCTGTGCACCTGCTTCAATGCAGGAGATCTGTTGATGAGACAGAAGTACCCCAGTCTTTACCTATTAAAGTTTTATTGCCTTGTAGGTGATCAGTCTGTCTCTTGTGAACTGCAGATCTTGTACCATAAACCTTCTGTTTAGTGTTGGAAATACAATAGCTTATGTAATATTGTCTTTTGAGCTGTAGGTAGCTCCGTGGGGCAGTGTTGGTCTCTTTGCTTATGTATACTTGCCTATGATATACAAGACATTCTATCTGTATGTATTTTTTTTCCTTCTATAATGCTGTATTCTGATGTAATGTCCTTATAAGCAAGGAAAACTTATTATAACATTCCTCAAGATCTCAGTGCTTCATCTAAACACATAACTAACAGGTTATGGGCCCAGACACTGAGCAGGACACTGCAAGTTAAAAAGAGTCGCATCCAAGCTACTGAAAAATGGCAAGTAGTTCAGATATTTTGCAATCGCAAAGTTCAACAATAGCAACTACTGGCTATGGAAGTTCAAGCTTGAAGTGCTGCTAAGCAAAGATAACGTGTGGCAAGTATTGAGTACAGACAGACCCACTAATGGACCCGCAGAGGAAACAGGAAAAGAAGAACAGGCAAGCAAAAGCAATTATAAGTCTGCTAGTGGAAGACAACCAGCTTATCCACATAAGAAAAGAAAATACAGCTAAAGGTATGTGGACTGCATTACAGAACCTGCTTGAGCGTTCAAACCTGAACAGTAAACTATATCTGCTATGCAAGCTATATAAGATGAGGCTAGAACAAGGCCTGGAAATGTGGACATGCGAATGCCATGCTGGAAATCATAGAACAGCTACGTGCAATTCGAGAGGAAAATAAAGATAACCACATGATGCCATTACTGCTATGCAGCCTTCCAGAGTCATACAGAGCTCTTATTAACGCCCTAGAAACCAGACCTGAGCAGGATCTAACAGTAGAATACATTAAAGGAAAATATATCGATGAATATGACAGAAGGAAAGAAAATATGCACAATGAAGAAAACGAGAAAGCCCTTAAGGTGCATGAGAGCACAAAGCAAAACAAAGAATGCAGAGGATCAAAGCCTAGACGAGGGCACATTAAAGTGTTTGGATGTAAAGCTTAGCAAAGGGAAGCAATCCAAATTGGAGAACACAGCCATTGAAGGTATTCTGGTGGGCTATAGTGAACAAAGTAAGGGATATAGAATTCTCTACCCAAAGACTGACAACGTGACAAAGTCGCAGTGTTTATTTCGATGAGAACCCATCGCCAGAAACAATGATCCCGGGAAGTTGTGAAGTGAATATGCCCAGTGAACCAGTAAAGGAAACTGAGCAAAGTGAAGCTGCACAGGAATCAGCACAATGGATAAGTCAAATTACATATTAAATTCTGCTGAACAACCTAAAATTTCAAGATCCACTCGGGCAGCCATGGGAATACCTCCCTGCAAGCTGTCATAGACTGCTAAGACACATAGCATACTCAAACCAACATCATGGGAAGAAACAGAAAAATTACCAAAACGCAAAGCCAATCAATGGAGAAAGGCAGCAGAAAAAGAAATAAAATCCCTCCAAGAAAATAAAACCTGGACAATAAAGAGCAAGCCATTATTGACATTCAATATTGCTCATCAGAAGACTGCAGACACACTCGCCAAGACATTGCCAAAGGATCGTCACAGTTTTCTTTGAGAGAAGCTAAATGTCATATAGCAACGCATATGGTGTTGAGAAGGGGAGTTGGAAAAACAACAAGCTTGCAGTGCTTCATCTAAACACATAACCACCATTTAGAAATGTACTCCCACTTTTACCAATGGGTTATTGTTTCCTCATTTTATTGGGTATCTTACATGTTTCTTCTTTTCAGTTTGAATGCTCAGGCTTCAACCTGTTGCTTTTAATTAGACTCTGTAATCAGGTAACTGGTTATTTTGCTTTTCTTATTTTGTTTGGAATTTCTGTACCCCAGTGTACATAATCCTGGATTATTTATGCCCCTCAAACCCTAGGACTTTTGTCCTCCTGCGCTGCCTGGAGTCTGTCTTGGGGTATACTACTCCTTTTCCTACTCGCTCTCCTTTTTTGCAATTGAGTCTATTGATATTAGGATCAGTGCACGCCTTGGTGTGCTTATCTCTCCTAAGACTTGTCTCTTCAAGAGGGGCTTACGAACATTAAACATCAGCTTCCTGCTGCTTTTCCCTGATTATTTTGTCCACTCTAGAGCTTCTTGCCCACCTAACATCCACATCGTGGAATGCTTAATAGATCTGCTCTCTGCTCTTTGAGTATAGCAGGTACTATCCCATTTACCCCCCTATTGGATTTGTGGGATTGCTGGGAATTCTATTTTCCAATTCCATTAGAGTAGAACTACAGCTTACAATAATTTAATAACATAAAAATTATGAAAATGAAGAAAGCAGAAGCAGAGAGGTCCTCAGAAATAGCTTCCTTTCCAGCAAAGAGAACAGTAAGCAGCACAGTAGTCAGGGCCGTCTTTAATATCGATTGGGCAAACATTTTCTTGCCCCCGCCATGGCCCTCCCCCTAGCTGCCAAGCCCCTGCTACACCCCGCCCCTTACGTGAAGATTGGGGATGGAGTGATCAGCAGTATGTGATTACTCAGTTCTTGATCAATAGAGCCGACGTGTGGCAGCTGCAGTGTCACACGTACAGGCTACAGGCCATTTAATTTCTTTGGTTTAGAAACAGAGTCACTTTGGGGGGGCGTGGCTAGCCGCTGAAGAAGATGGCCGCTTAACTTCAGAGCTCCGTCTCCAGATTTCCCGAGCGACGCTACAGATCCAAGGGGAGCATAGTCCGTTAGGGAGTAGTGTAGGGTTATACTTTGGTATCTCATGATTTCGCTTCACCACTGAGGTAACCTATACCCCATATCGCTCCAAAGACAATCTTTTCATCTGCTCTATGGGTTCTGAGCGACATTTAAATGAGAAAGAGATTTGATTGTTGTGATATACGCTCTTAGTGTATGAGTGTATTCAGCTTTGTCATATGTACTTATGTGTAAAAAACAATAAACACTTGTTGAAATTAACAAAAAGAAACAGAGTCACTTTAAGTGTTTCACAAACTTTGTATCCAAGTGCCACTGGTACTGTTAAAATTGCTGTTTATGCCACTCGCTAACAATGCCAGTATCCAGTAAATGTTGATTGATGCCCATAAAAGCAGACATTTTTAAGCCACTTGTTAAATCAACATGCTTCTTTTAAGTGCCCCGTAATGGAGCCACCACTTGAGAGCATATTTTGTAGTGAAGTGATTATGCACTTAAACCCTCAGCCACACGGAGTTCTGAGCATTGTGACAAAAAGGGCAACCAATGGTACATGCCCTACAATTTAGAAAATGTTGCCTTAATGTTAAATTGTATTAAATTAGGTGGCAAATTGCAGGGTTAGAGTTCATAAATGTTGGTTACAAGGTTAATTTCTTAATTTGTTTCTCTGCAAAAAAATCTAGAAGACAAGTAGCCAATATGCCTAAAAAAATTAGAGCTGGTAACTAACATTTTATATATTTGTATTATTCTCAGTGGACTCTGTTACCTCCCTTTCCAAATGTGTTTTGCTGGCTCTAAAGGATTACTCTAAAACGGCAGTAGAATTCTGCATTAATATACGTCCTGTGTTACGCTATGTTTTGAAATCATATTAACCAATTGGCATTGGCATGTTAGGCAGGGTACATCTCATACTTTAGCGAATGACACCTATGAAATTAATCAAGCCTATAAAAAAGAATAAACAATAATACAAGAATTCTTACTTGTTATGACTGCTGGATCATTTTGGCCTCCCTCTGGCTTCACCCACAGTTCTACAGTGAAAGTTTCTTGAGGTATTTTCTGATCAGCTTCTGGATTTAAAACCAGTTGACTGTGTGCACTATGAAAGTAGAGGGCCCCATCAATGGGATTCTTCTGATGCAGTACAAAGGATACTGAGGAATTTGAGAAAAATCTCTGTGAATTTAACTCAGATTCCCTGGGGTATCTTCTATTTTCCTTCCGTGGCACATTCCGTTCTTTTACTGCTCTAGGGTTCCTTCTGAGGGACTTTTTGCTGAATATTTTTGAGATATGTCTGAGATGTTTTTTATTGTATATTGTATTCCAGTAATCGTTGCTCCCTAATTTAACTTTTGTGCCCCTTTTATTATCATTGGTTTTGTCTTTCTTTTGTATTTCTACACTGCATCCATGTTTCATGCATTCCAAATCTTCTATGTACTGTTGCTCTTGTGATGTGTAGTCTTCTTTAGGTGGATGATAGGAGCCCACTACAGTTCTTTTATCTGGATTGAGTCTACAGGGCTCTTTTGTTGAAAGTAACCTCTGATGTTCAGCTTTCAGTACTAATTCTTGTTTGCGCTGAAGAATATAATCTTCTTTATGCGGTCTTCCCCAACAGGATAAGAGGAACAAAGTCAAAAATGGTATCTCCAAGCATTGCATCTTGGCTCACAACTCCCAGATCTTCCTGATGCAAGAATTGATCAATGGTGCAGGCAGGTGCAGAAAATTGGAAAAAACAGGGGAAAAAAACGTATTCTTATAGAATATCAATGGCCTGTCTAATAAGTTTGTATATATTTTCTTGGTATGCATGAATACATTTGTTTACAACCTCCATATTATTGAAAAGTGTCTGGTTTCCTGTCTTCTCTTGGACTTATTTTTTTTTAAATTTATTATGGAGATGCAGATTAGATTGTATTGGTACTGTCCAAAGTCTGTCATGCACTTAGTTATACATCTCCTCTCTATTTTCTACATTTTCTTAGCTTTTTTCTAGGCCTGAAACCATACTAGCAGCTTAATGTGTGAGCGTAGTGCAGGAGCTGTAGGATAAAAATTCTTGCCTGTTGTAGATGGGATGTTACAGCCCTCGGTGGATTCCTAACATATGTTCCCTAGCCAGATGTTAAACTAACACACATGTAACATATGTCTAACACATGTTTTCTAAGACACTATTTCTCTACTGTGAAAACTTCACATGCAGATCGCTTGTATAGATTTATCTTGCCTGCTTACCTCTCCATTTCCTAAAACCATTTGGCTCTTGTGGCCAGTGTGTGACTAGAAAGTGTTGTGCTTTTTGAGTGGAGGATGAATCAATATTTGAGTTTGGCATGTAATCATTTGTACAAAACAGTAATAATAATTACTGAAGGAGTAGAATTTGGAATAAACCAATGCCTGTGACTAAAATGGCTTATAAATGTAATGTATTTTTCAAATTATTAGTGTGTAACCTAGTCACGTATAGTTGACTGCACAGCGCATGTTTGAGATGTGAGGAATTTTCCAACTTTTTTTTAGACTTTGCCACTCATGAAAGGTGGAAAACACCAGGAGAGAATAGATTGGTTTGGAGGCATCACAAACTTGACATTGTCTCCTGCTAGTCCAACACTTGAATATTCTCAGTTAATTCTTTTGTTCTGTTTGTCCCTAAAAAAATAAAAGCAAAAATCACGTGAAAATATATAGAAGATATAGAATAGGGTAAACACTACAGAAAATAATTTACATGGACATGCCTTTTTAATAGACCAAAAGACTGTGCAAAGAGCAGTGATGATGTGCTTAGTACAATAACACAAATCAATCTGTCAATCAATAGATTAAACAATCAGCCAGCAATGATCTCTTAACCAATTTGATTTAAATGCCCAACTTCAGCCAATATATTTAATTTAGTTTTGGTTACCGGCGGAAGAGTTGGCGCCTCTTTTAGGTTTTAATAAGGACAATGTCAGACTGGTGATATTATAGAAGCAATTAATCTGTTGCTCCAAACTGCCAATTTTTAGCTAGCTACATAATCCATATAGTTGTTGGCGATTTGATGCTAAGCAGCAACTTATTGTAGCAACAGGTCAGACTCTTGCCACACCATTACATTAGTATTCGCTGCTTCAAACTGCTCTCCTGACATGAAATGCAGCACAATCTCAATTGCTGACAATGTTTTAAAACATTATTGGAGTTTGGCCTTGACCTTTATAGTATTTATGAGTTATTGCTTTTATGTCACATCATTTTTACTTTTTTATTTTGCCCTTTTGGGTAAGTTCTATACCCCCAGCCCCTCCTCCTAGTCTTATACTTACCTGTCTTCAATCCAAGGAGATATTGCTGCACAGCTACTTCCTAAAATATTCCTGACTGGGGCTGCTGTACCATTTAATCTTATGAAGACCTCTGCAGTATCATAACATAGTAACAAAGTTTGTAAGGTTGAATAAAGCCACTTTCTACTATCCTCTTGTTGTGTCCCTGTGTTCTCAATACAGTTTTTGGATTAAACAGTTTGTTCCCCATTGATGATTTTGAAGACTGCAATAATGTCCCCTCTTAATCGCCTCTTTTCTAAGGTAAATAAGTTTACATTTTGAAGGCGGTCTTCATAGCTCAGACTTTCTATTACTTTCATTAATTTTGTAGCCCTTCGCTGAACTCTCTCCAGCTTAAGGACATCTTAAGGACATCTTTCCAGAGAGTTGGCGACCAGAACTGCACCACATACTTAATATGAGGCCAAACCAGTAATTTATAAAGTGGAAATATTACTCTTTTATCCCTTGCTACAATCAATCTTTTGACACACGCCAGTATCTTGTTTGCTTTGCTGGCTGGTGCTTGGCATTGCTTACAATTGCCAAATCTGTGATCTATGAGCACCCCAGGTCCTTTTCTAAGTCCGACTTCACTAGCATCCGACTTACCCTGTAGCACCCCCAAGTAGTAGTTTGTGCACACATTCTTTGTTCTTATGTGTATAACCATACATTTTTCAACATTAAATAGCGCTTGCCATCTTGTAGTCCATGCTGCAATTTTTACTGGGTCTTGTTAAATATCTCCCGTTCGGAATTAACTGCCCTACACAGCTTAGTATCGTCCGTAAAAAAAACCAAATCAAACTATTTATTCCATTCTCTATGACATTGATGAAAAAGATGAACAGGATCGGTGCCAGGACTGAACCCTGGTGCATCCCATTCACAACCTTTGCCCAATTAGAAAATAACTAATTTATTACTACCCTCTGGATCCGTTCTTGCAGCCAATTTTCCACCCATGTACATACAATTTCATCCAAACCGATAGACCTTAGTTTATGAGCTAAACGTTTGTGGGGTACTGTGTTGAATGCTTTAGCAAAGTCCAGATACACCACATCTACTGCTTTTTCTCTGTCCAAATTAATGCTGACTTCCTCATAAAATGTTAATAGATTGGTCTGACAAGAATGGCCCTTCATGAAACCATGTTGGTTACTACTTTTGATACCAGTTTGCAAATTCCTGCATGTAATCCCTTTTCATACCTTCTAATCGTTTCCCTACAATTGACGTTAAGCTGACTGGCCTACAGTTACCCGGTGTATCAGATTAAACTAAATGATGACTCTTCAAAATGCTGTTGCTACTTTATTGTAAAGCCAGTAGGCTGGAGGTGTTTTATTAACCAGGCTGTGCTGCTGCTGCTGTAGTAGAGATTAAGGACCTACATGTGCCTGTTTGGGGTGCCTGGGTCACAAGAGTGGCTGTACAGAATTACAAAACCTTTACCAGGAAACAACAGTTAAAAAATATGTTGTTTCTATTATGTTATTTGCTGCTTGACTGAATTTAAGTTTAGTCAGAGTGACAAGACTTCACTAAATGTATAACCCTTCATCAGATCAGTGGGGAATTTAGTGGGAAATGCTTTTATCCCATCAGACATGCAATGCTTTTTGGGAGAGAATTTGCAGGCATCAGAAGCTCTTGTGTGGTCCTAGCCTTAAGGCAATATTGCGTAGAGCGTTTTGTGCCTGTGATGTTTTTATTCAGTTAAATTATACCATAAAAATTCCATACAGAGCTTATCTCTGTATCATGACACTAGTGACATAGGAAGTCAGTGAAAAAATTCCTGATCTGGTCACATATTCACTAATGTTTTAGAGACAATTCTAAGCCTGAAGTCACTGTCAGGAAAAGGCTAGTGGGTGACATGAATTTCAGTTTGTTGTGCAGTGTGTTTGCCACACCTTTGCCATGCGCTAAGGCAGAACTCCAGCCAATACTAACAGGATAAAACATTCAGGAGGCACATACAAGATCAAATTCAGGTATGTACACTGCTTTCATTTAAAAATACAATTAATGCTGTGTAAATGATTACAGAGCGGTATTATTTGCCTGTTATATAGGCCTAGAGCACAGCTTTAACTTCACTTGGAAGGTTATTTTTAACATATGTGCTATTAGTTTCAAAAGAAAACATATGTTCTGTGCATGTTATCACTGTCCTGAGAGATGAAGGTACCAAATTTAAGTTTTTATCTATTTTTTATGTAGTTAGGACATGCAGGACTATGGTAATGTGTGCACATTATGTATTTTTAAGGGAACATATTCAGCGAAATAGCCAGATAAAGTCAGCATGTATCAAAAGTGTGTCAATCCACAGTGCTTGCCCAGCAATTATACCGAAAATACACTGAAATGCATAGTATGCTCTTATTCTCAGTCCAAGCATTATAAAGATAAGAACACGTGACATTGTCATACTCTCATGCCTCATAAGTTAAAGCCAATACTTTTTTCATCTTTCCACTCTGATTACGGGTTGTTGCCAGAAAAGGGGACAAGGGAAATATTCCGGCATCCTTTTTGTCTAGGCAGAATTGATGACCCAGGGTGGTATTTATTGTAATGCAACATTTTTAGGCATTTTGATCCTACTAGTCCTTTACCCTACCCAGAGATTTTGGCACTTCTTTTCAGGGTCCATACAAACTTATATTATTAAGTGGAAATATCATGGGCTCAGTTTTAGAGAGATCGAGTTTTAAGAAGTGTTGTGACATGCAGACAGATATGTCAGTATATTAGTGACACACAAGGACACTGAGGGGGTGCGTTGTGGAGAGATATACAGGTATTCTGTTAAACGAATTGGTCGTTAAGTGAGGAACTCTATACAGTACTGTACTGCATTAGTACAGTACCGAACAGTGTACTGTACATCGTGCACTGAAAATACTTATCGGGACCCGCAGTGAAGATCGGAGGATGTCGCTTCCGCCGGCGACACATCGCACTGACGCTGACACGCGAGGTCGTAGGTCGCTTGGCGGTCTGTCGTAAGTACGAGTGGTCGCAAAGCAGGTAAGTCGGTAACCGAGGAATGTCTGTATTTGAGTGTCATTGGTGTGGAGCTGGAATTGGGGTTCAGTGAGGGTTTATGCGTATTGGGGTGACCAGTGCATGATTTAGAGGGGAGGGAAAGATGCCAGTAGAGAGGGAAAGATTGAAAATGTGAATAAGAGAGTGTAGAATAGAGCAAGAGGGTGGCTGAAGGGGCGAGGAAACGGGGTCCAGGGGGGCAAGTAGTGAGGCGGGTGATAGAAACGTTTTGTAACTTCCTCTGCAGTGACAAGGTCAAAAGACAAAAATAACAAGTGTGATGGCGTGTCTGGTACGTTAATAGGGGAATGTGACTGGGCAGTGGAGATCTTATCCTGAATTGCATCTATTTTGTTTTTTAAATAAATGGCAATGTCCTGTGCAGTGAATGAGTTAGTGGGTGGAGGTGGTGGGGGACATAGTAGAGTTAAAAGTAGAAAAGAGTTGACAAGGCCTGGAGATGTGTTGATGAGAGTGACAAAATAAGTCTGTTTAGCAGCACGGAGGAATTGTATTTAGGAGGGCAGCCTTATAAAGCATGAAGTCTTGCAGGGAACTAGTTTTTTTATGCCACACTCGTTCAAGAGCGCGACTATGTCTTTTCAAGATTTCTGGTTTCTTCTGTTTGCCACGGATGTAGTGGATGCAGCCCAAGTCTGTGTGTAGTGTGGGGAGCCAAGGTCTCTAGGGAGGATGAGAGCCAGCTGTTGAAGACAGAAGTAGACAGGTCAAGGCAGGACAGGGGTGAGATTTTGTCATAGAGGTAGTCCGTAGCAGAGAAGAGAAGAGTTGAAGTGGGGAAGGTTTCTCTGGATAACAGTTTGCTGGTTGGTGGCATTTAGGGTTGGGGACAGGGTGAGTGTGAAACTGACAAGGTTGTGGTCTGAGAGAGGAAAAGAGGAGTCGGGGAGGTTGCAAGGACTGCATAGGTGCATTGAGAGAACACAAGATTTAGTATGTTGCTATCAAAGTGAGTAGGAGTGTATGTCCATTGTGTTAGGTCAAAAGAAGAGGTTAGTGGGTATTTCAAAGGAGAGAAAGTAGGATATCCGGGCAGAGAAGTCATTGAGGAAGCGAGATACCGGTTTAGGAGGCCAATAAATTACAGCAATCCTCAAAAAAAACTAGAGGGGTCTTCAAAAGAGGAGAGGGATAGATGGGGAGGCGAAGGCAGAACCTAAAAAGTGCATTGTGGCGATAGAAGGATTCCCACTCAAACGCCTTTACGTCCACTGGCTCTGGGTGAGTGTTGGAACTTCTTGCACAGCCTCACAGAGAAACACAAGCGCAGTCTGATATGCATGCTGCACATGGCTTGTCTAAAACAGGAAGGAAGTCACAGCTTTATTTTCTACCTTATTCAATACAACAGAGTATCTACAATAGATATATAACAGAACTTATAAACACTGCTGTGACGATAAGGGGGTCTTAGTCTTAATATTATAAGACTCAGAATTATCTTGTGCCCCAGTTCCGAGCACCTGCAGGCCTTCAATTAGCATTTGACAGGCCCCTCCACATTCCACAGAGATGCTCTCTGGCTGTGATCTTTTATTGCCCCAGTCCGAGTGAAATTCCAAAATATCTTGCTAAGCCTTTTATGGCTGTCGTAATTAAAGGCATGGCACTAGGCCCTCCATATATTACGAGTGGACATTTTAAAATAAACAAGCAGGTCTGCTAGGTGATGACCTCGCATTCCCACGAAAGTCAGAAACCCTACGTTGAAAATCAAGCTACATTTTTTATAATTTGGAATTTGGTCGGGAATAGGTAAACTAAAGGTTCATCCTTCGCCTGCTTTCCCGCCCCAACCCTGCCAAAAGGGGCTTATAAAATATTCTGTGTTGGCAAGTAGAGTGGCTCTTGGTTTAAACATCTTTGAAGAACTAGAAGTCTTAACATCGCAGAAAAGTTCCCCTTTAATCTTTGGACATTATCTGCTGGAAGTCTGCTTGAAGAAGAGCCCTGCAGACTTCCACTTTGCTTCTTGAACTCTGAACTCTGTCAGAACTCACAATTCCAGGACTGTTAAGTATTCTTCTTTTATTCCCTTTTATTTTGCTGTTGTATATATATTGTGTCTCTTTTATTAAATCTTTTTCTGGATATTTTCTGCACCGTTTCTTTTATTGAAGGACGATCTTACAAATTGTTAAGCTTATCTCTACGCTCTAAATAGGAACTTAAAGTATCCTTGCTCTTTGAAGAGTGCTACTGTATAGTGACTCCTGTCATATTCCTGTCTGAGAGGACAGCGCTATCACAGGCATTGTTTAAGTGTTTTGAATAGTCACAGCAGTTGCTGGGCACGGTTTGTATTCCGAAAAATACATGGTGGCAGTGGAAGTTTGTGGGTAAAGGGTTAACTGCGGAGTTAACCAACCCTGGTGACGATCGCTCACAGTCTGCTGGCCTGAGATTGTGTCCTGCGAGCTGGGAAATCTCTGCGCAGGGTGAGGCTGAGAGTGGTATTGCCACGTCCTTGTGACGCTCACGCTCAGTTCAGACTTGTGTATGGTCACGTGGGATTGACGTACAGCGGGTTTGGGCCGGGCATATGTCACAACTGCCATCTAGTGACCAAAAATGTATACTGTAGTAGTTTATGCTATAGACACAATAATGTGTATTCTCACGGTGAGTGCGCCCAGTGGAGACCACCATGGGAGAGGGCAGCAGGAGAGGCAGAGTCAGATTCCTGAAGCCTGGTTACAGTAACAGCAAGCATGTAAAAGAATTGGAGATAAGAAGATCATGCACAGTGGTGAGCTTGTTACAGACAGAGAGGGCATTCCAGAGGGCAAAAGAGAAAGGAGGACTGGCTCTAGGACGCAGGTGAATAGAAATCAGGGGACGTGGATTGCAACTGCTGCCAGAGGAAAGGGGGTGACTATTAGAAAACAGAGGGCCAGGCTTGAGAGAAATATCCAATGAAGTCAGGAGTAGGGATGAGCTTCGCGTTCGAGTCGAACCTATGTTCGACTCGAACATAGCATGTTCGAGCGTTCGCCGAACACCGAACATTATGGGATGTCCGCGGTCTGTTCGACCGCGGCACATCCCACAATGCACTGCGCCGTCCGAAGCGGCAATTGGCTACAGTCCTGCACCTGACCGCAGGTCAGGTGCAAGACTGTGCCAATCAGGGCTCAGTACAAATGTAGAGCCATGATTGGGCAGAGTCATGATGACTCTGCCCAATCATGTCTCACAGCTAAGTCCCTGCAGCACACTATATAAGGCTGCTGACACCGCGGCCCCATGTAGTGTGCTGTAGGAGATAGAGAGAGAGGGTTCTAGTATAGTTAGTTGCAGTCAGCAGATAGAGAGTTATAGATGAAGCAGAAGGATGAGTGAAGAGAGATGAGAGCAAATTTTATATGAGCGCACAAGCCCTGGTGTCCTGGAGGTAACCCTAGCATGTGGGTACAGAATGAGCAGGAGGTGATGAGTGCTGTAATAGGGAGAGGGCAGGAGAGAGGGTGAAATATACTGTAATCTGTGGGGTGGAGGGCAGGGGGTGTAAAGGAAAGAAAGTTTTTAAGAAGAGAAGATTGGTAGAGAAAGCATGTTAAGGGATGAAGAGTAGTAATCAGATTTGGTACAGAGAGAGGTGGATGGGGAAAACAGACTCACCTGCAATCTGTCAGGAGCACTGTTGCTATATATGTGTATCTTCTCCAAGTGTCTTTGATAATGACACTTAAGGTCCCCATACACCTTACAATTATCTGCAGATTTTCTGTGATCAGATGGAAAAAGTGCAACAGATTGGCCAGGTATAGATTACTCCATCCACACAGTTAAGTGTAGATGGAGGAATCTGTTGCACCTTTTCCATCTGGCCATAGAAAATCTGCAGATAATTGTAAGGTGTATGTGCAGCTTTATTTTAAATACACACAATTAAAATATACATTGCAAAAGTACCTATGCCCCCTGGCAAATGTGCCTTCCCCCATAAGCACATCTAAATTGATAGGACTATAGTGTGGGGGAGTGTATACAATTAATTAATTAGGAAATGATAAAAGACATATGGGATCAAAGAGCAGGCATAGACCATAAAGATAATGTCGCCTTTATATACAAACAGGAAAGTGAGTAAAATGCCAATAATATAGGTATCAAATATACAGCTGTAGGTCAAATAAGAAGAAATGTTGAGTAGAAATGAAATGTGGATACCATAGCAGACATGTTACAGCAGACAGACAGCAGTTCAGGCAGGCTAGAGCAGAAATAAAATGTGGATAGCTGTGCGGAAGAAGAGAAGGGATGGTGAGAAGATGAAATCATTATATATTGTCCTTTTCTAAATGCCCTTATAATGACAATTTGATTAAAATAGACACTACAAAAGTGCCTATGCCCCTTAGCAAATGCAGCAAGATATCACTGATATCCTAATGAATCTGCTGGCATACTGCATTGTTTTAGGGAATCTTGTGGCAAGAACCACAGACCATGACTACTATATAACCTTGAATAAGTGTCTGGTTTCTCCACAATGTAATATGAATGAAGATTTACTAGGAAAGTGTGTCACCTTTGCAATAGTATTGATGTTACGAAAGGTAAGAACTAAAGCAGGCAGCTCTTGCTCTCAGAGTCCTTAAACATTTAACAGATTAAACTGGTAGCAATTAAGTAGCTTGCACAAAATACTGAAGCATCAGAAAAGCATTCATACATAAAGCTAGGTAAGTATGCTGGGGGAAGTGAGCAGCTTCTCAAATATGATGTGTAATCGTCAAGTCAGTTTGACATGAAAACAAGACTATTGAACACCCTTTATCCAGCCCAGTACATCCTTTGAAGCCCAACGATAGGAGGGGGGGGGGGCAAGAGAAGTGTTCAGTCAGAACTGCATGCAAAGCAATACATTTCAACATCTGTCTGTCTGAATAAGCCATTATACAGTTGCACTATAAAGTCAGGGTTTGTGGATACCTGATCATCACATCTATATGAGTTTGTTGGATATACCATTCTAAAACCATGGGCTGTAATTTGGAGTTGGTCCCCCATCTGGAGTTATAAAAGCCTCTACTCCTCTGGGATTTCTACAGTATGTTGGGGTGTCTGCAGGTTCAGTCATAGGCAATTGTGATGTCACTTACTGATGTTGGATGAGAAGACCTGGCTCACAGTCAGCATTCCAATTTATCTCAAAGGTGTTGAGGTCAGTGTTCTGTGCAAGCCACTCAAATTTTCTGCAAAACAGACTCTTCAAGCTGTGTCTTTATAGATCTGGCTTTGTGCCCCCGAACTCAGTATTCACATACTTTTGGCCATATAGTGTAAGAACCAACGTAGATGTGGACACTTGGCAGAAGGGGGTTCTTCCTCAAATGTTTTTCTGGCTCTTATCACCTTCTCTGTGGTGACAGAAGTGCAAACATGCAGATTTAATGTTTCCTTAATGGCTTATAACAGGTAAGTACACAAGTGCAAAATAAGGAGCAGTTTAGATATCTATTTGTGTTAGTTGCCTTTTTAAACATTGTTTACGCTCCCAAAGATACATTCTTTTCACAACCTGACTGAGCAGTGCAAAGCAGAGTTTTGACATTTGCTTTTGGAAAATTCACTGGGGAAGAGTAACACCCTCATTTGACACTGTAATGGAAACAGCAGATAGCTGTGCAAGGGATTCTGGTGCAGATAGAAGAAGTGGTGCTAGTCTCAAACTGCAGGCATAAATCCAATCCACATTATTGTTTCTTCCTCATCCAGTGAGGTACTCAAGCTTAAACGCTTGGTTATACTGCCATCTACAGGAGGATTAGACAATGGCAAACAGAATAAACACAAGGCATATTCCAATATAACCCCTCCTCTACCCAGCATGCCTTTGCTAGTATTGTAGGAGGATGGACATCTTGTCTTCAGCTCATCTCAAGAAAGCCTAATTAATCTCTTTTATTATAGCTTTTTTTCTTTTTGATTATTTTTTTTTATCAGTGACTTCAGTCCCTGTTATTCTGCTGCTTCAGCTGGTCTCTACTTAGCAGCCAGTCTGGTTCAGCATATCCTTGGCAATAACCTCGTACCCGGACCCTACTGGACTGGATGATTGCAGGGCTTGCCTGAAATTCAGGCACTGGGCTCTACTTTAACTGCTTTCCAGACCTTAGTGTACTAGTTGGTTAGTCGCGGAGTGCTTTGCATGTCCAGAGCTTTGGAACAGCCTCAAGTTTATCCTTATTTCTGAAGACACAGTGAGTAAGGCTGGTCCAGCTTAAGCACCATCAGCTATGTCATTGTTTGCACTGTTGGTTCCACCATGGTAAGGGTTAAGGCTGAGCGAAGTTCTGACATCATCTGCTGGATGAACTACTACCCGCATGCACACCACACTCTTCAGGATTTCAGCCTAGAGGAAGCACTATCCTACTTCTGTTTCTGCTCCCTAAAGCAACACATGGATCTCAGGTCTCCTGGCTGATTTTCAGTGCGCACCTACAGTGACCTGGTGACCTCTGGCCACCTAAACACCCTTATTAGAAGCAGCTGCCTGGGTCAGTGAGTACTAGAGACTCTGCCTCACATTGGGCCTAGTTGCCTTTAATCTAGAACTTAGGACACCTATTATTATTGGTTCATACTCATCAGGGTCTACTTCAGCTCCTTTAGGCGGGGCCTCACCCATGTCAACAGGGAACTTCATGTCCATTCTGGACTTCCTGATCACTGGTGCTCAGTTATTAGTGCACTCTACTCATAGAAGCTCCAAGCACTCCCTGGCGCCATCACCCGCAGAGTCTATCTCTGTACCCCGATGAGCCCTAAAGCCATATTGAGCCCACAGCTTCGGTTGCCATCTCTGTCTCTGATGCACCAACAGTTTCCTGCAGTTGCAGGGGGTTGTTTCTAACATTATTATTTATAATAATATATTATTATTGTTATTATTCAGTGCATGCCACACTGTGCTTGGAGGGTCAGCCTGTTATTCCAGGCCTCAGGTCTTTCAGAGTTCCTATAGCTGGCTTGTTTGTCAGAGTCTTTCCCTTTTTTGTAGAGTTTAAGAACTGGTGGTCTGTGTCCACCTTAGAAGCTTTAGTGGTCCACCTTAACAAGTGCTCCACCATGTGGGTGGCCGGTGTGTTCATATTCCAGGATTTGATTGACAGGCAGTTATGGTTGGCGGTGTGTTCATATTCCAGGATTTGACTGACAGGCAGTTATGCTCCCTCCTTGCAGTTTAAATTAACTGGTGTGGCCCTCCTCCCTATACTAGCAGTAAACTAATTTCTGCCAAACCTTGTCGGAATGGGTGAAATCCCTCAGAGAGGACCCCTCCATAACTGGGATAGGTCCTTGTTTCTTCAAGGGTTAATAACAAATCTCTGGAGCCTTACGATTTAGCTGTGAAGGCGTGGTGCAACCCTCTAAACTGGTGTCCCACTTGGAACTGATATCTGTTCACTATGGCTGTGTGTTTGGGATGCCTGGGGTCAGCTAAAATCCCTTTGTTAATCCTACTACAGGTGGAATGCTATTTTACAATTTTCATTGATTTATGGACAGTTTGCCTTCTAGGCATTCAGATGCTCTGGCTACCCCACAGACTGAATCCCTGAACCCTTCATCTTTGTTTGGGTGTCGCTACACTTAGCAGCATCTCTCCCTAGGCTATTTCGAGCCCTCAATACCCAGAATTTGTGTATTCCTATTCTAATAGGAATTCATCTGGTAGGGTGTTCCTCATGTCTTTAGACACTGCTCATCCTTCCTTCTTTGTTAAGTGATTTCATGACCTTTAAAGTTTTCTTAGTCCAGTTCCTACTGTCCCTTTACCTGATAGGAACCTGAATTCCCAGAGTTCCCTGGCTGTTTCTGTCATTCTCAACTGCCCTGAATCCCAGGTCTCTCTTAGTGCCCTTTCTTGGAACCCCGTTGGCTTCTAACGTAAGCATTAGGTCAGCCTAAATATTTTGGTATCTGTGGAGTTTTGGTCTTTGTGGGGTTTGGGTACCCCCTTCCATAGTTGAGGACATTTTCGCTCAGGTTATCTACTGGGTAGGTGGGATATCACAGGAATACCCTCCTAGAAGGGTTTCTCCTTCCTTCTCTTAAGTCTCAGCCCTTTGCTGCACCTATGTCTATAGCTGAAAGCGTAACTTCAGGACAAGGCTAAGGTTGGGAGCTAAGTAGCTAGCCATTGTATATTATCACATTTATCAATCAGGTTGATGGACATACCAGCATATATTTATAAGACGTAACAATCATACAGTTCTAGAACCACCTGTGCACTACGTTTATACAAAACTATATATTTTGTATTGTGTGGAAAATATCAACTACTACATCATCAAAAAATAATAATAGACACCTAGTAGTAGGTCTGATTAATAAAATAACAAGTAGGAGGGTTTTGTGACCAGGATAGGAAGTGAGAGTAAATACAGTATGACAGTGGTATCTGGCTATTTTATCTAGCAGAGGTGTCTGGATCAGGAAAATGGTTTTCTGTTTGCCTGGAGTTCATATGTGTTGTTGAGGTGTTGCGGGTGCCTATAATGCAGCTTTGGTAATATTTTAAATGTAACTTTTGCCTTATATGTAGCTGATACAAGAAAAAGGTGGATATAAAACATCAGTCAGGTGTATGTTTTAAATTCATATGGGCTTATATACATGGGCTTTTATTTGCACCAGAGCTTCATTTCTTTCCTATAAATGTCAGTGTGAAAAGTAGCTTGAAACTGCTCGATGTAAGTCAGAAGCAAGTTAAAGGTAAATTAAAGTGAATTAAATGCACATCAAAGAATCTCAGAAGTGGCTTAATGCATATTGAATTGGACCTGACTTGAGTCTTAAGTCCATCTACACAAGCCTTAGACAAGATGATTTTGTTGTCTGTTATAAACATTTAATGATATGCACATGTTCTACATAATCACTATAATGTATTGACTATTTCATATGCAAACTATTTCTATATGGGAATTGAGTGGTTTTAAACAGAGAATTTCTGCTAAGAATGATTTTCCATGCTACTGAAAAAAAAACTGCTTGATATTTGCCAGTTCATCAGTCCATTTGCAATCTGCTTTAAACCATAAAACAAACCAAATGTCTTGTGAATGCACTTAATCTCAATTAGATCGAAAGAGAAATCCTTTACCACCAGCATTAAATACACAAACCACACTTTTATCAATGGCACAGTTTTTTCACTTTCACCTGTATGTCTTAATACTTTCAGTGGTCATCATATCAATGCATTTAAACCTATTAACACTTCCTCAAGTTACTATGACAATTCTGTTTAATTTGATCAAAGTGACACTAAACTCAGGAGTTAAATGTAAAAATTGCATTAAAATACCTTAAAAGAGAACTATGAGGTAACTTTTTTATCCCATAGTGCTCTTTAGGGTCACAGGAGGACATATACTAACGTCCTCCAATGACCCAAAGCGCAGTATATAGTGGGCTATAGCAAGCTATATACTGAGAGCGCCGTAGCCGAGACATATCCCGACAATACTGTCGAGATCCACCCAGCTGGTTGATTGACAGCGAGCTGTGCCTCTCTAGAGGCAGCTGTACCCGCCCTCACCCGGTCCGTTCCTCCATTTAGCACTGGAGGATTAGAGCGGGTGGGGGGGGAAACCCTGCGGGGAGCGGTGACTGACCGTCACCTTTCTCTCCAGGGAGATGATCGGGAAGTGAGCGAGTGATGATATGTGTGCGCTCACTTCCCGATCAATAGAGCCGACATGTGACAGTTTCAATGTCACACGTCGGCTCTAACTATGAGGATGAGTGTAAATCACTCACCTCATAGTTCTCCTTTAACTATTACCAAAAATGTATCTTATTTGTGTATCACTCGGCTGTAGATACTCAAATCATCTCTAAATTGTTGCGGACACTGTCCTTCCTTCTGGAGGGTGGCTACTTTTGTTCCCCATGGTCCCTGTGTGTGTTGTAAAGTAGCCACTGCTCCAAGTTCACTCCCGTGATTGACTACAGTCTCATGTTTAGTTTACTAATTTGTACTGAGATTGTAGTCCATCAACGGAGTGAGCTTGGAGTGTTGGCTACTTTACAACACACACAGGGACCATGGGGAACAAAAGTAGCCACCCTCCAGAAGGAAGGACAGTGTCAGCAACAATTTCGAGATGATTTGAGGATCAAAACACATAAATCTTGGGTGTAACATGAAACATGGTCCAAATCATAATCTTTGCACATGCGTACACTAATAGTAAACTGTTCAGGCAGCTAAATGAGCAATGTAATTATTAATTAGCTCTGCCTCTACATTCAAATAACACGCTTTTTTTTTAGGATTCTAATTACTGTATTATTTGCCTCGCACTTTGCTGAATAGTTTCACAGCTCTGATCATGAGTCGTGCTTTTGCCCCTGCATGCTTCCTGTTCGTCTGTGCCCTTAGAGTGTCACTTATACAGTACATTAGTCAGAGCTGTCCTACACTTCCAGCAAGTGTGCAGTCAGCTGTTCCAGGCAGCAGCCGGTGTACAGACTCATACATCCTCATATATTGTCCGCTAAATTAAAACTACAATGAAGTAAACTTATAGGTCATGCCACTGATGGGGAAATTGGCTTTTTCTTCTTTTCTTGCATCATTTATGCATCTCATTAACCTTTTCTTATACTTTTGTGTGTTGGTAATTCTTCTTGTAGCTGGGTTAAAGCAGCAAAATCAAAAGCACATTATTTAACAGGACCAAGAGGGATGTGTAGAATGTACTTGGTTTAGATGTATCATTTACATAATTTAATAGGACAGGGAGGGATGTTTAGAGTGTACTAATCCATAGCAAGTGGTCCACAATCATCTTTCATTGATTCATGAAAACGGAGGTGTTATTGCTTCTTATGGGTTACTATTCCTCATTGCCATTGATGTTCACTGCATGTCAACAAGAGATTTAACCCCCTCGTTGACAACTACCCTAGCTGAAATAATTGTATTAAAAGTAAAGGGATTGCCATAACACAGTTAACACTCTTTCTAATAAGTAAATAAAAGTGTGTTGGAATTAAGAGGAAAATTTAGAGGACAAGGTTAATGAGAGGCAAGATATATATCATTAGCTGTATTCCCTTTCTTAATGGTAGTCTAAATTCATGAAAAGAGTGCTTGGAAATGCAGCAGTTCCTCAATGAAAGGATTTTTTTAGAGTCAGTCAGTGTCGGAATTTATATTACACTGTAATACTAAATTCAGTGTAGGCAACCTTTTTGAATAATTATCTCCAGTGTCATTGCGGCTTTCTGCTACATCATGATTCCCTTTGCTGTGTGATTACACTGTAATGGCTGCATTCATTACAAACATTTAAAGTGATTCCTACATTGTTTCATTCTGCTCTACAGAACTGTTATCTTGCTTCACATGCAACAGGTTCACTTTGAAACAGGTAAGAAATAGTAGTGAAAACAAATATGTTGCAATATGACCGCAACACATTCACTCTAATTTAATATGTGATGAAAGGCATTAAAAATGGAAGAAATAATCCTGAAAGGTTATTGCAGTAACAAATTGACATCCCCTAGAAAAGCAGCGCTGCTGCTGTGGTCCTCCATCCCTCTTTTTCTCAAACTAGACTTTGCATATTAACTGTTGTGATCCCCCAAACATGTTGTAATCATCTGTCAACAAAGGCAGAAGAATATATTCCACATACCTGAGACAAAAGGAAATCAGGTGCTTCCATCAATTGCTTTATAAAGTCTCGATACTTTATCAGATAGCTTAGCACCACTGCTCTCAATACAGACAGCCTGTCAATGAATAAGCACTAGTGGTTCTCTTCATCTGGAAAGAGAGTCAACAGCCGGCGCATCTCATCTGGTTGGGTATATATCTGTTTCAGCATCATATTGCACACAAGTTGCATGTGTCCAGTGACCTACCTACAACTCCTGTTAGGTAAAGTATCAGGAGCGCCTTTATTTTTTCCTCGTCTCTATTACAACTACATCTCTGTGTCCCTTTTATCTCAGTTTTTCTCTCTCTAGTTCTGTGCCCCCTCTGGGCGCCCCTTTTTCTGTCCCCCCTTCCTCCTATTCATACTCAGGATCTCTTCTCCTCAGTTCGCCCCCTTTTTTTTCAGGCTCCTCCCTCCTCGCTATGCAACCAATATCAGAAAGTAGTTCATTAAATTATGTGACATTTATTTACTCCTTTCACCCCCCCCCCCCCCCCCCCCCTTTGCAGCAGGTCCCTATTCAGGTGGGTTTTTCATATCATCAGAGAGTTAATCCCTTCTCTTCCCTAAAAATAATTAAATAAATCACTATTTACTACGTTCACTCACGACTTGTTTTGATGAGTGCTCTTCTGATCTCAGAGAACAGGACTGTTTTCACACCTGCTTGCCTTGCAAAACGACAAGCCACAGTTGCAGAGTACAAAAATAAAATCTCCATGCCCCTCTTCAGACCCCCATGCTAAGCTCTGATTTACGTTTGCACATACTGTACTACTTTATTCATTCTCCAGGAGGAAAAAAAAAAGCAAGGGAAAGAGAGAGAGAAAAAAAGATACTGGAAAGACATGCACATGGAGGTGTTGGTAAAACAAACAGAGGGGAGAAGAAAAAGTAAATTCAAGCAGAAGCAATTATGTGTTTGCTGAAAATAAAGGATAAACATAATAACCTCTACATCTATACATCTATGGAATAAATGGTGCTATGTATCTGTCCCCACAAGATAGAACTGCCTGGCAATGCAGATTAATTGTGGAGGGAGAAGTTAATTGATTTGTACTTGAAGGTCTGCACCATGCTTTTGTGCTCAAGAGCTTGCAATCAGATATACCTTTGCAAGAGGGTAATGTGACTGACACAAGGTTTGTCATGGGCACCTGAGCACTTGTTCTTTAATTGTACACAGCAAATATACATTGCAAGTAAATAAAGATACAATACAGAAGAAAAAAAGGGAAGACTGCAGAGAGGATAAAGATAGGATTAGGGAGATCAGGGATAACACACATTGTGGAGAAAAAACAGAAAGTGCTAGTGGTGAAGCTTTAGAAGTGAGAGATAGGACAGAGATGCAGGGTCACCAGTTCACAGACACAGACAGTCAGCTGAGTGTGGGAGGACAGCACCTCATTCATAAAATCAGCAGCATGCTCTTACCTAGGCTTGCAAGCGCTTATATTACCTAGGTTGGCATGGTGTTATTTGGCTGTGCAGCTTCTCTTGCTGTTGCTACTAATCCATTCATAACAAGTTTGATCGTTTCCACATCAAGATCACGGGCTGTTTAGTCTCTTGTCTCACTCTCTCTCTCTCCCTCTCTTTCTCTCATACTCTCCACCCCTTTCTCTCTCTCTCTCTTTCATTCCCAAGCTCACCACTCTTCACTTCAAAATTTTGGCAGCTTAAAGTGAACAACAAAAAAAAATGTTCAAACATTTCAGTGTTTTCCTCATTTTGCAATTTTGTTTTGACATCTCAAACCCGCTCACCAACACTCCATATCTCTTTACCATCTCTGTCTGCTTGTGCTTTCCCTTCCCTCATTCACTTACTAATTTCATTCTGTGCCTAATTTACATAAATTGACTGTATTCCTAAGTGATTCATACTGAATTCATTTAAGATGTATGCTTTTCAGGATTGAGCCTGTTGTTTTTATAATTGGTGTTTTTGTTCCGTAGTAATTCTCTGTTCTGGCTACAAATGACCAACAGTTAAAAATAAAATTTTAATTAATGATCGAATGGTTCTATTTTTATTGCTGGTTAGATTAGCAGTAGACTGGCGCATAGAGGAACTCAACAAATATTTGCTTAACTTGCGTTTTGATGGGAGATTTTCCAGGTACTGACATCATCAGCCATGACGGCCAAAATGACGTAGTAGTGTTACTTTTCCTGGTGTGCCGTGCTTTAGCCAGAATTTATTTAATGCTTAAACCAGTGCATATAATCACAGGCAGGGATAAAGTGGCATCCAAGGCTGGCCAGTAGCTTCTGTTCATTTCCTTTAAGTTGGCATAGCTGTTATATAGCAGTGCTAAAATCTAGGCTTCTAGTAAGCCATCAGACTCTTCTGAGTGTACCGTTTCTCCCATTATGTCATAACATAAAGACTCACTTCAGTCAAACATGAACATTTTTCCACTGAAATTCACTCGGGATAAAGCCACCTGCGGAGTGACTATAATTTGTATCCTGACATTTGTCTTGTACAGCTGGCTGCCCCACTTGCTACATTTTTGTGGCTGCCAGTGTCCTTATTTTCTGAATGATCCCAAATGAGTCTTTGAAAATACAGCCCAAAGTTCCTAGATTGTAATCACTTTGTTTTTATAGTATTCAGCAAAGAAAACCTCAGCACAGAATCATTTGACAAAGAGCTGCAGTTCTATCCAGCTTGGCCAGGAGCCTGTTGTTGAGGGGATAAATACTGACCTCCAGGGTACAGAATATGGGGATATGGTTTTACTAGCAAAGTTTCCATTCAGGTTATGCATAGAGACTACTGCGCTTCAGCCTTTTTGTATTTCCGATGTTTAGGTGGTAATAGACTGTGCCCGTGGTACATTTAGTCCCCATGTGGTATATCCTTAGTTTGCTGTATTTACACAGATGCTGTTTATTAGGAATTTATTTTTATTTATTTTTATTAGCAACCACTAATCTGCTTTATCTGCACCAGAAAAATATAATCTAAATATTTGTGTGATAATGACTTTCACTTTTTAAAGTTGTAGTTTTATTAAGTAAAATGCAATTTTTATGTTAGAAAAGCAATAGATTTTGTTTACCACTTTCCTCCCCAGCAGCAAATGTTCACCTTTCAGCAAAGCAGAATACTAGGTACTTCTGGGTATGGAGGAGCATGTGAGTCCCTCCTCCTTCCTCTCATATGGCAGTGCTGGTGTATAATTTACAGCTTCAATGCTGTGACATAGGGATGGGAAGATACTCCGTAGCTCTGTATAAGCTTAAAATAGAAAGTCTGAGTGTACACAGGGTTTTATTTTTTTACTCCTAGGATTTAGCCATGGAGGAACCAGGTGCAGGTGAATATGTGCTGTTGTGGAAGGTGGGGGGTTAGGAGACGTTAAAGAAAGACTGTTTTTGCTCTTTATATAGCCTGCTTTCTCTGCTGCTCATACCATCCTCATGTTCCTTTGCTGTCCCATTTGCCAGACAAAGCCCTTCAGAAATGCCTAATACTCCTGGGTATGAAGCATGACCTTCTGCTCTCTCACCGACCATGAAGTGCATGGCCAGTCACCAGGTCCAAGCGCTGTCACATGGTAGTAGATTAAAGATCATTAGCCTTGAGTAGTTCCAACTTAAACGAGAATTATAGGGAGAGTGAAATACACTGAAGCTGTCACACGTCGGCTCTATTGATCGAGAACTGAGCGATCACATACCGCCATTTGCTCAATTCCTGATCATCTCCCTGTGGAAAGGAGTAACTGTCTGTTAGCGCTCAATGCAGGGATTTCCTGCTTCTCTCTCAGTACCTCCACTGGTGAATGGAGAGACCGATGGGGGAGGGGTGGGTACAGATGGCTCTGCCTCTAGTGAGGCAGACCCAGCTTTCAATCAGGTAGCAGGGTGGATCCCGACAATATTGTCGGGATACGTTGCGGCTCTGTGCTCTCAAGCTCTCAGAGCTAGTAATCTGCCCTTAGTAGACATGGCCACTGCCAGAAGACTCGGGGGGAAAAAGAGAAATAAGGTATGCAAAGAATACAAAGCGGGCAATTATCTAGAAGTATGTGTTTGTAGATTGTCATTACTAAACATTTCTAAAGGTGTGTTTATTGTTATATTAAAGATATGGCTAAAGGTCCACTTTAAGGTTTTGTGGGACAGGGTACACATCTTTTCTAATTTATAAGTAAATTAGCCTGAATTGTTGTGAATTTTGGTGCTTGCCCTTTAATTCTGCAGCTCAAAGATTTCTTTTCTGTTTTGGACTTTACCAATTTTCCCCTTTACTCTGTATTGTTAGCAGTGATGACCCAGCAGCCAATAATGAACTTTCTATCTAACAACAAATCTGCTGTCCCAGATGTTGAAATAATTTTTACTTATTCACTGCTGCTGTTCATAATTGTTAGGTACAAGAGAGCCCATAGAGGTCCATACAAGTTTATAAAGACGTGTGATAGTTGAATTCCAGCTATTGTGTGGTCACCAAGCTATCATGCTTTCCAAACATTTTCACATGCAAACCTAAAACAATAATTCACCTTACCCTTTAGGCCCCTTTCACATAGGCAGTCCAGTCAGGTGTGCCTATTCGTTTTTCAGGTAGATCTGATTCAGAAGCCAAGTGTTACTCTATGGGCAGGTGTATGTAAACAGATGTGCATCCATTTACATTTGATTACCTACCCCCCAACTTTGTCTAGGACCAGAAAAAGAAACAAAAAAAACAGATTGTGAAGAGTCAGAGGTAATCTAATGTAAACCGACACATGTCCGCTTACATCCGACTCCCCATAGAACTAACATGGGGCTGTACAGCTCAGTTTCAGTGACATCCATTCCATACAGCTCCGATCAGCAGGGGATCTTTGTCGATCGGAATGGACAGTGCCCATGTGAAAGCGTTCTAATATCCTATGTACATCTTAGACTTAAAAGAGAACTATGGCCCAAACTTTTTTGCCATAGTTATCTTTATGGTCGCAGAATATAGCGGGCTATTGCCCGCTATATTCTGACAGCTGAGATTCGTGTTGCAGCTGGGAAGGATACAGACAAAATTGGTGGGATCCACCCCGCTGCCCGATTGACAGCTGGCTATTGCCATCAGAGTCTGTAAAATATATTATATGTTGAATACTTACCTTCACCGCACTCTTCCACCAACTTATTTGCCTGCTGCAGCCCGAGTAGGAACTCTGTAAAGCTTTAAAAGAGAACTATGGCTGGGCCTTTTTTTCCATAGTTCTCTTTAGGGTCACAGAAGGGCATATACTAATGTCCTCCTGTGACCCAAAACTCATGCTGTAAGCGCAGAGCCATGCTGCAGCCGTGACGGATCCCAACAATATTGTACTGATCCACCCCGCTACGTGATTGACAGCTGGCTCTGCCTCTCTTGAGCTGTGCCTTCCCCCTGTCCATCCCTTCAGTCAGCGCTGGAGAAACGGAGAGGGGGGGGGAAATCCCTGCGGGTAGTGGTGACTGACTGTCACTGCTCTCTGCAGTGAGAAGATCGGGAACTGAGCAATCAGCGGTATGTGACTTCAGTACAGCTGACATGTGACAGCTTGATAGTCACACCTTGGCTCTAATTATGGGGATGTGTATTTCACTCTCCCTATAATTTACCTTTAAACACAGGACAAATAGAGTACATATTTGAGTCTAAAGTTAGTCTACTTTACCACTTTTTCAAGCGCTTTCTTTCTAAGATCAAAAAATCATAACTGTTTCTTTCAAAAGCTATAAAATTCTATGAAACCAAACCAGTAGGACTCACACCAGAACTAATCCAGCTCTAAAGTAGATGTGAACCCTCAGGGTGGGTTCACACTGTTACAATGTGTTAATGTACCAAAAAAAGGGTGCATGCAGCTTTTTTGGCAGAGCTGTCACGCACAGGGGCGTATCTGCCGCAAGGCAAACAAGGCGTTTGCCTCGGGCGGCAGATTCCTTGAGGGTGGCAAGAATGCCGCCCCCAAAACATTTAGGCAGACGGGCTGCACCGAAACCGGCAGCCCGGCTGCATAATGTAAACGAGGAGGGAGCGGCGGGAGAGGGAGCAGGAGGATACCGGGGACGGAGCTGAAAGGAGGCGGAGACAGAGGAGATTGGACGGAGATGAAAGAGGCTGGGTGGAGACAGAGGAGGCGGGGATTTAAAGAAGGCAATGGAGGCGGGGCCTGGGACCAGCTCTGGGGGGCCCTGCGGGAGGTGCGCTGCGGGGAGGAATGCAGGCCCCGGGGGTCCCATCTTGAGGAGCTGGTGCTGGAGAGGGCCGACTGCCTGCTGAGCTGCGAGAGGCTGCAGCTGGGGCGACCTTCCTTCTACCGACTGACCCAGGAGACCGGGAAGATCTTACAGAGGGAGTCGCCCTATAATTACTGGCAGCTGGCGCACTACAAGGTGGGTGCAGGGGGGCAAGGGATGCGATGCTCTGCAACTGGGTGGGTGCAATGGTCTGCAGGGCATGGGTGAAGTAGTCCTTAACTTGGTGCAATGGTCTGCAGGGTATGGGTGAAGTAGTCTGTAACTGGGTGCAATGGTCTGCAGGGTATGGGTGAAGTGGTCTGTAAATGGGTACAATGCTCTGCAAGGTATGGGTGCAGTGGGCTATAACATTGTATGGTAGCAATACATCATTCTGTAACTGGGTGTCATGTTTTCCAATGTATGAGTAAAGTGGTGTGTACGTGGGTGCAATGCTCTGCAGAGAAGGGGGGCAGTGGTGTGTAACTGGGTGTACATGGTAAATAATCTGCAGGGCCTGAGTAGATGTTCCAATAGAAGTCCTCATCGAATCCTGGGACAGCGATGGAAGAGGCGGGAGGCGTCGCCGGAGCTCTAGTCGGGCGGCGAAGATGTGACGATTGGGCACCGAGGCAGAGGTGGAGGCTGGGTTTCCCGTGCCAGGTAAGAGAACTGTGCTGGCAGGGCCCGGCATAGATTCTACACAGCCCACCAAAGAGTCTCAGGTGGGCTGTGCAATACCCTTTGGGGGGCTCTGCAGGATCCGTAGGGGGCTCTGTAGGCTGCAAAGCCCACCACAGACCCTGTACAGCCCCCCTGAGATCCTGCAGACTGCAGGGTCGCAGGGGGGCCGTGCAGGATCTGAGGTGGGCTCTGCCCACCAGAGACCTTGCGGAGCCCACCACAGATCCTGCAAAGCCCCCCTGAGACCCTGCAGAGCCCACCTGAGACCACTGCTTTCCTGCTACGCTAATAGCAGAACATGTCAAAAGCTGGATACAGCGTGTCCACTGTATCCAGCGACTGACAGGTTACGCAAAAAGTATTAAACAGGAAGGGTTGGGGTAAATTTAGGGGGGGGGGGCGACTTTTGTCTTGCCTAGGGCAGCCCTAAACCAGAATACACCACTGGTCACAAAGTGAGCTTTTAGTAATTGAGTTTACATATGATTGCACATACCTACAGATTATATATTATTGTAATACACTGCTGAGAATCCAGGACATATTTGCTCTTTTATTTCATTTATTACAAACTTGACACTGCAATCTACTCATGTCTGGTGTCTGCTCTGCTAAAAAGGGGTATCAATCAAGTTTCTCACACCCATTGAATGCTTCTCCCAACAAAAGTTGTCAAATGGTTTGCTTGACATGGTAAACACAAACAACGGTATGCACACACAAATGGTGGGATCAGTACACACACACATACTCAAGTGTTTGCTCGTTACAATAGCAGTTCCTACAGTATTCTTCAGGCACTGGAGAAGAGTAAGAGGTTGGCATTTTAAAAGAACAGGTGCAGGAGGCCTAAAATAAATAGCTTATATAGGCAGCTTTTAGGGATGCTCCTGCAAGTAAAAACATTACAGCCAAGTTATATTCTCTTTTTCCAAATAGAACATCATATGTAATAACTAGCAGCTCATAGAGAATGTTCCTTACAAATGATTTAAATGTTTCCTCTTTTAGGTACCTGTGTATTTATTTTAATCCATCCCTGGGATAATAACATGTAAACTATTTATGTATTAATACTTTACAGAGGATCTGTTTTCTCCCTGGTTGTCAGGCATAATGTTCATCTGTTTGACAGATGGTGATGGATGTGGAATGGCAAGGGTTTTTTAAGCCACTGTAACATTATCGAGAAATTACTTGAAAGAACAGCGAAAAGGATTGGTTAAAAGGTAATAATGAAACACCAGAAATTACTTTTGTAAGCAATGACTTTGGCATTGCAGGAGAGTTATGAGAAGTTATTGTCAGTAAGAAAGTTTGGAACTTCATTAACTGGACTTTATACTCTGAATAATTATACACAGAGGGATTGTCATGTATGAGAAATGTTTTGCTCCGAAATTTTTTTCTCATGCAGTGAACCAAGTGTTTTGCCATATTTCCTTGCAGCTTTTTCATATGGTGTTTATGTGCTGTTGCTGTCAGTGACCAATATTTCATTTTAGCTTTACTGGAAAGGAATGATTGTCCAGTCTTTATGGTAAGGCAAACAGTGGTTAATATTTTGAATACACAAAGATATATTGACTTTGTCAGTGTACTAATTTTGACTTACACTTGGTATATTTTAAGAATGGATGAGTTTAGCTCAGGTTATCATCACTCTGCTAATCACTTCTGAATGTGCAGTCACTAGCTGCCTTGCTAAAACTTTTCAAACTTCTTGGCTTTATGCAAAGCAGTGATGTTGCCCATATCACCAGCCCTCTACTGGATACTCCATAGTAATGTACAAACTCCAGCATAAGTTAGATGTCTAACTATTATTCATTTGTTAATTGTGACTACACTGTCATGACTATTGTATGTGAAGGTTCTCATTCATCCAGGCCATGGTATTAGGGTTGCCACCCGTCCGGTTTTCAACCGGACAGTCCGGTTTTGGTGTGTTGTGTACGGGTGCCCTGCCAGTGGGCACCCGGACACATCACACTCCTGCTCTCTATTCTCCCCAAAAATTTTTTTAGTGGCGCTAGAGGGTTCGGGTTTCACTTGAAGAAAAGGTGGCAACCCTACATGGTATATCTGTAAAAAATAAGTCAAGGTTAATAACACGTCCTAGACTCTAATTATGCAAATGCAATCAACACCTGGTTGCGATTAACAGATTATGTGGATTGGAGCAACATCCACCATATTTATTCCCACAGAATTTTTGTACGAGTCATTCTGAATTGAGAAAGCTGGTTGGATGACCAATATAACGCCTTTAAGAAAAATACAGCAAGTCCAGTTGCCTTGAGTTATTTTTTACACATATGTCACAACTATTGATTTGCAATGAAGCCAAGCAAGGTGTGTCATGGCTGCATATGATTAAGAAACCAGGAACAGCAGTTGTGGTTTTTAGGCATATGTCTCCATAGAAGGGGTTCTGGAGAATTTCGAAGATACGCCCAAATAAAATAGACTTTCTTGCCCAAAGTATTCAGATCTGTTGGCTTGTTTTTTTGAATAACCAATACTAAACTGAACTGTTATTCTGTCTAATATTTTATTCCAAATCAATGAAAAAATAAAGCAATGCAAATCTTAATGTTAAAAATAATGAAACTTGCTGCTTGGTCAAATTAAGTGAATCTCCGCATTTCATTATTTGATAGAGCTACCTTATGCAGCACTTATAGCTTTCAATGGAACTTCTCAGGATAGAAATACGGAAGCTGACATTTCTGACTTTTTTGGAAGGTTTTAGGGAAAGCACTATTATGCTTGGTTACTGAGTCACTGATCCAGAACAAGCATGCAGCTAGTGTTGCCACTTTAAGGTCTGCTTTTCTGTTAACATATTATCAAAATGCCTAACTGCAGAAGTTAGCAATGTTAGATAAACACCACACATATTGATTTAATATTTAACCAGAAATCTCAATTTTGATCTCATTCTGACCATTCATCTTACTCCTTGTGTAATAAGCCACCATCTCCATCTAAACACTCATGGAAAACTGCTTCCTGATGGCTTTTTTTATCCTTTGCTGCACCATTAGTCCCCCATTACCTTTGCTGACATTATCTTTTGCTCACTGCCTCGTTACTTGTGCCCCTGTGACACCACTTGGGTGCTCATTTTAAAGTCTGCTCATTGCAGTGCATTAGTGTCTGAGCAAAGGTTCCTGTAAGTTTCTGCAAGTTCTAGAAACATTTTGTTTTATGCTTGATGACCCTGATTTTGGTATCTAGCTAACACTTGGATATTCCGCTGGCTTTTCACTATGCTGTTCTGCTACCTGCTCTGGCCCTCTATCTGGATCTGACTTGGCCCACAATTCCAGTTTGCAACTTTGTTTAGCTGTCTATTGTCTGTCTTCTGTTCTGCATGTGGCAATACCAGGGGTTGTGCCCTGAGAACTGCCACGCGTCCAAGTTTCTATCCTCTTTACAAAGGACAGTGGTGAAGACCTGGTACTCATTTGTGAGAGTCTACATCTACCTCATGCAACACAGACAACCTGCTGCAAATCATGACATTTGCTCTAGCACTGAGATCCCGTTGATGTATCCCTCAACTAACTCCTTATAAATGGGTCAAGCAGCACGCCAATCAGGGCTGCATCATTTAGGTATTGCAAAACTTGCCTATCTGCTTGGATTAGCCCCAGATTACTCTGGTGGTATTTCTTAATTTTCAAACTGTATGATTGTCTGAAAGGGACCATCATCTTCACTAAGCTTTAACCCTTTTGCTGTCGCTGCTGTAAGTATTGGGTCGAGGCAGTATCAGCATGTATGCAAACGTCCAACTGCTATAGCAGCCGGGAAATTGTTTATATTGTTTCTCCCTACTGTTGGCTGTACAGTTGAAGTGATTTGGTAGCTTTTCATCACTTCCACGCTGTTTGGGAGGTGCGGCTCACCCATATTTCATGCCATTTGCCTATGGCTTATCTGTCCCTCTACAGTGTCTGTGACCTCCATGCCTGGAGTCAGGATGGAGGGCAAAGGGAGACCAGTCAACTTTCTGCTGATAATTTCTCTAAGGTATGAACTCAAAATGATGCACAAAGCCTTAGGCACTTTGGAGAAACAGCAGATTGAGCACAGTTTCTGCTCAATCTGCTTAGGAAGAGAACAGGGATGGCATTAGGGGTCTAATAGACCTTAAAATGTTTGTTAACAAGAACCCGTAACCTGCGCTATGCTATCCGTCTTTAAAAATGTGTTGTCTTTAGTTATATGTTAACTTTAGGATGCCTTGGGGGATTGAAAAGCCCCCTTTTGATAGGAATGAAGTTAAACGAAATATGTTTTTATTTTTTGTAGTGGTAAAGGGTTAGAACCGCTGTCCAGTTTTTATTACTGTCTGTGCCCCTATTTCATTCTCTCTAGTTGTCTTGATCACCAATGTTCTCCTAACTTGCTAAGAGGGCATATGTCTCACATTGGGTATTATATTGTGCTCGTGTGCACTAAAATGAATCGAAGTGTAATTTTTACAAATATAAATGTAATAAGCAGTTGCACTAATATTGTGTAACAAAAAAATTACAATTACTGTGTTTTATTCTATAAGCCTACTGCTTCCAGAATATATGTAAGGTTTTAGGGGTTATAATTAAACTTCAGGTCAGAAATAGACAATTTAACATGTATGAAATATAAAAAAATGCTCTGGCAGAGATAGGATTAATTACGCAAATTAAAACAGGTCTTTAACATCAAAGATAGACATTATTAATATTGTGTCATGGCATCTTGCAGAAGTTTGTGAGCAGCATCTTGAAAGACTTTTCTCCTGACCTACCATGCTACCATGACTATATGAAGGTTATTTTATAGTATCTTGTGGAGAATGTTCTTTATGCCAAGCTCATAATGTTTTTGAGTAGGCGTCTTTTGAGATTACATTCTAGGCACTAGATCATCTTCAGTCAGGGTTTTTCAGTGGGCTTCAGCAAGATGGCAACTGCACTGATCTGGCCACAACTCCAGGACCTGCCTAAAAACAGTTTAGCGATTCAGAGATTTGCCAGAAAAAGCCACTACTTCAAGGCAGATTGTTTCTACCAAATCTCTACCAACTCTGAGGTGTGGCTTGGCAAAGTAATGCAACCCTTTGAAAAGTTCAGCCATGTTTTTTTACTCATATTCCAGTGATGGTACATCATCCTGTCCTTCTTCTTGGAGGCGAGTCCTTTAGCTGTAGGTATGGGCACAATCAAGAATATGAATACAGACAGACTGTTTCAGCTCTAGGACCAGAATCTGCATTTACATTAAACCTTGTGTGTGCCCTTTACACCATTCCAATGCCTGTGAAACAAGTACCTACTTGGAAGATAGCTTTACCTCAATGGCTATGCCTAGCTTGGGGGGACACAGGTTCATAATTTCTGGTCACCGTGGTCTTCATGAGAGCTTTGTGTCTCTGTGTTAAATATTACATTAGATTTTTCTTGAGCATAGCAATAAAAATATGGCACTAACATGGGACTTGAGTTGTAATATGTCACAGTGTCAATAGTAAAAATTGTTTTTATTCATATTCTTCATTACAAAATAAAAGTAATATATTAAAAGAATCACATTAATGACTCAATAACAAACATTGCCATGTATATGTATATATTGCACATACATCAGTTCATAGCATTTCTCCTCATCCTTTCTGCTTATCAACCACAGACCTCAATAATTCATATTTATGCATCGTGATTGCAAAACACATTGCATATATCTTGTGAGTGTTACATCTTTATTGTTTTCCTCCAGGGGTAGCTGACAAGATAACTCTTATTTTGCAGATGAACTGTCTGCTTCCTCAGGAGATAATAAGAGGAGATAAAACTGTGGTGTCCAATGTCAGGGTATGCTCACAGAGGCCTCACAGGAGGCAACAGAGATAAAGGTAGAGGTGCAAACACATCTAACTTACATGATGCAAGAGGGGATACGATCCCATTCTAGTCAATCTCCACAATTGCACCCAAAGGCACCTGAATGTCCATAGTGCCAATAGTCGATTTTCTTGAGCATATTATCCTTAGAAGAGAACTATGGGGTAAGTGTTTTCCCCATAGTTCTCTTTAGGGTCATGGGAGGACATATACTAACCTCCTCACATGACCAAAAGCTCAGTATATAGCGGACTATTGCCAGCCATATACTGAGAGCGCCGCAGCCGGGACAGATCCCGACAATACTGCCGAGATCCACCCAGCTGCGTGAGTGATAGCTGACTCTGCCTATCTACATGCAGAGCCAGCTTGCCCCCCCCCCTCCCCATCCGTTCCACCAGTCAGCGCTGGAGGATCGGAGAGAGGAGGGGGGAATCCCTGCGGTGACTGACAGTCACTGTTCACTGCAGGGAGACGACTGGGAAGTGAGCAGATCGGTACATGTTTCTGCTCACTTCCCGATCGATTGAGCCGACCTGTGACAGCTTCTTTGTCACAGGTCGGCTCTAACTATGAGGATGAGTGGAAATAGCTCACCTCATAGTTATCCTTTAGGAGTAAGTAAATAAAGAAATTCAAGAAACATTTTCTGCAATTTCTGAAAATGTGTTTCAGCAGTTTTGGACCACTGGATGGACCCAATTTGGCCACGTTCATAAGGCCAGCACATCAGTATGCTTTTCTGTCTTTAGTAGCTTTCTACTACCTTTTCCCAATTCACCCTAAAGTACTGCCACCCCTAAGTGTCAACACCATGATGGCAGAAGTTACTGAGAAGGCCATTCAGAAGTCTTTCGCTCACTGGAAAAAAAAACAGCCCAAAAAGAAATAGTGAAAAAGTGTTTATCTACACAATTTGCCTTTGGGGATAAGGGCAGACTTTCCACAAGACATTTTATTTATGTATTTGTTTGTTTTGCTGTGTGTCCCATTCTGTCTCATAAAATGTTAAATTTTCTTACATTTTCTGTCCACTTGAAAATGGTCAACAGGACAAATAGATCAAAAGGAGACTGTACGTAATATTAAATGTTTGGGGATTCAGTGCATACACAAAAAGCATTTTTTGTTTTGTAGCTGAGTAAGTACCAATTCTGAGCTATTATTTCACTGTTTACCCAAAAGTAATTTCTGTAGAATGTATAGATCTGTCACTAGAGAAAGGAAAGCTTAGCTATAATAAGGACTTTGCCTACCTGTTTAAAGCTCAGCTGAACTATGAGTTTATATCAGCAAAATACTTTCCGGATGCATCAAAACAAAAGATGTTTAGTGTGTTACAGTTTGTTTACTTTATATAGCAGCTATATTCTGATTAGAAAACTCTGTCTGCCAGCTGCTCCATAATAGGATTCTTGCCCCTTGTGGGGAAGCAGTGATGTCTTTACAGAGGTCCAAGAGGCCCCTTGTTGAGCCAGAGGCAGAGCTCTCCATACAGCAGGGAGCTTGGGCTTTTCTAGTTGCACATCTGTAGGTCTGACTCTGTAAGGGGGCTGTCAGGCTTCTGCAGAGAGACCACTGCTTCGAAATAGAGAGCAAGGGTCCCACCATGCAGCTGCTGGCAGGGAACAAGCTTTTCTGCTCAGGCTGTGGCTCCTTTTGGAAAAAAAACAAACTGGGGGCTTTAACAACTGTTAAGACTTGCATTGTGATAAGGACCAGTAAAGCATAAAAGCAGTAACACATGGTGCAGTGCTGCAAAGCCACAAACAAAATATGTATTAAGCTGCTCCTATATATAAAATGTTATAAAAAACCATATACACAAACGCTTTTTTAAACCTGCATTGATAGGATGATTTACATGAAGCAGATCTCTATTACAGGTGTGTATAATAAAACATTAAATAAAGTTATGTTCCCTTTAATACCACAATCAGTGCATGTTATGTTCCCTTTAATACCACAACCAGTGCATGATTTGTTATTCAATAATGAACATTGTGAAATAACCAATATTCTTCTTTATGCAATATAGATAATTGGCTACACCCCTACATTCTACAGCAATTTACATAAAATGGTGGGGCTCTGCGTATGCATTCCTAGGGTGGGTGAGGGTCACCTGATCAGAAAGCAACATTATCCAACTTTTAGGTGGTAAGTGTGTAATTAAGTAAATACATTTTTTCTCTGTCGCCATCAGCATTGCTATATCCATTGGAAATCAACAACATATTTATGAAGCAATGGATCTGATATTCACCCAACATTCACTGCAGGTAGATCTTCCAGGGGCATGCGTTTTTAAATTACAGTGATTAAATCACCACCAAGGAATGTTTGATTAAAGTCACATTTACATCTTTACTGCTACTACTGCCTTCAACTGTGCTGTTCAGTAAACCCGTATTATTTTGTTTGTTTTTTGTTTTAATTTTAAACTTGTGTTTTATGACGTAGACCAATTATTACATTATTATTATTATTATTACAAGACAATTATTACAGCTATTAGTTACTTGTGTGTGTCTTTTTTTTTGTTTGTTATGGCCATGTTAGCTGAAGGTGCCATTCAGTGTTTCTTGAATATTTACTAGAATGTGCTTTTAGATATCTACAACATATATATTTTGTCCCTGCAAGGCACACTTTTTTCTGCTGCTTTGGTGTTGGTGCATGGGGGCCTACAGTATGCGGCGCCATCTAGGGGGCGTTAAACCACTCCACTGGACATTATAATAGCTGATGTCTTTTTATTTAAACACATTGAAAATACTAACACATTCAACAAGTATGCACAGATATTATACCAAAGGCTTACAACAGGTCATGTGGTCCAATAGAGTTATTTTGACTTTCATACTGAAATGGCTATTGGGATATTTTTTATTTTAAGGACGCAGATTTAAAACCTGACCAATACATTAATAATCCTTGGAAATAATCTTATCTGTATTAAAAATGCATTAAATTGATGCATCTGGGGGGCTTGCAGAGCTTCTTACTTTTTTTGGGGGGGAGGGGGTTTTTGCAAACAAATCTGGCCAGCCCTCCGTCCCTAGTCCTCTCAATACAATATACTGAAAAAAGGTAAAAACACTTACAGTATATAACTGAAAGAAAAACCATAACAGTTGTTTATTATATACAGTGCTTTAGCAAACTGTTAAGTTAAATGTTGGGGACATTTTCAATTTTTAAATAGTTTGTACATGCATATTAAGAAGTATCTGAGTAAGACCGATAAGAATTCAGCTGATTTAAAAAGTTAAAAAAATAAATCAATTATTATTATTGTCACTATAACTTATATAACCACTTTAACCTATTCATACATATAAAAAATGAATATAAAAGGTTATATATTTTTATACTGATAAATGATACGTATAAAACGGTAAATTTTAAAAAAATTCCTAATCACCTAAAAACGTCACGGTTTTACAGGTTCTACATTAGCTTCTGCAACTTTACAAAACGGTTAAACTACTGCAGAACCCTCTAAAACAAATGATTTCATACAGACAAAATGTTTTTTGACCTGCTCTTGATGATAATTACAGAGGAATAAAAGATGAGTTATTGAGCTCATATATTTGCATACAAGCGCATCCAGGTGAAAATAGCACAAACTTTGCAAGAAACTACAGTAGTACCGCGGTTCACAAACGCTTCTGTTCGCGAACAGTGCGGTTCGCAAACAGGAAGTACAGCAACATTTTGCTTCTGTTTGCGAACTTCAAATCGGGTGACGAACACGACCGCGCCCATCTTTCCCGCTCTGACACGTGGTCGTGGCTTCCTTCAGCCAAGATTGCAGACAGACCTGTGCACATTTGCTGTGAATCTTTTGTGTGTGCTTTTTAGCACATACAGTACTGTACAGTATTATTCAATCCAGCAAGACTCCAAAGAAAGTGCAGAGCAAGCATGGTGGTAAAAAGAAAGTGCAGAGCGGTAATGAATTTACATATGGTTCAGAACGGATTAACCTTATTTACATTGAACCTTATGGGAAAATTTGATTCTGTTCGCCAACAAAATTGGTTCACGACCACGTTCGTAGGGGTCAGAACAGATTAACCTTATTTACATTGAACCTTATGGGGAAATTTGATTCGATTTGCGACCCATTCGGTTCGTGGAACAAATGAAGTTCATGAACCGAGGTACCACTGTATTTCTAGGTTCTTGAATGGCGAGGGAAAAAAAATGGCTCACAGTAATTTATATTGCATAAATAATGAATGGTTCTGGTTACCACACTTTGGTGAATCCAGGTTGTTGCCTTTGCAATTCTTAGCTGTGTTAGAACACCAAACACTAAAAAAGACATGTTATGTTTCCTTCTAGTACACTCAGTCTTAGTACACGATATGACAGTTCCTAAATTGCATTTACACAGCAAAACATGAGCAATAGAGAAATTTCACTTACCTCATTGACTTGACTTTGCTGTGTTCAGTGCTATTTGTTTTTCCAGAAGCAGTTTTCAGAGCACCCTAGTTCTGATTGTGATATTGAGATAAATGCTAAAAATTTTGTTTTTACTTTGTGTACCAGCCATCTCCATTTTTTGGGTATAATGATGACATTTGGGTAGTTTGCTTGATATTCTTTTACTTTTTTGTTATTTAGGTTTCCTTGTGATCAAAATAGATATTTATTGCGCTAACAGTAGTTCCTAATCTTTATTTTGGTGCAGATTGCTTGTTTTGCTAATTAAATATACTATTAATTAAATATTTGCAGCTGGTCATCCAGTGTCTTAAAGTGACCCTGCAGTTGCTTCTTTTAGCATTAATTAGATGCCTCAGTGCCATTCATGTCACAGTTATCGTTCTCCAAGACTAGTATAAAACACAATTACTGTAAACTAGCTCATTTCCTGGTTCAGTTCATCTTCAATACATTTGTATCTCTGACCCCCCTCCATTCCTGAATCAGGGGTAGCAAGCATGTGACTCCCCAAGTATTGTCAAATGACAGTTCATCAGTAGGTTGGCCTACTTTACAGAAAAGTAAACTTAATGGTTGAAATAATTTTCAACTAGTTTACATAAATGCACAATTTATCGCATGCTATTTTTTTTCATTATTATATATGTAAAAGTAAATTCGCTAAGAGTATTGTAGAGGTTATTGCTCCTTCAGATACTGCAGACTTCTGGTCATGATAATTGCAAGGTTCCATAAGTAGTCTATTGGGAAAAGTAAAATAGACACCATTTTGGTAAAGATGAAAAATTGATTCATGAAAAAAAAGGCTTTTTGTGGGTAAACAACTATTTTTTGCAAAAACATCTGAGGTAACTGTAACCATAGCAGTGCAATGTAACACAATTGTTGAGTACTGTATGTGATGTTTGTTATATTTGCACAGTTATTTTTTCAAAGTGTATTTCCACTTTTGGAGCCAAATTGGGCTAAAACCTGTTTTATATTTGTTACCTGTTCCCATTCACATCACATAAACTAAACAAAAAAATAAAAAATGAAGATTGCAGTTTAAATGGCTTTTACTTGTTAAAATGTCTACTTGGCTTTTCCTGCTGGGAGGGACTGTGCAGGGTTTGTTGACCCTGTCTGTGCTGGCTGATTTTATTATGATTTGTAAAAGACATTGAAACCCTAACAAAGTATTCAATTATTAAAAGCCTGGCTTCTACAATGTATGTTAATGAGAGAAACACAATCCACACAGTCCAGTTCTAACAGGGTTATTCACAAAAGGGTGAAGAGTTTATAGAAGGCAGGGAAAGTAAACAATCTAGGACAACATGGCTGAACTGGAATGTAAGATGAATTGGATAATTTTTCCAAATCGGCTATGTTGTCCTAGATTGTTCACTTCTCTGGCCTTCTCCAAACTCTTCACCCTTTTGTGAATAACCCTGCTAGTCATTCTATGACAGATCACTGGGAAGGTGCTCAGTAAAACTTGGATTCGGCCATGTTGCCTGCTGGAACAAAACATCTAAAATATATATATATATATATATATATATATATATATATATACACTTTAGGAAGATTAATTAAATGGATTTCTCAAAAGTGTACTCACAGAAATAAACTGTTCGGGCAAATCAAAAAGGTATCACATGCAATACTCAAGTGTTTTGTATGCAAATATACATGATACATAATACTTATGATTATGAACTAAACATTTTTATTAGTAAATTATTGTGACATAAAATAATGACATACTGAATAACTTAGCTTTGATGAAATGACGTTTATGTGTAGATAGACGTTTGAAGTGTTTATTGGCTCCCACAAGACATCATGAAACTTCTGTTAGCTGTACTCTCGGCCTATAGTTATCTTGTATAGACCTAGAACCTCATCAGTCCTATTTAAAATAATTTAAGGTATTAAAAAGTGTTAAAACAGACTGAATGGACGGCATAGGGCTCATTCACACGCACCTTAAAAGCACCACATACAAATGAGTACAGTGTATAGTTGTGTACGTATCTGTACGCAGCAGTATTGAAGTCTATGGGTCCATTTACACAGCTACTCTTACACAGCATAATGTTAAGCTGCAAGCAGCAGCATTAAAAAAAAAAATAGTACAGTCATAATTTTGGTTTTATGTTGCATGCATGTAAACATTTGTGTTGCCATTCACATGCGTACAGTGTACATGGACTCTGTTAGCTGACGCTGCTGTTCATCGCCAACATTAAACTGATTACATGCTATTGATGTTTACATCCCATTGAGTAATTCAAGTGGCCTCGGTGCACATGCAGTATGACCTTGGCCTTCAGTTATTCAGAACTGGCACAGGTCATTCGGAGCTGTATATACAACTTGTTCAGGGGGAGATGTAAACATCAATAGCTATACATTGTTTATAGAGACATGGCAGCACCGGACAATAGGGTCCATGTACATGTGTAAATGTTGACAGAAACATTACATGCATACAGGCAGCAAAATCATGCACAGATCAATACACTCATATGAATGAGCTCTAACAAATGCACAAGTGACAGATCCCACTGTTACTCATACTTGCTCATTCCTTGCGTTGTTACCATAACGTGTTATGTATCAACCTGTTCTTACTTGGTTTAGTGCTTGGTTTAGTTCTCAGTCCCCAATCTGTAGATGTGCCCTGAAAGTTTAAATCTAAGCAGTGGTTTTGAGCCCTGTGTAATTTCAGCCATCAGTTCCTCTGGTAAAGACCTTTTTAAATGCTGGTCCTAGAGTGTGATTAAATACCTATGAATGAGCTTACGCATTATAAATGAAAAGCATAATTGAGATTTCTTAATTGACATGTTTACATCTATGTTCAAAATTTGGTACACAGGTAATGAATGTTATTAGTAGAATGATTATTCTGTTGATCTATGTAAGACATTTTTCTGGCAAAACCGAGCAGCCCATAGAGATAAGATGACATTCATCAAATCTGGCTCTTTTTGTCCAGATTAGAAAACCAATCATATTTTTTCCGGCCCAAGACAAGCAGTGGCAGCAGCGTTTACATTCTGCTTCTTCCCCACCTTTACATTGCCATAAACCTGAGAGGTCCGCAGAACCAACACGTCAACTTTATGGAGCGTTTTGCATTGCTTGGAAGATTTGCTGCACTGAGGACAGTTGGCTTGTGCCTGTACATCCTGCCCTCTAAATTCTAAGGACAGCCTTCCACTTTTTCCGTTGTGTTTGCTCTAACATCAAAATGAAAAAGTATCACTTAACTAGAATTTATATTGTAATAAAACAAAAAGGGTTCAAAAACCCAGAAAACAAGGTTTAATAGGCTTGTCAGTAAAATGTGAAAGTAATGAAGATATTCAGCTCTCAGAACAAGCTACATATTCTTCTTTTGTGAGGCAAATCCAATTCATGTCTCCAAAGTCTGGTGCAACGTCAATAATCTAGGCAATGGATCATAGCAAACATCCATCATCCAGGTGATAAAAACCTGTCTGGAATACAGCCACCTGCTGACAAGAAATAACTTTTTTTCAGGCAGGCCTTGTTATCCTTTCATATTTATGTATTTTAAAGCTTAAACTGTAGATCTTGTTTCATTTAGTTATTTTATTGTCGCTTCTTTCCCTGTTTTAAAGCAACGATGGCCAAACAAACCATTTTGCTCTTTGGGCTTGGCCAGAGCACTTCTTTTCTTTCTCACACCTGCCTTTACCACGTTAACTGCCAATTGGTACTTACAGAGCTATCACATAATATACTGTCTGTTAGTGAGAGATTGACCTCCTTTGCGTAGTACAATAGTGGGCAGCCTAGATTTGTTGACCTACCATGTGACCTCCAAATAAGCATACATTATCATTTTAATTGAATAAAATAATGAATGAATCAGTAAAGTGCATAATATTATTAGTTTTGATTAGGAATCTGTGGTGGCATTAATGCCAAACTATAGGGTACAAGAATAACAGTCATTGATAAGACATCAGCAATAGCAACATTCAGAACTAAGTTACAGTCTGTTCTTAAACCACTTCACGAGATTAGTTCTATGTTCATACCAGAGCCCCAGCATTCTCCACAGTCTCTATCTACAAGCTTATTTTTCAAATATTTCCTAAAAGATTTCTACCCCAAGACAAAAATGTATATGCTAGGTTAATGAAACAAGGAGCTCATCCCTTAAAATTATTCTTTCTTAGGCTGGGGACTATATGGCCTTTCCTCATATCGACCTGCATACCACTACTGCAGAAATCTGATGAGGAAATCATTACCAATTTAACATATCAAAAATCATATTTAAAAAAAATCTAAGTATTCTTGCACCCCAGTTTTCAAAGGGGCAGCAGTGCACCAGGAATAGGTGGCAAGCATCACTACTTGGCTCTGAATTGTTGGTATAATCAACGTAGGACCTACATCCATGCCCATGCCAAAACCCTCTGAGCCTTTTAGTCACATTTTCCAGTGCTGACTATTCTATTTATTCCTCGTTTCAAAAGCATGATATTCTTTCTTAAGTTATTTTGCCTTTTTTTTTTAATGCTGACTCCTGCTTGTGAATCAGGTTTCATCCATATGCTGTCCATTCTTATCTCTTTTCTGATTTCACATTTTTTCCCTTCTGAAAACAAATCTGTCTTCTTGCTTTGCCACTCGCTCACATACCTCTTTCTCTCTTCTCTCTCTTCTTTTAGACTTTTTTTTCCTCACTTCTCACCCTGTATTCCTTCTCTGTCTCTCCCCTTTTCTTTTTTTCCCTCTCTGAAGTACTATCTGTGCTGATCGGAGCAAGTCATTTCTGCCAGCAAGTGCTAGGGGCCCTTTGCAGGGTACTGGCTCAAATCTTCCACCAGCACACGCTGGATAGAGAGGAGGATTCCAGACCATTGGAAATGATCTGTATAGGATTTAATAGAGGAGGAGGTATGGGCACTAGTGGTTCTAAGACATAAGAACCTTTAGATTATGCCTATAGCCTAATGCAGCGTAAAGGCCTCAGTTCACTTGATAACAACTGTAATTGGCCCTGCGTAATGTTCTAACTTAGAAAAAAAACATATGTAATAACACATATTCTTTAATTGATTCTGTGCCAATGTGGCCGTCAGTTGTTTTCTAAAGCTATGCACTTACAGACTTCAGCGGCTACGAAGGAGTGCAGGATTGGCTGTGACAAAGCTCTGATACATTTTTGCCTTGTATTGGCTGGGCTCACCTCTCATTGTGGTGAAGTGGAAGCAGCCAGTGTGTAATGCAGTACGTTGAATAGACTTGGCTAAAGCTGGAGCTCTGAGCTTTGTGCGATTCATGATGATGAAGAGAGTTAAACAAAGGTCAGAAAATAATCAGTATTCGCACAAATGATCACCGGTTTAGTCACCTGCCTGGCTAAACTGTGGTGCATAGGCAGGTCCAGGTTTGTGTGTGTGTTTGTGTGTGGAAAGGGGGGGGTAACAATTTAGGTTTTTAGGGAAACAGTAACTAAACTGTGCTAGCTGCTGTTTCCCAAAGGTTGTGTAAATATGAGCACTATTCCTAATGAATAAACGCTGTTTTAGTCTGAAACTTGGTTTGACATAGTTAACCCTTCTCCAGATAATGTTGTCTATGCATGGTTAACCCCACCCAAAATGGATTTATGTTTTTGGTTGAGGGTGCAAGTCATGGTGGTAATCTTCTTGTGGATGCTCCCCAGCATTGTATAGTGTGAACGTACAGATCGGTGAAAAAGTAGCTTTTATAATCCTGTGACCTTGCTTTATCTTAAAGGAAATCTGTCATGGAAAAAACAAGGGGGTTCAAATTGCTGATCTCTCCTGAAAATACTATTTTTCTGGCTGCCATGCTGGCTATCTGGTTTCAGTACTATGAATCACTGCCTTGGTACAAAATATGAAAAGGGTTTTTCTGATTTGTACACGTATTCAGGATGCAGGTCAGCATGAAAACCAGGAAACTAGCATTTTAAGAAGGTCAGCCATGGCAGCCCTGCACCAAATCAGTCAAGCAAAACAAATGGCAAATGACTCATCAATTTGTTACCAGCTTTACAGCAAGGTGCACATGAAAGGGCTTTATACAGTACAACAGCAAAAAGTTTCCCAGCACACTCACCAGCCAGCATGCAAAAAAACTTGTCTCACCACTAAGGTTAAAAACAGTTTTCGATACATGTCTTCTGCAGAAAATGTGAAAGCCGCACAGCCGCAGCAAGGCACCTCTATATAGTGCGGTCCTAACTCTAAACTATGAGAGTCTCCATATTGGAGACATAAATATCCACATTTTCGTGAGATTGTAGTCAATCACTGGAGCGAGCTTGGCACGGAGGCTACTTTACAAAACACACAGGGACCATGGGGAACAAAAGTAGCAACCTTCCAGATGGAAGGACAGTGTCAGCAGCAATTCAGAGATGATTTGAGGTTCTACAGACACAAAAATAAGCTACAGTTTGGGTAATAGTTAAGGTACTCATTGATAAGATTTAACTCCTGAGTTTACTATCACTTTAAGATACAGTAAATAGATTGTAGGTGGGTAGCCAGTTGCAAAAGATAAGTGGATGGATTGATTTAACTATCACTGAACAGGTAGGCTGAGTTTAAAAGTAGACGGAGTTTAAAAGCAACATTTTAATGTTTAACCAGAGTCTACTTTTTAAATGTTTAAAATGTTTCATTTATCTATAGCCAGAGAAGAAGCTGATAAAGCAGATGGGTGCTTCATAAGCTTCTTGGGGGGTCCCTAGGTGACATTAGGGGTCTTTTAGACCCCTGATATCTCCATAAAGAGGACCTGTCACTGTATATTTGCTATCATATATGGGGCTTGTTAGTCTCCGTATGTGATAGCAATAAAGATAAGTGTTAAAAAAAACTAAAGTCACATATAAAAAAAGATTAAAAGCACAAAAAATGTTTTAAGTCCCCTGCCCCATGTACATGCACCTACAATCGTAAATACGCATTGGGTGCACCTATGTGCGAAAACGATGATTGTGACACACATGTTACATATCACAGTGAATATCAGAGGGCGCGCAATAATTCTAGGTCATATATCACTGTTAACACTAAATTGATGAGTGATAAAAGCATTGCCTATGGTCAATTTGGGTATGGTAGTTTTTTTGCACACAAGGCTTGACATGTTTGGTGTCTACCCGACATGACCCCATCCTTATATTTTACAAAGTAATTGGCTAATAATAAATGTTTCCACACATAATGTAGGGAAAGTTTTTTTTTTTCTAAATTTTTAGTACTTTTTTCTGTATATAGTAAAAAATAAAAACCCCAGTGCTGAATTAATACCACCAAACGAAAGCTCTATCTGTCCAAAAAAATTATATAAAATTAATTTTGGTACAGTGTTGCATGACAATAAATGTCAGTCAAAGTACCGCAGCGCTGAATACTGAAAAATGGCCTGGACAGGAAAGGGGTTTAACACCACAGTTTTCAAGTAGTTAAAAAGAGTCCTGAGATTGCTTTCGGGTATTATTATTACTGTAAACTGCATGCAAAATGTGCCTTATAAGTCATATTTCCTCTCATCCAGATTGGAGGTATGGGAGCTGTACAGAACACATACATGTTCAGTAAAGCCAGATGTTTTGTAAGTGGATAGCAGCAAATTAACAGTATTGCTTGAATCCAGTAACTTTACTCTGAAATGGAACTACCTTCACGTAACATCAGAATGTGAAGAATTCCTACCTCAGAGCTGTTTCTGCCGTGAAGTTTACTAGCATTTTCCAGTAGACTCCGTCAACATCATCCTGGTACACTGCCAGCTAGTAGGTACATTGGAAACTCCAAACCCCAGAAAACTAACAGTTCAACTAACTGGAATTCCTAAGAATAACACTTGTACTGTAGGCCATGAGGGATTCCCAACTTATCTGAAACAGTCTGTGGTTGTAAAAAAAAATCAACCAAATCTTGTTTAAATCATTCTGACAAGATATAAAAGCCATGAACCACTTTCTGTTGTCTGAAAAAGTTATAATAAAAAAAATGTTTGAAGACTGGCATGAACAATGATTTATAATGCTTTTGGAAATATTTTACCAACTGAGTCCCAGCCGCCATTTTAAATCGGGATATCAGCTGTTTGTCCCAGCAGCATTTTAAAACATTGTCTGGTTTCAGCAGCTCTGGTGGGCCTGGCATGTAGGTGGGAATTAACAGGGGTCTAGTGCTAAGACAGGGAGCTGAAATTATCAGCCCCTCGGCTTCCAGTGCTTCTAAGCAAATGTAAACAGAACACTTCCATGCTGTGTTTACATTGGGAATTTAATGACATCATAAATGACATTTGCATTACTTCCTTTGAGTCTGGAGAGAGCGTTTAAGCTCCGTTTACACCAAGGCGACAGCGTTTTTGCTAGTTTTTACATGCATTTTTGCTGTACGTTTGGGCTCACATTTTATGCGCAAACACTAGGCCGTGTGTTTTTGCGAAAATATTGTGACACATTGATGTAAATGGGCAAATGCTCGTAAAAGGTGTGCAAAAACACAGCAAACGCAGGTTTTTGAACATTTCCATTGAAGTCTATTGGACCAAGGAGTGCTCTTAATCTGCCAAAAAGAAGCTCATGTACTTTTTTTTCCAGTGACGGGCATTTTGCTACAAGTGACAAAACATTAAGATGTGAACATAGCTATAGAAATGAATGGGATTTTGTTTTGGGCATTTTTTTGGAGTGTTTTTCAGGGCAGAAAAAGCACTACAAAGCGCTATGCTCTGTGCAGCATCTCACCGCAACAGCAGCTTACTGCTATTGTGGCCTGCACTAGATCGCTATTGGAAGTGATCTGCTGCCAAATAGCTGCATGTGGGCCTGGATCAGATCCCCACTAACCAGATCCAGACCCCTTATGAAAAAAACTGAAATAAATAAAATGTAGAAGTGCACCAAATTGGAATTTTCAGACCAAAATTGAAAATAAAAAATGAAACAGAAAATTATTTCTGTTTGACATTTTTTTTAATTTTCCATTTCAGTCTGAAAAAAATAGTTTTTTTTAAATATTTTATTTATATATTTATTTATTTACTTTACTGCCGGGGGCTCTGGGAAATATCAGCGGTCTAAAGGTTGTTTTCCTGCTATGGGCTCTATCAGAACCCAAGAAGAAAAATGTAATATATTGTAGCTTACCATTACTTAGATGTGTTGACTGTGACGATAGCGGCCAGTCCGAACATGCTGTACGAACTGTCACAAGGGTGTGACAATACCACTCTCTGCCTCACCCTGTATAGAGATTTTCCAGCCCGCAGGACAACAATCTAAAGCTAGCAGACTGAGCAATCTACACTGGGGTTGGTTAGCTCCTCAGTTAACCCTTTACACACCCAAACAATAGCTGCCACCATTTGTTTTAATGACAACACACACCATTCCCAGCAAATGCTGTGACAATTCAAAACAACTTAAATGATGCCTGTGATGCCAATGCCTTTTCGTACAGGAATATGACAGGTTCTACAATACAGTAGCACTCTTCACAGAGGACAGGATACTTTAAGTGCTTATTTAGAGCATAGAGGTAAGCCTAACGATTTCAAAAGATAATTTTTTAATAAAAGAAATGGTGCAGGGAAAATAAAGAAAATGTTACAAAAGAGAGACAGAGATGTAACCGTAAAAATAAAAGGGATTAAAATTGAGAGTAATTAACAATCACTGGATTTCTGTCAGGTTTTTTTTACACTTACCAAACAGTTGTAACAAAACACTTCTAATGGTATAGCACCAAACAGACCTAAAGGGAGCAAATTAAAGAGATGATGTTAGAAGAATGTTCATGCACAACGGGTCTGTTCACACTGTTTCATTGCTTTAGTGCATGCTCGTTAACGTGCATTGAGTTTAGCCAGCCCATTTATTTGAATAAGCTTCCTAATGCACCAAAAAAGGTGCATGTACAATTTTTTGTAACCTAGCGCAGTACAAGGCATGATAGTGCATTACCATGCATTGTGGTGCACTGCAACACACATCCATCAGCAAGGGCATTGAGGTGCCATTCAGATTGATTAGTCGTGAATTATAGTAATGGGCACAATAACAGTGTGATGGTGTGAACTGGGTCAAAATTGGTAAACGTTCAAGCATGTATCACAAACTGTCTGCAGCTCGATGCAGTTTCATTGTGGTCAGTACAAGAATTAGCCATTTCAGCCATTGCTGAACATTCCACCCTTTCAAAAATAAACTACTATAGTAAGAAACAACCATTGAATTGTTAGGAACATTTACTGCATGTGCTACGGCAGCTTACAAATTCAAAATACAAACTAATTTAGCTTGATAATATGTATATTTCCTGGTAATTAGCCTAACAGTTGTTCTACTTTAAATAAAGTTCACTGACACAGATTTATGGAATATGGAGCAAAGAAGAATAGATTTGTTGCCTGTGGCAACAAACCTGATTCAAACTTTCCATCTCTAGCATGCAGTGAGTTAAAGATACACAAAATGTGTTTGGTTTATATGGCCAACATTTACAATTTTCTTTGTTTTGGTTATCCTACCCATCCCCTCTATATTTGAAAAAAATTGCTGGATATGATTTATTTTACGATTCTGAAACAAACTCTTATTTAATCCTTCCTAATGACTATTACCAGCTCATGTGAAAGTCATACTTTATTACAAAAGAAAAAAGGACATTGAAGATCTGTAGGTTCAAAGACAAACAAAGATCTCAATATTATGCACATCTGACGAGAGGCTCTATTCTTATTGATATATTGGGGTCTCTAACAGCACTTTGACGATGTCCTCCCTTGTTCAAAGTGTCCCTCTGCAGATGCAAAACGGGCAATCGATGCATGCTCGTCACAGCTAAAAGCTTCTTTGAGTGCAGCAAGGGGCTAATTACTAATCAATCTGTTGAAGGGGTGGGGAAAAGTAATTGAAGAGTAATGCACAAAAAGGCAAGAGCTCTCTCCTGGAATCATGAGTGTGAAGAATCTGCTTAGTATCCAGACTCCACACACAAATTCACTGGGAGAATCATTAGATCACCTCAAAAGAACTTTCACCCCACACTACCTCTATTCCATGTAGCTAACTGGCTAGCAATCAGTGTGGGGTCTGCCGATGTATAGGGTTGTTAAAATAAATCATGCTCTTTAACACTTCCTACTACTAACTTTGCCTGCAGGGTTAATGTTGTGTTACTGGCACTCCTTCTGCTTAAGAAGCAGATAAATGAACTGGAGAAATTATCCTTTTAATTACTTTATTGCAAACAGTGACCGAGACTGCAGATCAACTGATAACTTTCATATGTAAACCACAACTAAAAGAATATTTAAAGAATACAACTCTGCAAATAAGGCAAAACATTTTTCTAATCTGTATTTTTACTATTATGTCCACATTTACAGCAGCAGAAATAACCTATTTACAGAACATTCACCATTTACCACAGTCCCTGTTGAAGTGGAGGATACAATCCACCATGCCTTACTCAACTGATAAGTACTCTCAAACAGATCTTCTTGCAGATCGCCTGTGGCTTTTTTCTCAGGGGGTCATTTTCCCTGTTCCAGAAGAGGAAAGTTTCCAGGGGATCTATTATGTGTTTACTGTCCATATGGCAAATGGAGGTATTCACCCCACTCTGAACACAAAGAGCCTCAACAGATTCCTTCAAGTTCAACAATTGCACATGGAATCTGCCAGGACAGTCATTGCTTCCTTTTAACAGGGGGACTTTCTGGCCTCCGTGGACATCAAAGATGCTTACTTGCACATCCCTGTGTTCACACCACATCATTGCTACCTGTAGTTTCCTGTGGGCAACACTAGCAAAATGTTCCACTTTCCTTTGATCTGTTGACAAAACCTCAAGTTTTGATGAAGGTGCTATTGGCTGTCCCCACTGTATGTTGGTTGATCTCCTGCTAAAGGAACAATCAGTGCAGATTTTGTCAACCATTGTCCAATGGACAGTGCAGATCCTGCTGAGATTCAGATGGATTCAAAATATTTAGGAATCAGCATTGAATATTTTGGAGTATCTGAGCCTCTGCTTCTATGTTTGGTGCAAGAGCTGCCCAACCATCTTTTTTTTCATGAAGGCTCTGGGACTAATGGTGGCCTCCTTTGAGGCAGTACCATATGTGCAATTCCACTCCAACCATCTGTCCAGCAGACTAGGCTTGCCTTCGGACTCTGGACATGGACTTCCAGGCATCCATATTTAAAAACAAACTGGACAGGTTTGTTGGCAGGACCAGGGATTGTCTGGCCTTCTTAGTGGAGACTCTGTGGGATCAGTTCAACATGATCCACACCTTTCATTTTCTGAAACTCTTTCCTGGTCTTTTCCCTAACCTTTTAAGGCACACTTAACTAGACCTGTTAGTGTTTGATGTGCTTTTCAGCATTAGGCATCTGTTTCCCAGATTTACAACTGGTCTTCCATTTACACGTTCGTTAAGTTCTATCAGGTGGATGTTCAAGACTCATCTGATGCTAGTTTCGCTCATAAGGTTCTTTAAACTGCTCTCTGAGTTCTTTTAAGCTTTTCTCTTGACCTGTTTATTACGTGGGCCTGTATTTGTTTGTTTCCTGGTTTATGTCAGCAGAGTGACATGGAATATGGACACCAGGATACAGAATCAACTCCTTGCAATCTCTACCCCCTGTGATCCACCGCATGTGTAAACGACACCTAACAGGGCATACAATTGTTTTCTGTATGCCCATGTTAACACCATACATGTGTGGTGGTGTGCAGAAAAATGAAGGATGATTTCTAAGTGGTTTCTTTGAGCAGCAACCAACAGTAATTTATCAGCAGTCTTCTACACTGCATTGTGCGGTTTATTAAGAAAAGCTTATCCACATGTTGTGGCAGAATCGCCATCCATTAGATCTCAATTTCAGTCAAACCCCCACCATCCCCTCAAAGCCCTGTCTGGACAGCTATTATTTGGCTTCATACAGATGACTTTTTCTGCTGTCTCTTAGTAGTTAGGCCAGGCATTGGCCAAAATATAGCAAACCATGGCAGCTCAATACATATTAAACCCCAAACTCCACCTCAGAAGCCATCTAGTCTTTTTGAGCTTTGAGAAATCTAAAACAAATTATAGAAATAAATTAGTGGAGCCAGGCATAGAAACAAATATTATGTGAAGCAGAAAAAAAGAAAGGGTGGTTTATTAGAGACAAATATCTACAGAGATGTAAATTCAGAAAAGAGAGATGAAGGGAGATGGGCAACGAGTAAGACATTACAGAAGGGCAAAAAATTGTGATGGACGTGAACATTCAATAAAAGAGCAATACACAAAATAAGCAGTAATAATGAAAGTTGGTTATAATAAGTTGGCAGTAATAAAGAAAGGCAGAAATGAGAGGGGGAAAACAATGCTGTCATTTACTTTTGGACAGATAGCAATATGTAAGCAAGAAATCACCTCACCTGGGTAATTGCATGCCTTTGGAAATGTTCATCTTGCATATTAATTCGATATGATGAGCATAAGCAAGCCATTAAAGCTTAAACCTGGTTTATACCTTCGTTTTATTTATGCACAAATTGGAATACATAGACAATGCATGTGTAATCAAAACAACTGTCTGCAATGGTTATGCAGAGAGCAGTGTTGGATGTTCCAGACTTCATGTGACTATCTGTCCTTTTGTTATGGAATGACCGATTTAAATGGAACTGAAACTATAGCAAACTGAAGACAAATTGCCACTTCTAGAGTAGGCAACCCAAGCTCCAACCCCCCTCCTGGAGGCGTGGCCCCATCAGTGCAGGAAAGAGCGCTCTGGCTGGTTTAAACCCTGTGCATGTGCAGTGTGCTCTTTCCCTCTGGCGCACAACGCTGAGCTAAGCCACTGCTGCAACAAAGTGAAAGAGAGAGCATTGTGCACACGCAGGTTATCAACAAGGCAAAATGCTTGCGCTCCAGAACGGCATCCTGAGCTGATGCCGTTCTGCTATTTAGGCAGAAATAGGAGGGTTGCCCCTTCAGAGGTTTTACAGGGAGCTGTGGAGAGGACATGCACAACTTGCATGCATACCTTGGAATTGCCCTCCTCAACGTCTTGCCTTGTATTGTAACTGTAATGTCTTCCTTACTTTGTAAAGCACTGTGCAAACTGTTGATGCTATATAAATCCTATCTAATAAAAAACATCTGTTGTAGAACCCAAGGACTGCTTTCTAATATACTACAGGAGCTGGAATGGGTAGCTATTTAAAAAACAAATTTTGGTAAGGAGATGTACAGGTGAACTAACCTTTTAAACATGACAATTTTTCCCCAGTCTTCTCAATTGATTTGTTGAATGTTGACCAACTCCCAAAAGACAGCCTCACTCCATGGTTAAAATAGAGCTGGAAAAATTAGAAATGGAAAATTTATTCTGTTATGGCTTTTTTCCCCAAAATATGGAATAATCTTAGAAAAAAACCCCAGTAAGATGTAACTCTGGAAACTGGCAATGAATGGGTTATGTAGGGAACTGTAACAATTTAAGAAATAATTACTTGAGAAACGTATAGACCAAGTGAGAGAACACAGAATTGGGAGAAAATGGAGAGGTGTTTTTTTAGCCAATTTTTTTTATTATTATTATTATTTCAGAGAACAATGTTGTTTGGCAGGGCTGGTGGTTTTGTTCCTGGCATTAAACCAGGGAAGGAGCTAAAGGCAGAAAATAAATATGAAATAAAATATGGCACAGCTTTGGCAATATCCTGCAGGATAAACTAAAGACAGAAAGAAGCGGGAGAGAATACAAGAGTAAGAGGGGGGAAGAAAAAGAAAACAAAGGTCTGGCACAAATGTTATAATCAAGAAAGTCAAGGTTAACATTGTGGAGGGGATGTGGGGGTGGAATGAAGGATCAAATTTAACCTTTTCCTGTCTTCTCTGCAGGGTTGAATAACAGTGTGTATTATTTAGGCTTCTCTACAAGTTCTAATCACATTCTTTCCTAGATTTGCTTGCTGCTGATGACAATGGGCATGCTTTTTAGCACCTTGGACAGCAGCAGTAATTGCACCCATATTGGCTGTGTGTTTTCTTTCACCTGTGTTGTCATGCGTTAATGGCATAACACAAAGTCCAGAGTGATTTCTCTGCATCCACTTTGACCACAGAGTACATAAACCTCATTCTTCCCAAATATTCTTAGAATGTAGATTGCACACCACAAAATTACAAGGGTTTATTTCTTTACGATACCCTTGCTTCCTGAGCCAAGACTAGCAAAGGCAAGCTATTAGGGGTCTTTTAGTAAGAGAAAATAACATGTCTGGCAGGGTACTGGAGCAGAGAAGTGTTCCTGGCGTACTCACCTTTGTAGTCACTTCCAGGAAATAAATAATTACCTTTGCACAACGGCTTGGCAACTGCATTGCTCCCTATATTTTAAGGGATGTGTCTAGATGACCAAGCCTGCTAATTAGAGACAATTGGTCTGATTGAAAAGCAGGAACTGAGAAGGTGTTTCAGTCACTAAAATACGCTATTGAAACTTTTACCTCGTTTCCTTGCAATAAAGAATTACCCACCCCCTCTACTACATGCTCAGAGCTGAGTTGTGATTTTTTTTTTTGGTTCATATGAGGTAAAGCATTAAAGTTTTTCACTGCTTTTGAAGAAAAAGTTCTTGGCTTTCTAAAAATTGCATCGGAGTTCGTTTATGTGTTTTGTTTTTTTATTACAGAAAGTGTAGTACATTAACTCAGTATCAATACTTTATAACATTTTAACTGTAACTGTAACTCATGATGGTTTGACACAGAGGTGCAATGTATTTGCGTTTTCTTTCTTACGGATATGCAGTAGGTATACAAACTTTCAAGTTATAACAAAAAATAGAGTAAGTACCATAGTTATCTTTTAAGAGATTAGCAACTGTGGCACAGCTCCCACAAAGCAAGTGGGAGTGCCAGATTTCAGTCCTGTGGTTCCTGATCTAGGCTTGGTTGTCTTTTTTTGATTGCTGAAATAGCAGTGAATGATTAAACCTAAGGTCCACGACAGTCTATTTAGGATTAGTAATACCTTCAGCTGTTAGCTTAATAGCCAACTGGTTCCTTTCATATAACCACAATATCAGGGCCTGAGTGCCAAAAAGGCATGCTAGGCGCATACCTATATGTTGGAAGGTAGCTTGGGTGGGGGGGGGTGCCACCTAAAATTATAGGGTCCAGCTATAATTTTGACAGTTGAATCCTTGTCTGTGCTGAATGAGCACAGCAGTGACAGCGGTCCTGTGCATTTTTTGCATTATAATTGTAATACCTTTCGTATTGAGAAATTTTCATAAAAATAAACTGTTAAAACAAAAATCCTGTCCTACCCTTCCTTCTATCATTTTTAAATTTTCTTCTTTTTGAACAATTACTGTACATTTAAACTTTTTAGTTTTCCCCCATTATGTTGATTTTGTGGAGGCACTTAAAGAAAGGCAGCATCAGGGGTGTGTCCTGCTTCTGGGTAGGGCTTAAAGGGCTTAAAGCGTATTTGCTCTTTTGCAGCCAAATTGGAATAACGCCTACTTTATATTTGTTCTCATTCACAGCCAGGGAATGACAGCTGCCAGTGGCAAGATTCTGCAGATGGCAGCTGAATGCAAATACAGCAGGTAGTGGGCGGGTGCAATAGCAAACCTGCTAATGTCCATTTCAAATTGCAATAGCCAATAGCAGGCTGGCTATTGCACCCGCCCACTGCTTGCTGTGCCCTCCTCCCAGCATGGAGGAGAGAGCTAGGGGATCCAACCACCTAATTGATAATGAGAATAGTTGACAACTATTGTCATAATCGATTATTAACGATTAACCAATTAGTTGGTTGCAGCCCTACAGCAAAGCTTTACATTTTTGCCCAAACACTTACAATCATCATGTTTCTAAACAGCTGCTTCCAAGTCTTTCATACGCTCAGCATCCTTGAACTTCCTGTCCAATACAAGATCTCAATGGACAGAGCAGACTGAAGCAATTGTTCATCTACTAGCTTGGAGAGGGGGCCAGGGGGAGGGAAGTAGCTTGATTTGGGACCAGTGCTCAAGGAACCAGCTGATTCTGCAGGAAACTAAAACTTTTAAACATCAAGGAGCAACATTGATTGTAAGTCATTTAATCAGCATTTGAAATAGCTTAAAATCCTTTTGACTTTAATATCACTTTAAAAATTATTTACAAAGTAAATTTTTACTTCACTTCGTTCACTAAGCCAGTTGAAAATGCACTTTTCAAAGTGAAAATGCTCTACTTCTTTAGTAAATCAACCTTATTATTTTTCTGTATTTGCACATCATTCAGTTGAAACTATTCTGTATTTAGAGGAATATGACAGTAAAATAACACATTTGGGACCAATTTAAATGTGCAAGTAGTTAATTGACATTGGATTTATTCTTTTATTCTCTAATTACTTTGTTCACTAATTAAACTGTGCACCATTTCATTATTCAAGGAATGTAAATTGCATAATTTCTCCTGTTACAATGTTTCAGGACTCCAAAATATGTATTAATTTTATTGAATTTATCTTGAAGTGTTATGATAACAACCTTGCAGAAAACAATTAAAACATTATTTCTAGTTTTGTGAACAAAAACAAATATATATATACAACCTATTGGAAACATCCTAGCCACAATATGTTGTATGTTTTAGATTCCTGTTTCTCAACTAGTGGGTCGCGACCCAAAAGTGGGTCGCAGCCCTGTGTTCAGTGGGTCGCGGTGTGGAGGGTTGCCACCTGTCCGGACTGTTCAATTTCTCTCCGGGCAGAAGTGGGTGGGGTTTCCAGTATAGTATTGTC
>NW_017306320.1:9376-15126 GCF_000935625.1 Nanorana parkeri | reverse complement strand
TCCTGCACTGACTCTTTCCTCATTCAGCCTCCGGTGCTGGCAGTGGTCAAGTTTATGTGTGCTGCTTACTCCAGGTCCCTTTATGAAAGGCCACTGACTGCAGCATTGAGCTCTGTGTGGGTTCTGGAGTTTTGGGGCATTAGGCTGTATGCGGGGGTTCTGGGGTATTGGGGCGCCAGGCCATTTGCGGGGGTTCTGTGATATTGGTGCGTCAGTCTGCGTGCAAGCGTTCTGGGATATTTGGGAGTCAGGTTGTTTGTGGGAGTTCTGGAGTACTGGCTTTGTCAGTCTGTGTGCGAGGGTTCTGACACCAACCTGTAAAGAACATGTGGACACCAACTTGTGACACACCAACCTGAAGAGAACCCAGAAAAACCAAAAAAAAAAAAAACTAGATCAGAAAAGTCAGAGTAACTGAAATAAGTAAGTATGCCAGTAACCATATTTTTTGAAAGAAAGGTCAGTTTATAGGCTTTAAAGGAAACCTGTCAAGAGACAATTATGAATGGTGCAATGCTGACCATTGTTTCTGAAAATGCTAGTTTCCTGGCTGTACTGTTGATGCATTTGTTTAAAGCAATAACAGCCCCTGTACTTTTCCAAAACACAGTTTATTATTATTATTATTATTATTATTATGATTATTATTATTCTTGGTTTTGAAATGTAGGTTTAATAGTTTTTATTACCCCATTTATTTAAAGCCTAAGTAAACCACCAGTGGAAAAGCACAATTTGTGGCCCCCAGGAGCTTTTTGCTATAATGTGCAAGTATGCATAGCATATTCCCACACTATGGTACACTTACCCACCAAAGTGATCCCTTCCAGCGCTGCAATGTCTGTGCTCCTCTTCATGGCTCGCACTTCAATCTCCACCTGGTCTTTTTCTGGGTTTGGAGTCTTGGGCCACCATGAATCACCATGGTCTAAACAATTGTGAAGATACATTTAATTCATTATAGCATAGTTACATGTAGTTAGTCAGGTTGAAAAAAAAGTAAATTGAGTTCATCCAATAGAAACAATTAATTAATTACTACATTGAAAACCTGCATATGTAGAACCCTAAACCCACAGTTGATCCACAGTTGCACAAAGTTTATAGACCTGTTTGAAATTGCACTTTATATTTTTTTATTTATGGTTTGTAGCACTTACTAACAACTACATGACCATATTGGACACTGCTAGACAGAATCTGACCATGTAAGATTTTCTCTAGTCATCCTCCAGGACGGTCAAGCAAGAGACCTATAGGAAATGCAAGCACAGAGCAATTTAAAGCTCCCCAGCAGCGCCAGCCCCTCAGTTACTCTGTTCCCTGCATCACCTGCAGGCACAAATTTTTGCTAGGCAGCATGAAGCCGGCTTCTTGATTGGCCAGGAAGCCAGCTCCATGCTTCCTTCGTGGCACTGCCAGTCAGCAAGAAGCTCCCTCTGACTGGCAGTTACGGTATCGGGGTAAGTATCAGAGCATTTGGGCGAGTACGTGTACTCACCCAAATGCTCCGTATCGGCACCGATACCTGTGTCGGTATCAGAGCATCTCAAATTCATACCATTTGGGGATTCCAGCTAGGGGAGACCTGCTTTTAATTACAGGATGGAGCAAGTTTAATATATTAGCCTACATCCAGAAAGACAAGTAGTGTTGAGATAGGATAGCAGCACATTCCAACAGAGAAAACAAGGAGGGAAGCGCTACAAACTAAGTGAGAGGGCGTGTTACGGAGCCAGGGAGGAGGGAATGGGAAAAGGTTGGGAGGAGCAGTCTTAGTTTCTGTAGCCGAGTGATATGTTCGGCGGTCGATCCAATTTGTTCAGATGATCCCCAGGGAACATGAATGTAAATTGCGACGGTGAGGATACGGTGTGAAACAGATCAAAGAAAAAAATGTAGAAACTTACTCTTAAGTGAGGAGTGTTGCGAGGTCATCGACGAGGAGTAAGGATAGATGGTGCCACTTCTTCAGGAAAATCCTGACTGCGAATCTTTGTTAAAAGAGTCTTGTTGTCTGTAGTTCTATTGATTGAAGGTGATGAGGAGGCAGAGGCAGGCGGACCTTCACCCTGGCTTGAAAAAGAAGTCTACACTTCGAAACGAAGGACCTTCACCCTGGCTTGAAAAAGAAGTCTACACTTCGAAACGCATAGCCATCTCATCCTGCAAACACCTCAGCACATTCCAACTTTCTCAACTTCTTGAGATGGAAGGGCTGGTGCCACCATTAAGCAAATTTGCAAAGCCACCACATAGTCTAACTTTAACTCCTTTGCCAGACATTGCTCAATTGACCTTCTGTCTTGTCAGGTTGCTGTTGGAGTGTAAGATGCTTCACCAGGGTTATGTATATTTGCAGTCTCTCAGGTGACTGTCCTGGAGGATGACTTGGGAAAACCCAAGTTATTACCTGACAGCTCCTTTTCCATGAATGCTCTGGGACTGTAAGTTCCCCCCATGGTTTTATTTCAGTTCATCTTTGGTGTGTTGAGGGGCTGGAGCTGCTAGGGAGCTTTTACCCTCCCTGTGCTTATGTTTCCTGTAGGTGTGCAGAGCCTCAACCCTCATGTGACCCTTCTGAATGATTCCTGGAAAATAAATTATCAGGTATTAACTTGGTGCTCTACAAGAGACATAATACATATGGGTGCACTCTGACATAATGATGGATACGATGTACTGCATATTTAAGCATGATATGATAAACAATCTGTTGTAACATACCAACATTATATAATACTGCCATATTTAGACTGGAGCATATTTTTTAAGCATAATTTACGAACATATTATATCTAACTGTCCCCATACATTGCAGTGTCTTTAAATCTAGTATTATATGTAATTTAAAAAACAAATACATACTGTACCTCTAAACTTTCTGAGATGGGAAAGCTGGGCGCCTTTTAACACATTTTTAGGCAAAATACGAATGTCCTTTGTTTGAGAGCCTGGGTGACAGAAAATATGTATGTTGTTATAAGTTAATTTAAATGGGAATATTTAACTAGCTGCTGACACTTAAATGCGAAAATCCACACCAAAAATATATATAATAATAGTGCAGCACTATAGAAAACAGTGATTCAAAATACTGTATATATACACCATATTACAACAACAAATACAAAAAGTGTCCTCCAACAAGATAGTATATTAAGAGTTCCATGTAGAAATGTATAAGAACTAGGGCTGGTAATGATTAAAATTTTCGTGTTTGATTAATCGAAATTTTTTAAAATCGATTAATCGATTAATTTCGATTAATTAAACGCACATACAGATCCAACTACATTGGCCTATACACATACAGCACAGCAATGAAGTAATAAAATGAACTAGGATCACACTAATCCAGCACGTTATTAATCTCACGTGCCCCACTCAATATGGCCGCCGCTTCAGTGGGGCAACTCAGAATAATAACGTGCTGGATTAGTGTGATCCTAGTTCATTTTATTACTTCATTGCTGTGCTGTATGTGTATAGGCCAATGCCTTGGCTGGCGCTCGTGCAGAAAGTTTCTTGGGCAAACTCACTGGCCCAAGTGGCTCCGTCGACTAACGACGTCACATGACTCCTCCCCCCTTCCCTTCGTTAGCCGACGGAGCCACTTGCCGGAAGCCGTCGGAGAGGTGAGTGTTTTCATTAGCGATCAAAATAATTTTAATCGATCAAAAAGTTTAACGATTAATCGAGAAATGAATCTTTAATTTCCACAGCCCTATTAAGAACAGTGTAAAGTGATCCAATTATCATAGGTGTGTCTCAGTGTTTCACTCCACACATCCAGGTGATCAATCATCAAACTTTTAGTGCAAAACCGAGCTGTATCCAAACTTAGTTCTGCTCGCCTTCTAATTGGTACCATAACCAAAATATTTTAGTATGGTCACTCACCTTCCCACACACTGTGGGGACAATGATCTGCTTCACCAAGAGCAAGATACCTTCCAGGTCCTCTGGTAACACCGCGCTCAGAAAAGAAGATGAAGACACATAGGGGTCTATTCACAAAGCAGCCGAAGGATCTAGCCGTAGCTTCGGCCGATCCTTCGGATATCTTTGGCCCCAGGACCCCTTCGGTTCAGTAGAACCGAAGGGCTGCTGTACGGGCTATTCACAATATCTAAAAAATCTAAAAAATGCATTCCTATGGGCAAATGTTTTTTTTTTCTATTCTGACACGGCTCCGTGTCAGAATAAAGAAAAAAAAAGAAAAAGCAGTGTTTCTCTCCTGGGCGGCCGGGAGTGGGAGACTCCCAAAGCGCCCGGGAGAGTTGTTTATTTTTTTATTTTTTTTTGACGGCAGGAGAACCGCCGGCCAATAGAAAACTATTGGGTGGAGCTAGCTGTCATTGCTAGCTCCGCACAATCGTTTTCTATTTATTTTTTTGTACTGTTTAACAATTTTTCTGTTCTGCATGGTCAGCAGAACAGCCGAGCCGAATGGTGCTCACCAGCATTCGGCTATTCACTCACTGCTGTTCGGCATCTATAAGAATAGAACAAACAGCAGCGAGTAGCCTGTTGTATGGCTGATTTCAGCCGATATACGGCTGAAATCAGCCGTACCAGCCTGAACTGAATCACTTCGCTTTAGGTCGGTAATTCACTTGGCTGCCTACGGCAGCTTAGTGAATAGACCCCATAGTGTGGTCCAATTTTAAAACGATTTATTCAAGAACAAAAAGCTTCACAGTGTTATTATATGTTTCTACACGGGACACTTAATATAATATCTTTTTTTGATGGACACTTTTTTGTATTTGTTGTTATTATATAGAAAATATGTTTGTAAATAGCAATGACACCTACACAAGGTCCATGTTGAAAGAGTTGCAGCCAGGTCTTTTGTAGAAGTGACTCATCACTGAAATTCAGTTGCAGAGAAAAGGTTCAGTGATGGTGTTGCAGTGAGTATGTAAAGTACCCATAGAGAAGAGTGGCACTGCAGAAATAGAAATAGTTGTAGAAGCAGGGGGTCACAGTTCAGTCCCTGACCACAGAGAATCTGATTAAAACTGTGACCCTCCAGTTTTTCTTTTTACTGAAATGATTCAGGAAAAATATTAAATTAACTTTTTGTTCAGAAAACTAAGCAAATGCATGCTGTTTGGGCCCGCAGCTATTAACAGGCACCTGTGTTGTGTGTATACTTGTATACAGTTGTTTGGAAACATAGTGCAATGGATCTATTGCTTCCTGAGTTGCGTTACATGTCCGATCTGAGGACTATATTGTTTTAATTTGACATGAACTCCTTTATGATATAATAACTGAAAATAATTACAGTATATGGCTAAAGAACTTTGGGATAATTCTTCATTCTTTGGGGCATTACTGTATCCTCTATTAGAGCCATTTATCAATTGTTCAATTACTCCGTACAATGCAGGGAACATAGTGCAAGTTATGATTCTTTGTGATATCTTACACATAGGTCACTGCTGTGATCTCTGCTGTTCAGTACCATGGACAGCAGACCTCTGTGAAGTGGTGTACAGATCTTTTGGAAGTTGTAAATCTCTGTCCAGCATTCATGTGGGCCTGTGATTTTTTTTTATTGTATTCCTTCAAGTCTATAAGATGTGTAAAGCACAAGAAAGTAAAGAGGTATGACCACCAATAATGTATTTCATATTGTATTTTATTTTATCATTTCAAATTAAAAACAACAGATTTTAGAAACAAAACAAATTCTTCTAATTAAAGTGCACCTATGCTAAATATATACTGTGTGTGTG
>NW_017306320.1:0-9232 GCF_000935625.1 Nanorana parkeri | reverse complement strand
TGTGTGTGTGTGTATATATATATATATATATATATATATATATATATATATATATACATATATCTTACTTTGGATGGCTCATAAACATCGGTTCAGCAGCAAGAGTTTGCTAATCTATGTACCTCCACTGGTCTTTGTGGCTCTGGATATTGCCTTGTTTCTTGTTGGCACCCTCTATTACCGTACATAATAGATGTTATGTACAGTTGCAGCTGGCTAGAGGTTCTAATGTGCAACAGATTACTGACCAATGTATAGATGTGCTGGAAGATTGAGAAGGGTGACCACCAGCCATTATGTAAGGCTTTTTAAGGATAGGTTCTTTTTCTGTAGTTGAATGTTTAGAATTAAAGGGTGATCATGATTAGTTCAATTATGCTAGGTTAATTTAAAGAAAAATTCCACAACATATTGAAGCAAGATCTATATTAAGCCAGTAAGTACAATATCCATCTGGGCTGGCTCTATTTGATAACTCCAATCCAGTATCAGAAAACAATCCATTTTGTGAAAAAAGCAATTACTGTATATTGGCTCTTAAATGCTTTTAATCATAAGACATGAACAAATTAATAAAAATTAGGACACGGATGAGGTCTTTCTTTGTGTTCCTTATTTCATATCTGGGGGAGATCTGAACCAAGAAAATAAGTTCTAATCCCACTTGATCTGTGTAAATAGTGCTATCATTTTTTTAAATATGCTTTTTATTGATCTTTCGATGTTAATATTATAATAAAACATTACAATTGAAAAAAACACACTATTGTTTACCCTCATTATTACACAGGTGATTTTTTTTAAAAAGGAAAAAAAAGATGGCAAGTGTATAAAAAAGGCAGTGTATATTGGAAAACATACTGAAGGCACTGGAGTCCAGAGGAACCAAAATAGAACTGTGAAGCAAATGTGAAGGTGCATGCTAGCCAGGGCCCCCAAAAACATTCAAAGAGTTGTGGACAGCCCTCATTCTCATAAGTGATTTGATAGCAGAGTATATTTTGGTCAGTTAGTGTTTTCCAGGTTCCCGAAGCTGGGGGAGCAGTGCTCTTCCAAGCTAGGAGAATAGCCTTTATTGCATAAAATAGCAGGAGCCTTTTAGTTTGATGGGTAATCTGCGACTCAACAAGTATACTCAAGTGACAGATCTTAGGGTTGCAAGCCTTTGGGAAGCCCAGTGTCCCTTGTACAAAAGCAGTTACCTCTGAGCAGTACTCCCATATAAACTAACAGTCCCAAAAGGAATAAAATCAGCGCCAATGCCACAGCCCTTAAAGCATGGAGAAGACCCAAATCTCAGTTTATGAAGGATTGGCAGTGTGTAGTAGATTTAGTAAAATAATTTCACCTAATTAATTTTATCCTTACAGGAGAGCAGAGACATGCATGTATTGTTCCTCAAATTCCACCCAGTCATCCATTGTCAATTGATGCATCAGGAGCTGTAATTTCTCTTTGGTCATTTGGAATCTAGAAAATGTGGTAATTGTAAGCATAGTGTAATATGTAGAGACAAGTCTTGTTGAGCTCTCCTGGTGGAAATGCTTTTCTAAAGTTGGTTGGGTAGGGACCAGACTAGTACCCTCGGATTGTGCCTTAGCTGCATGAGATAGTTGGATGTAATGGAAATGAGCTGTGTGTGGAGTACCAAATGTCTCCTGCAGATGAACACAGGTCACCAAGTGGCCATCCATAAATATGTGATGTAGAAATGTAATACCTAGTGGACCAATGATAGGCTATGGGGAGATGAAGAAGTTTAGGGTAGAAGGATTGCCCCAAAGGGGAGCATTAGGGGATTTACTCCGGTCTTTTTTGAAAACATAACAGTTACCTGACGATAGGAGCTTAACAGTATTGGAGATCAAACTCCATCCACACAAACGTAAATCACTGTATTTAGGGACTACAACAGGCCTGAACAAAAAAGTCTCACAAAAAGGTGTAACTACACCCAAACATATTAACACAAACTAACTTCCCTCCCCTAAAACATACAGAATGTCACTTTATTAACCTTATGTTAAAAATGTACCTGGGTACACATCTGCCCTAAGACCACCAGTGTGGGGCCACACAACAATATAATCATTAGACCGTAGGACCAAAAACTAACAGGCTATTCTAATCACACTGCCTGTCTGAAAGGGGCCTTAGAAGCAAAAGTTTATATCAATAAGAGCTGCTGTAGTAAATATCAAATTATATGATTTCATGAATATGTTGTATTACTGTTAAAGCCCAGAATGTACATGTAAACCATATTTATTTACATGAGCAATAAGACGGTATAGATGATGATTTTGTCAGTTTCTTATCAATATAAACTTTTGCCCAAATGAGGGATAAGATTTATTGGCATGTCTGTCTCTAATATTTTGCTGCACACTTTGTTTAAAACTATGATTATGATTATAGTGTTGTGGCCTCACATTGGTGGTCTTAGTGGGGAAATGTACCTGGGTACATTTTTAACATAAGGTTAATAAAGTGACATGCTGCATGTTTTAGGGGAGGGAAGTTATTTTGTGATTTATAAATGTATATACTTGGGTGTATGGGCACTTTTGTGTTCAGGACCATTGTAGCCCCTCAAAACATTTATTTATGTTTATATAGATATTGTTGAGGAACTGTGTACTGGGGCCTAGAGGGTTTGTAGGTCTAATGTAACTTTAGATCAAACTTTTACCCAGATGTGAATAGGTAGACTATCTATTCCTCCTTCTGTAGAGATTCATAAGTGATGACCACTGTTGCCTCAGATGTTGTACAAACATTACCTCTGTTTTGGAACAATCCAGTCATGTACAGTTGCTAATTGAGCTGCCAAATAGTACAAATAGAAATTAGAAATGGCTAGTCCCACCAGATATTTAGAGAGCTGTAACATTTCAATAGAAATTCTTGGGGTTTATTGCTTTCAAATAAAGGAAGAACAGATGGAATTGATATCTTTAAAATATTTTACAGGCATTGAACAGGGAACGTTAACAAGGATATATAATATCTTTGCTAAAAAAAAAAAAAAGAAATCCGAATTAGAATATTAAGCCTTCAATAAAAGTGGAGGATTGGATCAGGGGTTCAACCGCCAGAGCAAATAAAAGAGGGGATAGAGGGAAGAGAAAGGAAGAGGGACTAGTTCCTTTATGTATGGAAAATAATTGAGGGATTGTACTATTTACTCTGATTCTTGCAAATGGTAAGGTATACAGTAACATTACCCAGTGAAGGAAATTGGGACCAATTCCAATATCCCCGCTCTACCCTTAATATGTGGGTGGGGAAACTGTAGATTTGTAAAAGGTTTATGAATTTTATGTCTAGCATCCTGCTCAGGTATGAAGCTGGGTTTGTCACTTCCCATCAATACATAGACAGGAGAATAATGTATATATATATATATATATATATCAAGTGAGCACTGAGAGACACAACAGAATGAACCAAAGCAAAAACTAACATCCCCATCCCACCCTGCTCATAAACCCAAATGTGAGACAAGCCTAGAACCTGTAACATTAAACAAGTGCAACTATGCCAATGATGGGGGGGGGGTAACCGTGGCGATCAGAGTAACAAATCCAGCAAGAGCAGAGATATAACTCCCTAAACATGGCAACAGATCTGGGATAAGTATGGACAGCATCCCAAGAGATGATGCAGAAGTAATATGGACAATATATTTAATGAGTCCAGTTACCATATATGTGGCAGGGATAGCACATTATATTTGTCAGGAAACAGGTAGGGACAAAGGGGATATATTATCCTCCCAAGGAGGGAAGGGTAAAACAATAGTCAACATCCAGTTAGAGCATGGTGGAGATCTTGCAGAGCATTAAGGAGGTGAAGGGTAGAGCACCTCATTCCTAGGTGGGCCGCAGGGGAAGATCCCAAAAAAGACAAAATGGGGAGGGAAAGACTAGGAATACTGAGCATGTCTGAAGAGGAGGGAGAGCACCAGTTCTTTTTTAAGGGTAGCAGAGTCTCAAGGTTACCTCTGTATATCTTGGTGACACCAGTGGGCATCAATCAGTGAGCTCTATTCCTAAATGATGCATTGAAGGATCCTCTTGTCATCCAACCAGTCCGAGGCCTCAAGTGGAGTTATAAAGAATTTTCTTTTGCTATCAGTTTGTATATGCAGCTTCCCCAGGAAGAATATTGGGTAGGTTATTCCTTTCTGATGCAGTCTTCTCTTCCCTTCCAAAAAGGAGGCCCCCGGCCGCAGTACCTTGGAGAAAAATCTGGAAAATTGGAGATGTGATAACCATTATAGCTGAAGGTGCCCGTTAATCTAGCTGCATGGAGAATTGCAAAATTGTATCTAAAATGGAAGATTTCGGCAATTAGGTCATGGGTTAGCTCCTGGGGGAGGCATTGCAGGATGTGTAATGTGCTCTCTCTATAGCAAAGAACTGACATTGTTTCTTCTGGAACTATTTTCCAAATCATCTGGTTTATGCTTAGAAGCATATTCTGTGACAATGACCGGATAGTGTATACATTTTCCCTGCCATATATGCAGCGCTCTCCCTTAAATTTTGTAAATCGTGTTTATGTAGCAATACTGCAATGTGTGTCCCTTCAAATTGTGAGGCTAACATAGATTTATAGTCCTTAATGGCATCCATGATATGGGCTAGGGTAGATTCCACCTGGTCCTCTGTGTGCTGATGCTCTGTATACTGATCCTGTGTGTGCTGGTTTGCAGCAGTCTCTGCAGCCTGCATCTTTTGTTGCTTGTCAGAGTCCCTGTGGCTGGACTGTGAAGGGTTTGCACTAAAGCCTGGGCAAGGAAGGAGAGACATGAGAGTAGGACTCTATGCCTGCAGGCTGGGGAGGCACAGCAGGGGAGAGCACAAGGTGCTCTGTCACATGGCTGCTGACAGCAACTTGCCGCCCATACTGGGACTATGCCAGTTTCTCTGCCGCAGTTTGCTGCTTATTCTGGCCAATCTTCATCTTTTTTTGGAGCAGCAGAGAGTCCTGGGGGTAAAGGTGCAGTGGAATGTAGTGGAATTGCTCTGTATGGCAGGACAGGATTCAGGAACGGAATCAGTTTGGTGGATCTATGATAGTTAGTGTCCACCCATGCTGACATCAAGTGTTATAATTTAGTGCTATGTAGTGAAGCTGGAGGGCATTGTCACACTATTTGGTCAGACACACAGCTGCATGTTATCTTCTCTCCTTTTTCAATAAAAGTAGGTAAAAAAGTATAAGTTGATTATATTTAATTATTTTAACTGCTCATATTTTTAAAACGACATAATGGATTCCAATAAGACCAATCTTCATTTGAAAAAGTAACTTTAATGCACTTAGGTAACTTTAATGCAAAATCAAATTATTATTTAAAGAACTGGCTGTGTGAGGCACCCTGCGACTTCATTTTTAAATATTGCCATCTACTTTGACTTCCTCTAGTGTTAATGCGGAAATATTTCAGTGTATAATGGATGTTTTGGCTTAACTGTTTGCATTAGAATCAGCTCAATTCATCCACTATAATTTCATGCCCAAAGAGCAACTAAGTACTGGGGAAATAATCCAGTTCCAGTGAATAAGGAGCAACTTTAGCTGACGACCACAATTAACATTGCTATAGTACAAGGATATGCAATCTTGGCAGTCCAGCTTTAGTGAAACTACAAATCCCATAAATATTGTAGAACTCTGACAGCCATAGGCATGACTCTCAGGGGCAAAGCCATGATGGAATTTCTAGTTTCACCACATCTGGGGTGCTGAGGATGCCTATTGCTGCTATAGTAGCACAACTCTAAGATTTTCTTAAGGTGCCCATACACTTGCTGATTGATCACGCGATCGTACGATAATCGGCAGGTGTATTGGCAACGTGTGACCGCTTCTACTGTAAGGTTGCATTACTTTCGTCTTCCGAGCACGCTGGAAAACCTGCCGAAAATCGTACGATTTTCGGCGGGTTGATGGCATGCTCGGAAGACAAATGCAGCACGGGCCAGTGTGCGCAAGCGCACACTGCCCATTCAGCACTGCAGTCATCGCAAGCCCTTCCCTCAGCGGGGAGAGCTTGCGATGAATGCAAGTACGATCTGCCTGTCCAAGATGATAAGATCGTACAAAATTTTAATCACTTTACAACCATCACACAACGAAAGTCATGTGATGGTTGGAAGGTGTATGGGCAGCATTAGGCATTACTTATGGTGGATGAGTTCCCCATTCAAATTAATGATCTGACAAATGCCTAGAGACACATGAAGCACAGGTACAGCTTGGGTGTAGAAGTAGTTAGGCTTTAAAATTAATAGATTTTTGTAAGAAGGGACAGAGATAAAAGATAATTGCACATTTTTGTTCTTCTAACCTACCTTTACTAAAAAGAATGAGCAGAGTTTGCCTTCAAACTTGCCACCAAATAAGAACAGCAAACACACACAATATATAACAGGCAGTTTACTACATGTCTTGTGGTTGCAAGTAAAAAATACATTTGGAATGTGGTCCTGCTTCTGATTTTACTGTCTGACCACAGTTCAAATCACTTATAAATTCCACAGACTGGCTTTAGAAGCCTTGTAAGTTATAGGTGTTTTATAAGCCGGGCTGAAGTGCAGGTTTCTGGGTATTGGATGCCCTACCTTATAAAACTGAATTGCAGCTGAAGCATTTAGGAGCCAAATGATGTCATATTCCAGGCAGGGATGACCTAGTTATTGCTTATCTAAGGCACAGTATAAATAATGTAGTCCGTGTATGAAATGGTTTTTCAGTAAAGATTGGTTGTAACACAAACAAGGGTAGCAATTGCCGTTCTTACTTTAGGACAAGAAAGACAAAATATGATGCACATTTGAAAGTAAGGACAGAGTGTCAGGCCATTCTTGGTGCCTATATCATCTCTTTGGCTCAGTTTGGCAGTCAGGGAAGTTTGATAAATGGTCTCACTAATGTGAATGATGTAATAGCTCCCCTAATTTGTCTTGTTCTTTCACAGAACATAGAACCTTCAATACCATTAGCTGAAAGACACATTACACTGGGAGAAGAAAGGGCATGCAGGCACAAATTGAAAGTGACATTTTCTTTGTCACTTTTGTGCCAAAAAACAGTCTGATAGTTTGACAAATGTCTTCAAAGAGCATACTTTTAATCAAATGTTTTATCAGACTTAATGAAGGAGGCATTAAACTTTGAGCACCCTTTCACAGTACTATCACAGAAATTTTATATGACCTCTCCTTTGTAGATAGATGTTATACTTTGGGCCAACAGCAGTCAGTCATCCCTGAAACGACTTATAATCCTAAAAGATAGGAAAAAGAAAACCACAATGTGTACCGGATTCAGGTGTCCAGTTTTGTGCATTCCTTCTTGCCATTGCTGGACAGATAGCTCTATTGTTTATAATGTTTAGTCTTTTTTTGTTTACAAATATATTGGTATGTGTATCTTGATGCCTCCTAATCCGATCATCTTCTTCTTTCCTGTAGTTTTTAGCTGTCACTCCAGCACTGGTGTGGGTCTCCAATTCAGCGCTGACTCCTCTGCCCTCCTCTTCTCTCATGTCCCACCTTGTGGCTCTCCTCGTCTCCCGGCCGAACATCTGAACTGTGCATGCGCCCGCCCCAAGATCCCTTGCGGCCGCTCGAGACATTTTCAGATGTTCATACGGGAGCCCACGGCGGAGACACAGGTAAGTATTAACCCTTTGAAAAAGTTTTTTTTTTCCGATTGTTTTGCATATATCTACTGCATGTTAGCAGTAGATATATGCAAAAACATGCAAGGGTTTAAAAACCCTTTAAAGAGTGACATTGAAATTAAATTTAGATCTGCTGGTAATAAGATGGTTGTGAAAAGACTGTTTTCTAAAGTGAACTTGTCAGCCTCTTCAAAGCGTTAAAGGTAAACGTTTTGTGTTGGTTTTAGAACTAATATGAGTAAGGTTTGCTTTAAGGTTGAAATAATTATTGAAATTTTTCTGTATTCTTATTAAACATCCATGCACATCAGGGCTTTGACAACTGTGTAGCAAATGTGGCCTCACCTAGTGGGCAAATAGGCTGTTCACTTTGCATTGGAAGTTTCCCCTAGCTTAGTAAATACGATGACATTTCACTTTGCAAAAAATATCCAATCATGTGCAAGGAAAATAAAGAAAACAGTAGTTATGAGACCATCTCCAAGCAGCTTGATGTTCCTGTGACTACAGTGACAAATATTATTTGGAAGTTTAAGCCACATGGGAGTTTAAACAACTTCCCCGGACCTGGCTGTAAGAGGAAAAACGACCTCAGATTAAACAGGAGGATAGTTCAAATGGTAGACAAAGAGCCAAGGACTTACAAAGAGATACAAGCAACTTCAAGGTCAAGGTACATTAGTGTCTGATCACACCATCCATCGCTTTTCAGTGACCTCACTGTTAAAAGAAAAACATAAAACGTGAGACTGAAATCTGATTAATGCATATTGACAAGCTACAATGCTTCTGGGAGAATGTCTTTTGGACAGCTGAAGCAAAACTGGATCTTTTTGGCAAGTTGAATCAGTTCTATGTTCATAGATAAAAAATGAACGAAGAAAGGAACACTGTAGCTACTGTGAAACATGGAGAAGTTTCAGTTATATTTTAGGGCTGCTATGCTGTGTCTGGCATGGGGTGTCTTCAATCTAAATAGGGCACAATGAACTGTTAAGACTATCAAGGAATTCTAAAGTGAAATGTACTGCCCAGTGTCACTGCTCTGAATTAGTCACAGAACATAGATCTGCCAACAGAAAAAAGCAATCAAGAAAAAATGAGAACAAAACATTGGACTATTCTCAAGTGGCATTCTATCTTATCTAAATCCTATTAAACAACTATGGAAAGAGCTGAAACTTGCAGACACCCTTTAAACCTGATAAAGCTAGAGCAGCTTGTTCAAGGAGAGTTGGCCAAACTATCTATTGGCAATTGCAGAAGTATCATTGAGCTTCAAGCCATTTGAGAGAAAATTGTGGGTTCGTTCTTTTTTTTTTTTCGAAGAAAGGTACCAACAAATTTGTCCACATCTGCTTATATATGTATATTAAAGAATGTCTCTAGAATGTCATTGCTGATCGTTATGTCTCTAGATGGGAGGAGCCAGCCGTGACGTCACGGCTGGGTGCGCCCCTCTAGCGGGCAGACCATCACCCATGAGTAGATGAAAGGATTTGTCAAAAACTGCATGTTTGTTTTGTGTGTGAA
>NW_017306319.1:2966568-2972989 GCF_000935625.1 Nanorana parkeri | reverse complement strand
ATAGCAGATCATAACTTGAAATAGTAATTCAGGTAACAGTTGGCTAGTAGTAAGTGAAATTGAAGTGGACTTGTTTTTTTAATGGTGAAAGCATTTCACTGCTTTTGCCAGCAGCTTCTTCAGTTTTTAGACACAAGCATAGTCGGGGGTATGTTCCAGACCCTCAGGGAAAAAAAGCCAGATCAGATATGATATCACATCCAGCCTTAAGCACTAACAAAAGACTAACAGCTACAGGTCAGCACAACATTATTCATCAATGTACAACATGGCAAGGGTGATTCAGATGAAGAATGCAATATATTTTTTTTAACTTTTAGGATTTACCATCTATGTGGGAGACTACTGAACCAAGTACAATGGCCATGAAAGATGCCAACTTTGAAGTAGTGGTGAAACGGTTTATTCAAAAAAATCAAAAGGCAAGGTGGTTGCACAATATGACATTTTTGGTCCATCTACTTCCTGTGAAGTCTTGAGGGGACCTTTCTACAGAATACCTATGCTACCAGGATTTAAGTGGATACATAGCATCAAATCACACCTCCAATACTCCAGATTACAGATATTAAATGCTGAAACTGATTCTTACCTCTAATTTCTTCAAACAGTGCTATGCTTTGCTACAGTTCATCACCTTGCTTGTCATCTCACCATCTGCAATTAAAATGAAAGTCCCTTGAAAACACAGAGGATGAAGAGGGGCTTAAAGCCCACACAATATTTTAAGGACGATATGACACAACATTTTAAACTCCTAAACATTGGCTATTTAAAAACAAACAGTGAAGAGCAATTGGGTTAAAAAAAAAACTGAAAATTACTTCTCATTTATAGATGATTAATCCACAATACATTAAGTGTGCATTTAATCATTTTTGGCATGAGCCAAAAGAAACCAAAACCATTGCAAGCCAACATTACGCTAAAAGGAGCAAAAATGAACATTCTTAAATGGTTTGACATTCTTTGAATATTTGAGGTGCTGAGGAGAGGCCAAAGGGGAGCGCCGGGAACTGTAAAAGATAAACCTTTGAATTTATTCTCACCACTAGACGCAGAAATCTTTGTGAATACAGCCTGATCGGTATGTGCAAATAAACATCCCTCAGATCCAACATCACTAGGAAGGAGTTTGGTTGAAGGATAGATCGGACCGAAACATTTGAGTCCATTCTGAATCTTTTGTACCTGATCTTAAATTTGAAGCCCCTGAATGTATCGATTAGGCGAACTTCCCCAAAAGCTTTTTTACAATGAAAACATAATAAAAACCCTCTTTTCTTTCCTCTTGTGGAACTGGGACTACAATGTTCTGGTCCACTAGATCTCCCAAAAGCAAGAGCGCCGAACACACACTGGGGTGGAGGGACCCAAGCAAGAGCGCCGAACACACACTGGGGTGGGGGGACCCAAGCAAGAGCGCCGAAAACACACTAGGGTGGGTGGAGGGACCCAAGCAAGAGCGCTGAACACACACTGGGGTGGAGGGACCCAAGCAAGAGCGCTGAACACACACTGGGGTGGAGGGACCCAAGCAAGAGCGCTGAACACACACTGGGGTCGGGGGACCCAAGCAGGATCACCAAACGCATTAGGGTGGGGGACAAGCAGCACTGAACACTAGAGGGAGGCAAGCAGCAGCACTGAACACACTGGAGTGGGGGGTCCCAAACAGCAGCACTACACATACAATGTGGCGGGGGCCAAAACAGAAGCAAACACACCCGGGGTGGGGGGTACCAAACAAAAGCAATGAACACACCCGGGGGTGGGGGGGTACCAAAAAGCAGCAATGAACACACCCAGGGTGGGGGGTACCAAACAGAAGCAATGAACACACCATGGGGTGGGGGGACCCAAGCAGGATCACCAAACGCATTAGGGTGGGGGACAAGCAGCACTGAACACGTACACTGGAGTGGGGGGCAAGAAGCAGCAGCAGTGGAGTGCCCCAAGCAAAAACATGGAACACACTGGTGTGGGGCAAGCAGCTAGAGCTGCAGCTAACGATTATTTTCAAAATCGATTAGTTAGCCGATTATTAAGTTCGATTAATCGGTTAATCGGATAAACTATAAAATAAAGTTTAAAAAATGGCTCCAGTGATGGACTACTAGTTTGTATTGAGGTTGTAGTCCATCACAGGAGCAAGCTTGGACCGGTGGAAGTAAAAAAGAAAAAAAAAGTGTGGTGTGCAATATAGTGAAATGGAAAGTGTAAAATTATACAGCAATGCATGCAGAATGGCACCGGCTATAGAGGACTACAAAACCCAGCAAAAGCACATTATACAGCACAATGCAGAATACCGCCAGCTATAGAGGAATACAACAAATCCCGGCAATAGTACATAATAGCTGGCGGCATTCTGCATTGCGCTGTATAATGTACTATTGCTGGGTTTTGTAGTCCTCTATAGCTAGTGGTATTTAGCATTGTACCACTTTATAATGTATTATTGCTGGGATTTGTTGTACTCTTCTATGATGTGCCCAAACAGCAGCACTAGCACTGAACCCATACAATAGGATAGCAAAAAACACAAAACACACTGGGGTAGGGGGCAATTAGCAGTAATATACACACTTGGGGGAGGGGGCAAGCAACAGCACTGAACACACTGGAAATGGGCAAGCAGCAGCCCTGAGCCAATACACTGGGGGACCAAGCAGCAAAAACATGGAACAAACTGAGGTGGGGGTAAGGAGCAGTACTGGACACACTGGGGTGAGGGTCCCAAGCAAGAACACTGAACACATACATGGGTGGGGGGGACAAGCAGCACTGAATACTCTTTTTTGGGGGGGGACAAGCAGCAGCACTGAACATACTTTTTTTGAGGGGGGCATGCCCAAACAGCAACACTGAACCCATACAATAGGTTAGGGGGCCCCCAAGCAAAAAAAACACAGAACACAATGGGGTAGGGGGTAAGCAGCAGTACTGTACACACACTAGGGTGGGGAAGGGAGCAATAGGCAGCACTCAACACATACATTGGTGTGGGGGACAGCAAGCAAAATCACTGAACACACACTGGGGTGGGGCAGCAAGCTAAATTACTGAACACATACTGGGGAGCAGCAAGAAAAATCACTCTACACACACACACTGGGGTGGGGAGCAGCAAGCAAAATCACTCTACACACACACACTGGGGTGGGAAGCAGCAAGCAAAATCACTGAACACATACATTGGGGTGGGGCAAGCAAAATCACTGAACACATACATTGGAGTGGGGCAAGCATAATCACTGTGCACACACACTGGGGTGGGGGGCAGCAAGCAAAATCACTGAACACACACTGAGGTGGGGAGCAGCAAGAAAAATCACTGAACACACACTGGGGTGGTGCAGAAAGAAAAATCACTGAACAAACACTGGGGTGGGGCAGCAAGCTAAATTACTGAACACATACTGGGGTGGGGAGCAGCAAGAAAAATCTCTACACACACACACTGGGGTGGGGAGCAGCAAGCAAAATCACTGAACACATACATTGGGGTGGGGCAAGCAAAATCACTGAACACATACATTGGAGTGGGGCAAGCATAATCATTGTGAACACACACTGGGGTGGGGGGCAGCAAGCAAAATCACTGAACACACACTGGGGTGGGGAGCAGCAAGAAAAATCACTGAACACACACTGGGGTGGGGAGCAGCAAGAAAAATCACTGAACACACACTGGGGTGGGGCAGCAAGCTAAATTACTGAACACACACTGGGGTGGGGAGCAGCAAGAAAAATCACTGAACACACACTGGGGTGGGGCAGCAAGCTAAATTACTGAACACACACTGGGGTAGGGAACAGCAAGAAAAATCACTGAACACACACACTGGGGTGGGGAGCAGCAAGAAAAATCACTCTACTCTACACACACACACTGGGGTGGGGGGCAGCAAGCAAAATCACTCTACACACACACACTGGGGTGGGGAGCAGCAAGAAAAATCACTGAACACACACACTGGGGTGGGGAGCAGCAAGAAAAATCACTCTACACACACACACTGGGGTGGGGAGCAGCAAGCAAAATCACTGTACACACACTGGGGTGGGGCAAGCAGCAGCACTGAATACATACACTGGGGTGGGAGGCCCCCCCAAAGTGAAAACACAGAACGCACTGGGGTGGGGGACAAGCCCAAACAGCAGCACTGAACAAGCCATGCTACAGTCACATGTTGGACACTTTCCAAGGAGCTATTACACATTGCAATGGTTATTTAATAAGGCCCATTGTCATCTCCATACTAAATCACCACCCCACTATACACTAATAAAATCAGAATACAACCGTTATCACTAGCAGAGCAGCAATGGCTGCCAGCACAATATTACATCAAAGTGCGTTTCCACAGATAAGGACTTTCTTGACTGACTTTAGGTGTGCAGCATGTTTGTCACACTGAACAAATAGTGCAGACAAATAAAGGTAAACCTGTAGCTTTTAAACGAATATTGCCGCAATTACATCACATCATTGCAAAGATGGATCCCTAGAACACAATATACCGGTAATTACCCAGCACGTGGGAACAGCGTGTGACGTGTTCGCGTCTGTAGGCCAAAAGGCCTCACTCTGCCCACGCGGGAGTATTTAAGGGTAATTAGCCAGCCGTTTTTTTTTCCTCCCCGCCCAACTTTATTTGTATCAATGCCAAACGTACAGAGCACACAGAGTGAAAAAGTTGTAACAATACTATTTTCTTTTCAAAAAGGCATCCAGAGTTATCTCTAATCCAAGATTCCTACAAAGGAGGGAACATCAAACGAATAGTAATAAAAAAGAAAAGTAAAAAAACGGACATGGTGAATGTGTATGGCTGTTACTTCCACCTGACCTCCAGCAGCTCAACGTTAACCCCTTAATGCCCATATTGATTTGTGTGTCCAGTTACATTTTGCTGTGCACTGGTTAAACTATGCTGTGTTTTCCTTTTGGTGGATGACCAGTAAGACAAAAAAAACAAGTTTTATCACTTTTAACTTTTGGTTACAGGCTGTGTCATGCAAACTAGACACATTGTTTCATTTCATTATGTACAGAGCAGTACCTCATGGCATCTATCCTACAATAACCTGAAATATGACTGGTTGCTATGGGTTACTACATAGTTCCAAGTCCTGGTGTATTGGACATTCTCTCACCATGTCGGTGGGCTCATTTCACAAAGAGTTAAATAGCGCATGACGTTTTGCGGAAAAATAACTTGTGCGTTATTTATCTCTTGAGTGTACAATTCAAGGCCCATCCACACCAAAATCGGATGAAGGGTCCGTTTTCTTGTGAATGTACCTTTCCGATTTCTGTGCAATCCGATGCGATTTTTAGGCTTTTTTTAAAGTCAAGCTTTAAGTGAAGTGACATGTCCAGAGTGGATACACTTCACTAAAGCTTGTGAAGCGTTAGCACACGTTTTGCATTGTGCATTGCACTGGAAAAAAAAGAGTGTGATCTACTCTTTTTTTCAGCCCAAAGGACAACGTCACAATGTGACACTGTGAACTGTCCCATTCACACCAATTCCTTGCTCTTGTGTTACTATCCGTTGAAAAACAGATTGTAACACAACGCATTTGGTATGAATGGGCCCGTACTAAAATTATATTTCTGCAAAACATGCAGTATTTTTTGCCTATTTTCTGCATTATATATATATATTTTTTGGTTGCTCGCAGTGTAAGAAAAAAAAGTCACATACGTGCAGGAAATTACAACAATAACATTACACCAAGTGCAGAGCAGAAGCAGAGTGGTTACAGAACGCATCAAAAATTAATTCAATGTATTTCAATGGTATTTTGGGCTCTAGTTCACACCACAGAGTTGAGTTCCAAAACATGTGGAAAAACTGCAGCATACCCTATTTCTCTACTCTGGAACGCACACAAAACGCATGTAAACGCATAAAAAATGAATGCATTATTTTCCTCCCACTGATACCAATGATATGAGGTTTATTTTACTCTCACTGACACCAATGATATGGGGCTTATTTTATTCCCACTGACACCACTGATATGGGGCTTATTTTCCTCCCACTGAACCAAATGATACGGGGCTTATTTTTCTCCCACTGACGCCAATGATATGGGGCTTATTTTATTCCCACTAACACAAATGATATGGGGCTTATTTTCCTCTCACTGACACCAATGATATGGGGCTTATTCACTCTGACGCCAATGATATGGGGCCTATTTTATTCCCACTGACGCCAATGATATGGGGCTTATTTTATTCCCACTGATATGGGGCTTATTTTACTCCCACTGACGCCAAAGATATTGGGCTTATTTTCTACCCACTGACGCCAATAATATGGGGCTTATTTTTTTACCACTGACGCCAATGATATGGGGCTTATTTTGCTCCCACTGACACCAATTATATGGCGCTTATTTT
>NW_017306319.1:2965060-2965511 GCF_000935625.1 Nanorana parkeri | reverse complement strand
GGCTTATTTTCCTCCCACTGACACCAATGATATGAGGCTTATTTTCCTCCCACTGACACCAATGATATGGGGCTTATTTTATTCCCACTGACACCAATGATATGGGGCTTATTTTCCTCCCACTGACACCAATGATATGGGGGCTTATTTTCCTCTCACTGACACCAATGATATGAGGCTTATTTTCCTCCCACTGACGCCAATGATATGGGGCTTATTTTATTCCCACTGACACCAATGATATGGGACTTATTTTGTTCACACTGACACCAATGATATGGGGCTTATTTTACTCTCAATGACAACAATTATATGGGGCTTATTTTACTCTCACTGACACCAATAATATGGGGCTTATATTCCTCCCACTGACACCAATGATATGGAGCTTATTTTATTCCCACTGATTTCAACGATATGGGGCTTATTCACTCTGACGCCAATGATATGG
>NW_017306319.1:2911981-2962938 GCF_000935625.1 Nanorana parkeri | reverse complement strand
GATATGGGGCTTTTTTTCCTGCTCACTGACACCAATGATATGGGGTGGTTATATGGCCACCATTCTTGTAACAAGTACTCTATGCGAAAGCCATGGGAGGGTCCTGTATGCTGCCATGTATTGGCGTCAGGAAAGGAAAATTACCGATAGGTAAGTATACAATTTTCTGTTTTCCTGACACCAATACATGACATCATACAATGGGATCTAACTAGCACACAACAGGGAGGGTAATTCTGAGATATGCATTCATTTGTACCTCTGGTAAACACATACAGAAACAACTTCCCCATGGACAAGACTCCTGGACATACCCTGTAATGGGACAGGAACATATACCAGGTTACCGCCTTCTAGAATAACTCTGGAGGTACATCACTCAATTCTAGCCGTAAGGAAACATCCTTCGGAAGAGCGAACCCAAAGATGTATCTGTGGCTCCATCTGCTTGATCAGGCACAATGCATGTGACCTAGTGCACGCAGAGAGCTACTTTCTAAAAGCACCAGAAAGATGAACAGTTCGACCTCAAAAAAAAGGTAACCTCCATGTTCTTCCCCAGCATAGCAGCCACATTTCAGGTATGAGCTGAAACAAAAAACTTGTCTGTGGAATGGTAGCAATAAGGTGGTTTGCAGGCTAATTTTGACTATCCAACACCCTCCTCCCCGAGGAGATTGCTGTAAGAAAAACTATTTTACATGTTGCTGTCCATACTGAGAAAGCATGAGCTAGATGAAGTCGAGGAAGGAAGAACATATACAGCACTATCTGTAGATTCTAAGGGAAAGAGACTCTTCTAAAGAGTGAATTCTTGTGCAAGTCCTTAAGAGCAGCGTTATCAATCAATAAGCTACCCCCTCGTGTCTCAGAGGATTAATATGTACAGGGTACCAACACCCAAGTACACATTGCTTGCCTGAAGAAAGTCCTATATATCTATCATGGCAAGGTGAAGAGAGACAAACCCATTAAGCTGGCGAAGTCTACGAAATCATTCCACACTGTAGAATATATGTGAGGTTTAGTAGGTGCTCTAGTATTCAACAAACACTCATTGACTGGAGATGAGTAATCCTGGCAAGGCAGACACTACTTCCAACCTCCAAGTCGCTTAAGGTATTTCTGGATGTAGCATCCGCTGTAGAAGCTCTGAATATAAAGGATGACTAGAAGGGTCAGAGTCTACAAGAGAGGGAACCCTACCCGGATAATTGTGGGTACTGTGACGGACCCCAGGTATCCCGACTGGGTACCTCCGCCAAAGAGCGTCTCCTGCCCGCCAATCCCCACTCTCAGCCAGCAGATTCACAGTAACCAGCCCCTAACCCCCAATCACGAGGCAAAACTCATGTTGAAGGTTCAACATAGAAAGAGCAACTTATATACAACTGACTTAACTTAATGAAGTCTCCATTTTGAATAGACAACCCATGTGGCCAAGTCCTTGCCCTCCACCATTTTAAAACATATATTTCCCAGAGGGCAACAGTCACTGTCTGCATATAAAATGTATATTTAGCCCCAAAATCTCCTGTTCTCTTGCTGGCCAATAATCGGTGGGTAAGAGGCCAGTCTGCAGCCCCCTCCAACTAGCACAGTGACGGTGCAGACGAGGTACAGACAAGGAGTGTCTGTACTCTTAGGCCCCGTTCACATTGAGCGATTTATGGCGCGGTAATTCCCGCGATATTGCGGCTATTTACCGTGCGATATCGCTCTTCAATGCTTTGCAATGGGGCAAAGGGTCAAAGGGTCCTGCTGTCACGGGTTGTGTGTCGCTACAGCAGGACCCTTTTTGGAGTGGATTTTGCCACGATTCTCGCTTACTCAATACAAGCATTTGCGCAATATCGCGCGTCAAATCGCGCAAAATGCAAATCGTGCATCTAGAATCTCATATTTGGAATCATCCAGAACCAATGGCACAGGGAATGTTTTCTCTGTTGTCTGAAGAACCCTGTTGGAAGACTTTTAGCCTCCAATAAGTCTAGGGTCACCATTTGAATTGATCCCGTCAACTGGAGACACCAAGGAGTTGTCCCGTCAACTGGAGACACCATGGAGTTGTCCCGTCAACTGGAGACACCATGGAGTTGTCCCGTCAACTCGAGACACCCAGGGGTAGGATAGAGGCATTCCCCCTTGGCGATCGCTTTGAACTTGATCAGAGCCTAACTTAAGATGGTTCCATGGACTGGTAGAGTATGAGCATGCTGAACAACCAGCAGGATGACTCTTGAATAGATGGACTACTTGTTCACTCAAGAAGGCTGTGACTGGATGCAATCTTTGGAAAATGACCTAGGATTGTGGCAAGGCCAAAGGGGCAGGTAAACAAAACAATAGTGGAACTTTAGAATGGTAAGCAAGACATTTGATGAAGGATAGATGCACATGAATGGGAGCACACATCTGTAAGGCACAGTATCCAATAGTCAGTTTATGGCTTAAGTGATGCAACATATCCATATGCAATATTTGGATCCTGATCCATCTGTTCAAATTGTTCAAACCAAGACTAGTCTTAAGTCTCCTGGTTGTCCCACTAGGACAATTAGAGGATAAAAAAGCTTGATATCTTTGGACTGGAAAAGATTACGAGACACTATTTGGATATATGTACATATAACACAGCTATCAAACACATTTCTGTAAGATCCAGTTGAAAGGTTTAGCAGCAGAGCTACAAGTGGCAGCAGTCTGCACTCAGCAAGCACCTCCAGGGTTAAAGCACCACAAGCAAGCTAATAGATGGATGTTTCAGGTAAATACCTGCAAGATTCAAGGCATTAGCAGTACCACAGAATCACATATGTAAGGTTTTTAGCACACGTGGAAAACTGAATGGATCTACAGACACAACAGATATTCAAGGTGGCCATACACTGTACAACCATCGCAAGACCTTAGTCTTGCGATGGTTGTAAAGTGATTAAAAAAAAGTACAATCTGCCCATCTTGGACAGGCAGATCGCACTCTCGATCATTGCAAGCCCGCCCCCCTGTCCCATAAGGCATTGCAAGACTCTGACAGCCGCAGGCATGACTCCCAAAGGCAGATACACGATTGGATTTGTAGTTTCACCACAGCTGGAGGGCCAACGTTTAGCTGTCCTTGCCTTATAGAATGTTTAATAGGAGTTGGGAAAGGTTTATTGAAATGAGTATCTGCTAGGGATGCACCGATACTGGTTTTTCGGTATTGAGTACTAGTACTGATATTTCTTTTTGGTACTCGCCGTTACCAAATACCGATACCGCAAGTAATGACTCGCCACTAGGCTTCTCGATTAGCCAGAAAGCTGTCTCCATGCTCACTTGCCACTGGGTGACGAGGAAGCATGGAGCAGGCTTTCTGGCCAATCACGAAGCCAGGGGCGGGTAATGACTCGCTGGCCAGCTTCCCGATTGGCTGGTGAAGCCAGCTCTATGCTCCCGGGTGACGAGGGAGCATGGAGCCAGCTTCGTGATACTGGTAGTTCCAGTATCGGGATAAGCAATGGGAGCATTTGGGTAAGTACTCACCCAAATACTCTGTATCGGCACTGATGGTAGTATCGGTGCATCCCTAGTATCTGCTTATGTTTGTCTACCCCTGCTGTAAGGGCTCATGTACACTGGCGAAAATTGGTGCTTTTTTCCTTGCCTGGGACTACACAGCTGGTGCGTACATCTATCCATATACATGAGTGGCTGTGCGAGGCTATATGCGGGTATATGCCAGTGCTTGCGTAAACCTGCATATAGCATACGGACATATACCCCTTCATATAGATTTTCTGCATTCAGGAAATATGTCCATAAGCTATATGTGGGTTTAAGCAAGTACCAGTGCAAACCTAAGGACAGCTATTCATGTCTATGAGCAACTGTGTGCACCAGCTGTGTAGAAAATAAGCTCCAATTTTCCTCATGAATCCCTAAATGTGTCCATGTGCCCTAAAAGCCACAGTTTATATATTTAACAGTTATATCAAGTTCCTTGTAAGCTGGCCATACACTGGTAGATTTTTGGGACGAAGGTCCATGATAAAAATCTCATCACAACATTCAATGACGCCATCAGAGACTTGATGATTATTGTTGGAAATTTCATTTGATTTAAACACTCGATTAAATGAATGGAGTTTCGCAAATGAAAACCACATTCACTGTTAGAATTTAATTAATTTGAGAAATATTTTCCATCCCGCTCCTTCGATTTTTTTAACACTATGGTTGAAATCAATTGTCACATTGAATACTATTAACTCAAATGAATGTGCTGAAAACACATTTTTAAATAAAATTCTACTGGTGTAGGGCCACCTTTAATGTTTGTTTATTGTTGGTAGCCTTCCCTCCTAATTCTACCCCTATGTTACTAGACAACAAAGTGGTTAAACCTTTTTTTTTCTTTTCTATTTAGGAAGAAGTACCCCTTGAACCTGTTAGAAGCACCCCTTGTGCACATGTCACTGTATGAGAAACTATTAGAGGCATAGAAGAATGACAGCAGAAGATCAAGTGGTTCATCCAGTCATTCATCCATTGAGATCTTAAAGAGACCCTGTTGTCAGTCCATTAATTTTACCTACGCATAGTCTTAACCCATTAAGATTATATGTGCATTTATCATGTGCTATACATGGTATTCACCTGTAAATGCCTTCAGTATGTAGGCCTGAGACTGATGCGGGGCTCTGACATTTTCATGACATATCATGTCAGCAATACCCTGGCTGACTCAGAGCTGTCACTTGAGTGACGCTCTATAGCAGGGGAGGCAAACTCGAGCCCTCCAGCTGCTGTGGAACTACATATCCCATGAGGCATTGCAAGACTCTGACAGCCACAGACCTGACTACCAGAGGCATGGGGGGATTTAAAGTATAACTACATCTGAAGGACGGGAGTTTGCCTACCCCTGCTCTATAGTATTCCCCTTTGCTCCTTCCCTGGCAGATACATAAAAGATTATGGTGAAGGGAGGGGCGGAGGAGCTGGACCAGCACAGTAAGAAATTAGACACTCCCAGAAGAGGAGAGAGCTATGATGTGCAAGAAGGTAATTTTGCTATGGAATTGACTCTTCTTGGAGTAGCCAAATGTTTCAGCAAGTTAGGAGTGGATACAAAATTATTTACAGATATGAAAAACACTGCAAGTAAGCATTTCAAATATTTTATTTTCTGTGTTTAATTGCAATTTTCCAAGTTAGCGACAGGGTCTCTTTAATAATCTAACACCTATTTCTAGCATTAACCCATGTGCCAGTAAAAAAGCCGGAGCATTTTAAAATGACTTTAAAAAAAACAAAGACCAGAAACAAATCTCTTAAATAAAAGACTAGCCAACTGTATCTCCTTTGTAGAAGTTCATTGTATAGACAGAAGCAGAGAGGAAAAACGTGGAAAGGATCACAACTGGTTAATAACTGCTGTTCTATGTGTGGGAAGCACGGCTCAGTCTATCTCCACCTATTTAGTGAACAAATATAGCCTGAAACCGAACGGAAATAGATGAAAAGGCGGCTAGAATACTTATTAACACTGATTTGTTAGCCCATCAACTTGTGTCATTGTCTATTGAACGTTCACCAAAATAACAGGTTTAACAAATGCAAGTGGTGGTGGGAATGTCTCCAAGCTTCCTTTACACGTACCAAGCAGATCCAGAGGGTGCAGTCTAGCTATGTCATACAATGGAACATAAATGAGAGGGATAGCATGCCATCGCTGTGTGTTTCCCCTATAAACCATCTTTAAAAGAGAATAACAGCTCTATATATGGAGAACTTCATTATTTGTTTGCAGTGTGACCACTAAGTGCAAGGCTAGACTAATGAGTAAAAATAAAGCTCTGGAATATAACACCTTTGTATGTGGTAAGACTTTGCACGTCCTAGGAGTTATTAAATATCTCTCTTCTGTGTGTAGGGAGATTAAAGGTGAACCACCCCATCACTCCACATTTTGTAGCAGTATCAGTAATTTTAGGACTGACTCTGACATTATTTTAATGTAAAAAAAATCTGGGTAAGTCTAAGAAATGCAAACCTAATAAAATATGTCTTTGTTAGAATGGTTATGAAGTCATCATCTCATGACCCGAGGAACATTGCCAAGGACATCGCCAAACATCAAGAGCCACCAGATGGACCAACGCACTACCAGCCTTATTTTGGAGAATATCCGATGTACATGGATGTTGATGAAATATTATACGATGATTGGATAAAGATGAAGTAATTAGTTATAATTAGCCAGCATTGTTAAAGCTTGATTTTGATATGCAGTCTTTAAAACCTATACGATCCTATGGGGTTTCAACAGTCTTCTGGCTTATAAGTTGACCCTCCACACGTGTCAATAAACTTTATCTGATCTAATTCTACTCACAGGTTGTCGCTGAAATCAATTTGTTTCTAACCCCTAAACATCTGGCTCGGTTGACTCTAGCGTTATTATGGAGCTCATGAGTTTAATGCGTATTAGTCATGTTTACCATGACACAATGTTCCAAACTAGTTTTGATAGTAATAAACATCTCACAGGATCACAGTTTGCTAAAATCTACTTAATTCTGTCTGTGATCCGAGGAGGTTACACCTCACTTTGGTCATCGCCATGACAAAAAATGCCCTACTGTGAGTGGAACTACTACATCTCCCTTCTCTACAATGCATTATCCATGAATCCCCATGCAGAAGCAAAGAGAGGGCATGTGACATTATAATAATGCTGCTGGCACACAAAAGGAAAATAGTGGGTTTTTTGAAGGCAATAATCTTTCATTATTCCAAAGTTAAAAAACATAAAAAAATGATGCAGAAACATCTGCTACAAATAATGCATTATTACGGTGTTTGTATATTCCTTACATAGCATGACCAGTAGCCTCCCAGGCCCCTCTCACAAGGGAGGAAGAGACTCAATGAATCGCAAATCAATATGGATTATCAGAAAAAGTATTAAAGGAGAAAACTATGAGGCGAGTGAAAATCACTTATAGTTCTAGCCGACCTGTGACAATTAAACTGTCACAGGTCGGCTCAATAGATCGGGAAGTAAGCGGACACATACCGTCACTCGCTCACTTCTCGATCCTGTCCCTGCAGAGAGCCGTGACTGTCACTCACGGCTCCCTGCAGGGATTCCCCCCCTCCCCTGTCTGATCCTCCAGCGCTGACTGGCGGAACGGACGGGGGAGGGTACAGCTGGCTCTGCCTCTAGATAGGCAGAGCCAGCTGTCACTCACACAGCTGGGTGGATCTCGACAGTGATGCGGCGGTCTCAGTATACCATAAGCTGTAGCTTGCCATATAATGAGCTTTGGGTGATGGGAGGATGCTAGTTTGTGTCCTCCCGTGACCCTTAGGAGAACTATGGGGCAAAGCCCTGACCCCATAGATCTCCTTTAACACTTAAAAGATATGTGATTCCTCCAGGGAGGGTGACCCAAATATCGATGCGTTTTGCTGTAAGCTTTCTTAAGAAGAGGAGGAGGTACTCTGATTTTTCAGACATGTGGACCGGAAGAACCATACGAAAAACACACACCATCACCGTGGCCCAAACGGGATTAGACCCAGACCCCAAAATTCTAAAACGGAATTAAACGTGGTGGATATCACAAAATCGCCTACAGACAGCCTTGACCATCTAACCAAAATATCAGGGGTGGTATCCACAACAGTTCCCCACGACACCTTAGCAATATACTTACCATCTACACAAATGTTGGCCGCCGTGCCAGACCGGTCTAGGCTGTGTCTAGCCGATTTTGTGATATCACCCTAATCATGTATTTTTTGTAGCAGATGTTTCAGCAGCATTTTTAAATGTTTTTTTTAAAACTTTGGAATAATAAAAGATTACATTTTACAATTGTGTGGTTTAGTGCCTTTAAAAAACCCACTATTTTCCTTTTGTGTGCCATTATATATACTGGAGTTTGGCACTGTTGGGCTGAGGAAACACTGGTGCATTGAAGCCATTATAATGCTGGTGCCACCAGATGCGTAGTGAAAACTCCAGAGGGACCAGGAAATGCAGCCTACAGCTGGATGTTACAGAAGGTCCAGAGATTTCGCATTTGTTGTCACAGACTGCATTAAAATATTACCAAGAAATAAGTACTGTCTCACTCCACCAAAGATTTAAAAATGAAGTCTGGGTAGAATTCTACTTCAACCTTTTATTTAGGACTGATGGACTGCCTACTAGAGTTCATACTCACAGATGCACTGCAGCCATTCTAGAGATGCCTGACTTGCCAGATTACCAATTGTTAGAACCATTACTACTGTGTTTCCCCGAAAGTAAGACCTACTCCGAAAGTAAGACCTAGCGTTATCTTCAGGGATTTCTGTAATATAAAGACCTACCCCAAAAATAAGACCTAGTTCGGTGGTAGGTCTTATATTACAGAGATCCTCTAGGTCTTACTTTCTCATTAGAGCTAAGAGTGGCCGCAGCTCCCTCCCTCCCGCACGCATGCCCATCCGCACGCACGAGCGGACAGCTGCAGCCAGGTACATAAGACATCCCCCGAAAATAAGACCTAGTGTCTTTTTTCGTGGAAAAAAAAATAAGACACTGTCTTATTTTCGGGGAAACACGGTAATTAAACGAATGAAGTTTATAGTGTATTATTATTTATAAGGAATAGTTATGAAAATCCTAAATGATGGCTGATTTTCTATATTTTTATTTGTTCAGTTTGGGAACCTACAGACAGAGGCTCTGATTTTGGTTAGGTTTATAAAGCTGTTAAGGACTCCTTATCAATCTCTGGGTAGAGTGCTGTTTTTATGGGTCATACCTTTCCATGTTCATAACACTGCTGTGACCCAAGTAGAGCATCATCAGTTTGGCGGTTTGTATTTTTTAATCAATTGGAGCATAGTATGTTTACTCCAGATCATTGAAGCTGAATTATTTCTCTGCCTGAGACTCTCGAGAAATGACCGTGATGTCATGGAACATCCCAGAGCTTCGAATCAGGATCAAGCAGCTAAGTGGAAATGCTGTAAACCTTTCAGTCTTTTTTTTGTGGTTTACTTAGTAGCAGCTTTACCAGTGGCATAAAAAAAAAATATTCCTGAATTTTAAATTGGCTACTCTGAATTGTGTTTGTATAGGAGGGGGGAAATTACATTATGGAAATGGTCCTGAACTATGCAGATTGATTTATTTCAATATTGACATATTAGGACCTACATCACAGTTATCGGCTGTCAAAAAGCACTGTTGAATGCTTGTTTAAATTATCACCAGTAAATAGGAAGACTAGGGGATGCACAGCACTCATTGTTGCTAGACATAGGCTGCAGTGTGCCTCTACTTCAGTAGCATTAATTGTTGCCCACACATCCACAGTGTGGATTGTAACCAGCTGCCTGCTTTTTAGAAGCTCCACCAGGGAGCTTACTGGCTTGATGGAGCTATTGGTAGCCATTGCTGGTGACCACAGTACAAGTGAATGTGAAGTAAAAAGTAAGCTTCCAACTTTGAAAATGTGAATCTTCAGCAGTTTCTATAGGAATCATTGTATGTTGAAAATATATGCTATTGACCAAGCTATACCAGGGGGAGGGGGGAGAGCATGGCGGTGTATTTAAGTCAATGGCACCACAGCCACGCCCCTCACCTGCAGTGTGATCGCCCACACCCAGAACTGCAAGCACTATGTTTGCAGATTGCACTGGACCGGAATGCAGGCAGGCGATCACACTGTGGGCGGGGGGCATGGCTGCGGTGCCATTGACTTCAATACAACCCCACGCCCCCGCCTGCCCCTGAATGCAGGGAGTCGGCCAACTTGCATTCCAGTGCATTTTAGAGGCGCGGGCGTCCTGTCCTCCCGCGGTGTTCATGTGGCCGACGTTGCACACGGGGATAGGTGTCCTGCCCCTTTCCGTCTGCGGCGCCTTACACATTCAGCATTGGGGGCTTCGGGGGAATATTAGAGGTCTAAACAGCCCCCTGATATTTCCCTTTTAAAATAGAAAAATAAATTGAGGACACAGAGCCCTCAATCTCTTTGGTAATGAGTATACATAGGTGTTCATCCAATTTTCCTTTTGCAAGGATTTGCTTATTGTTGGATTGTACATTCATCACCTCTGAATTGAACTGTGAGACCATTATTAGCAAGAGTTTTCACTGATAGAAGGCTTTCTTCTAGGTCTGGAACATACAATACATTTTTCACAATACTCTGTTTGTCTTTACAATGTGATGCAGTTCAAGAATACTTGACCGTTACCTTCTGCAGTAATACTTTTCCCGTTTGATTGTCCTTTGCACTAAAATCAATTCCGGTGAAATAGGTTTGATCTAAGTCACTGGTCATGTGACTTGTTGCACCCAATTCACTACACCATCTGCGTGGTATACTGTTGGGAGTCACTTTAAAGGTAGCGCTCTATGATGTGGCTGCAGATTCCTTTGTAGCTGCTTTAGCTCTTTCTCTTGTAGGTGCCTCTTGTTTTCTCTGCTTGGCTTTCCAGATTGAACCATCTTTTTAGGTGACCAGTCTTTTTACAGCGAAAACACGCTCTGCTTTCTTTGTTTTGCGCTTTCATGCACCTTAGGGCCTTTCTCATTTTCTTCATTGTGCATATTTTCTGTCCATCTGTCATATTCATTGATTCATTTTCCATTGGTGTATTCTAGTGTTAGTTCCTGCTCAGGTCTGGTTTCTAGAGCATTAATAAGAGCACTGTTTGACTCTGGAAGGCTGCATAGCAGTAATACCACCACGTGGTTATCTTTAATTTCCTCTCCAATTGCACGTACTTGTTCTACAATTTTCAGCATGCCATTCACATGTTCAAATATTTAATGACCTTTTTCTAGCATCATTTTATATAACTTGCAGAGCAGATATAGTTTACTGTTTAGGTTTGAAAGCTCATGCAGTTTCTGCAATGCATTTCACATACCTTTAGCTGTATTTTATTTTCCTATGTGGATGAGCTGGTAATTTTCCACTAGCAGACTTATAATTGCTTTTGCTTGCCTGTTCTTGTCCCATTCCTCCATGGGTCCATTAATGGGTCTGTCTGTACTCCGTACTTGCCACAAGTCGTCTTTGCTTAGCAGCATTTCAAGCTTGAACATCCATAGCTGCTAGTTGCTATTGTTGAGCTTTACGATTGCAAACTTCATATCTGAACTACTTGCCATCTTTCAGTAGCTTGGATACAGCTCTTGTTGACTTTCCGTGTTCTGTTTAGTGCCTGGGCCCATAACCTGATGGAGATGCCAACAACCTATTAAAACCCTTTATCTGAACACATAACCAAGTGCTTGACTTTCCGTGTTCTGTTTAGTGCCTGGGCCCATAACCTGATGGTTATGTGTTCAGATAAAGGGTTTTAATAGGTTGTTGGCATCTCCAAGTGCTAACTGTTGGTTATGTGTTTATGATGATGATGATGAAGCACTGAGATTTTGAGGTGTGCTGAATTAAGTTTTACTTGCTAAGAACATTATATCAGAATACAGCATAGCATATAGCAGAGAACATCCTGTATATCATAGATGAGTAAGCACACAAGCATAGAGACCAACACTGCACCATCTAGTTCTCAACATACATAGTTACAGTATATGCTGGTGTATTTCCAACACTAACAACCATAAAGCCCAATTCCAGCCTACATGCTTCCCCCACAAGTGACCACAATTGGGGCCACTAAGTGTGTATGTTATGCTTTTTTTTTATTAGTATACTTACATTTGTCCAATGTCCTGTGATGCTCTGGAGTCCTCCTCCAATCTTCTACACTGGTGTGTGTGGTCCGTAGAGAGGAAATAAGCGCTACTCTCTGCATGAATACACAGTGAATGCACAGCAATGTGGTCCCCCACCCCCCCCTTAGGGAATGGGCCCATGCAGGTCTGCATTCATAGTAATGTCCTCAGTATTCTTATTTGAGTGATGTTGGGTGTCATTTAAACCAGGAGACTGAGGACAGCTTGTGGTAGAAAAAACATTTTGCAGTTTTTTCCAGATTAAATGTAAGTATTGAAGCCTGAGAAGTGGTTGAAAATTCCTCTGAATTATTGTCAGAGACTGGTGGCCAGTTTGCAAAATGACTGCTAGAAAAGCCTTTCTGCTAAAGGGGGAAATAGCAGCTTCTTATCAGCAGCCGTTGCACTGATATTTAGGTTGAATAAAAAATTAAAACAGCAAATATTTTTTCCAAGTATATTATCTTCACATGTTTGAACTTACCTGTGTCTTCCCTGCTCGCTCCCGTCCGAATATGTGAAACTGCACGGGCGGCCGCAAAGCATCTTGGAGCATGCGCATATCACATTTTCACCAGCATGCAGACACCGTGGGAGAGTACATGCCAGCAAGCTCAGAGGAGTCAGCGCTGGATTGGAGATTGGCCGCATCGCTGGAGAGAAGGCTGATATCTACAGGAAAGAAGAAGATAATAGGATTAAAAGACATCATTTAAGGTATGTGCTTTAATTGACGTTGGGGTGAGGGGAATTTTTTTTTTGCCTTTAATGTCACTTTAAGTAAATACATGTACTGTATTTATATAGGTCCCTATATTCAACGTAGGAAAATATCCTTGTGTCAGTGTTTATCATCAGTTACCAGCAGCATTACCGTTACTACTAATGTTCCATTTTCTAAAACGAACTGATGTTACTTACGGCTATATGTAAATCTGCTTCCTGGCATAACTTTTTTTTTTTTTTTTTAACTATTGAAGCCACTCTGACAATTCTCACATGCAGAATATATACTGCAATCAGTAAATTGTTTCCCTAATATAAAAGGCAAAACATATTGTTAGCTTATGTAACCACGGACTACAATCACTTGTTCCTCTATCTTTATCCTGCAGTGACACCTCTTGATGACAAGGAGATTTACATGCTCCAGTTTCTTGGTCTTCTGCTATTGCCATTTACAGGGTGGCTCACAAAAGTGTGAAGAGTTTGAAGAAGGCCGGAGAAGTGAACAATCTAGGACAACATAGCTGAACTGGAAAGTGAGCTGAATGAGATTGTTTTCCAAATCAGCTATGTTGTCCTAGATTGTTCACTTCTGCCTTCCCCAAACTCTTCACCCTTTTGTGAATAACCCTGTTAGTTTTAAAGGGTATGTCTAGCCAAAACATGTTTTCTTAGATTTGGATGGAGTGGGGAAACATTAGATTGCCTGTCCATTGTTATTGCCATCTGGAGCTTTATTAGAGATTTCCATTTATGTAGTGCCCCAGTAACAATGATTTTTTCACAGGAAGTGAGGGAAAACGTACAAAGGGACACAAACAGCAATAACAAAATGATTAGGGTCATAGCCTTCCACTACTCGACCAAAAAAAAAGAAAAGTGTGCGTCTGTTACTGTTGGAGAGTTAACTGAGGGCAAATATGTAACGGAGGCATGGCAATAACAAGTAGACAGGGGTTCTAATCCTTCCCCACTCTATCCAAAAGTTAAAACATTTTTTTGCTGGACATACACCTCGATTGCACTCCTCGGCTGCCATATTTATGACATCGCCACTTGGCATATTTGTACTGTAGTTTACTGTATGCACTCCCTGTCACTCAAGCTTTGGAACTAAAGGGCATTCTGTCAGGTTTTTATTTCTTTGTGTTTCTACTGGGAAGATTCTCTCTCACTTCGTCAACAATTTACAGCGCCTAATGCTCTGTGGTGGTTACCTTTTTCATACTTGCTTCTTTATGGGACCCTTAACCCGATCAGACCCCTCCAGTCCCTACCGAAGAGAAGCAAACCTACAAATCTTGACCGTAGGTTTGTGCCAGTTGGGTGACATGTGTTGGCCTTGAGCATTCTGTGTCAAAGTGTATGTGATTGGTCCATACCATAGGAACAAGTTCACTTCAAAGTATACTAGCAGAAATGTGCCCTTTTGTTGAACAGGTGCATTTGGAAGTGCATGCTGGTGAGTGATTGCCAAGTACAAAAGTGTGCTTTGCAGTGTTGTTGTTAGGGTGCCAAAATGCTCCTACTTGCAGTGTTCGCAAGTGCAAAAAAAGCTCATTGCTATGCTTGCTGGGGCATGCAGAAATGCACATTGTCGCAGTATTGGAGAGTGCAAAGCGTAGTTTTGGTATTGATGAATGCAAAAGTGCACATCATTGCCGTGTCAGAAAATTGAAGTGCCCATTGTTGTGCAATTGGTGAGGGTAGAAAAAGTATTTTGGCTGTGTTGGCGGTTGAATGTAACTGTGATGTCATTTAGTACAGAAATGCCTGGAGGTGCGGTATTAGCATTTGCAGAAGTGCATGTGATTGCAGTGTTGGAGTGCAAAAGTGCAGGTTTGTTAAGCGAGCGCAAAAGTGTGTGTAGCTATGGTGTCACCTAGTAGCTATTCTGGTAGAGCCCATGGTGCATCTGCACGTAACCTTACCATACCACACTCTCCTGGGACAGTCTGGGGCTATGAGAACCACCAGAAGGCATCATAGAAGGAAAACATTGCCTTGGTAAAAACCTTCCAGCCGATCGTCCATAGGGTCCCTAAATGAAGAAGCGTCCTCCATTGATATGTTGATCTGGACATTTCTCACAGGAACAAGATCAACTGAAAAGGGACAGACTTTAAAAAAAACAAAAAACCTCCTTGTTGAGTGAATACAGAAGCATAAAATGCATAGGAACGGGGGAGGGTAGTTTTTTAGGGTGTTTCCAGCCCTTGGGAGGCCTGTAAGAGCCAAGACCAGATACTAAGCTAGTAGTAAGCTCCCGCCCCCTAATGGCATACGCCTGTATGACAACAGTCCGAATCCAACGGGAAACGGTAGCCGCCGACGCGGCTCGGCCCTTACGAGGGCCACTCGTGAGGACGAACAAGGAATCCGTCCCCCGGAAGGAAGCAGTAGCATCCAGATAAACACGAAGAGCGCGCACCACATCCAGGCAATGTAGCGCCCGTTCCTTCCTGTGAACCGGCTTTGGGCACAAGGACGGCAAAACAATATCCTCATTCAAGTGAAAAGCCAACACAACCTTAGGGAGGAAGGCCGGCCGAGGGCGGAGAACCGCCTTGTCCCTGTGAATGACTAGAAACGGCGACTTGCAAGACAAGGCAGCCAACTCAGAAACCCTCCGAACCGAAGTGATGGCCACCAAAAAGGCCACCTTTTGCGACAAAGACAAGAGCGGAATGTCCCGAAGAGGCTCAAAGGGTGATTCCTGTAGCACCGAAAGCACCAAGTTCAGGTCCCATGGAGCCAATGGCGAGCGGACAGGGGGAACAATACACGTAACTCCCTGAACAAACGTACGAACCAAGGCGTTAGACGCCAAAGGACGTTGGAAGAGAACCGTCAAGGCAGAGATCTGGCCCTTCACCGTGCTCAAGGCCAACCCTTGAGCCACTCCGCGCTGCAAAAAAGCAAGAATCCTGCTGATGGAGAACAAGCGCGGAGAGCAGGCCCCAGCCTCGAACCAGGTAAAATAGGCCCTCCAGGTACGATGGTAAATCCTCCTAGAGACTGGCTTGCGGGCCCTAAGCATTGTGGAGATGACCGCATCCGACAAACCCCTATCTCTCAGCACCTGGCTCTCAAAAGCCACGCCGTCAAAGCCAGCGACTGTAAAGAAGGATGGTACACAGGCCCCTGGGACAGAAGATCCGGACGCAGAGGCAGCCGCCAAGGGGCGTCCACCAGCAGTCGAACCACGTCTGCGTACCACGCTCTCCGAGGCCACGAGGATGACGGGAACGTCTTCGGCCGCTATGCGACGCAGCAGCCGAGGCAAGAGGTATAGCGGAGGGAAGGCATATATCAGCCTGTAGGGCCCCCAAGGAGCCACCAGGGCATCCACCGCGTCCGCCCAGGGATCCAGAGCCCGGGCCACGAACCTCTCCACTTTCCGGTTGAGACGAGACGCCAGAAGGTCCACATCTGGCGTCCCCCAGCGAAGGCACAGCTGATGAAAAATGTCCGGGTGCAGGGACCATTCTCCCGGGTCCACAGACTGGCGACTGAGGTAGTCTGCCTGCCAATTGTCCACTCCCGGGATGTAAACCGCCGATAGCGCAAGGACCCGCCCTTCCGCCCAAGACAGGATCCCGGACACCTCCCGACCTGCGGACACGCTTTTTGTGCCGCCCTGATGGTTGATGTACGCCACCGCCGTGGCGTTGTCGGACTGAACCCGAACCGACAGACCCTGAAGCCGGACCGACCAGTGAAGAAGGGACAGGCGAATCGCCCGAAGTTCCAACACATTGATCGGCAAACGAGACTCTTCCGGCGACCACCGACCCTGCACCGTCAGGGAGCCCAGGACTCCCCCCCAACCCCACAGGCTGGCATCCGTCGTGACCACCGTCCAGTGCACCGGAAGGAAGGACTTCCCGTGCACCAACACCGGAGAGTGTAGCCACCAACGCAAGGAGGCCCGCGCCTCCCGAGACAGCTGAATCTCCCTGTCCAGGGATGAGGTCGACTTGTCCCACTGCACCAGGATGTCCCTCTGGAAGACCCTGGTATGATGTTGAGCAAAGGGCACCGCCTCGAAGGAGGCCACCATGAGACCCAGGACCTGCATGCAGCAACGAATGGACGACCACCGGCGCGACCGCAACAGGCGAACGCGGAGGCGAAGTTTCTGGAGCTTGTCCGGGGGGAGAAACACCCTGGCCGCGACCGTGTCCAGGACCAGGCCCAGATACTCCAGGCGAGGGGAAGGCACCAAGCAAGACTTCTGGACGTTCAGGATCCAGCCGAACTCCTCCAGGGAACGCACTGTGACCCCCAAGGCCGACACCAGAGAGGAATGGGACTCCGCTCGCAGGAGCAGATCGTCCAAGTACCCCACAATCGAAATCCCCCGGCAACGCAGCAGCGCCAGAACCGGGGCCAGCACCTTGGTGAACCCCCGCGGAGCCGACGCCAGGCCGAAGGGCAGCGCAACGAACTGGAAATGTTCGTCCCCCACCGCGAAACGCAGAAATCGCTGATGAGATGCGCACATAGACATGAAGGTAAGCATCCTTGATGTCGATAGAGGCCAACAAGTCCCCCGGGCGAAGGTACATCACTACAGATCGAATCGATTCCATGCGGAAGCGACGGATCCGCACAAAGGTGTTTAGGCGCTTCAGGTCCAGCATGGGCCGAACCCCCTCCTTCTTGGGTACCGTGAACAGATTGGAGTAAAACCCCTGGAAGCGTTCCGAGGACGGAACCGGTACAACAACCCCCTGAGACAAGAGGTCCGCCACAGCGCGATGCAGATCCGCCAGGCGAAGGGGAAAGACGCGTGTTGGACGGGGAAAAACCTGTGACCCCGGCCGAGAAAGAAACTCGACCTTGTAACCTGTGGACACCAGCTCCCGAACCCAGGTGTCGGAGACGTGAGCCACCCAGAAGTCCGCAAAGAGCCGAAGGCGCCCCCCCACCCCGGAACCCCGGGTCGGGGCGAGACCTTCATGCGGACGAGGTCTTGTCAGCGGGCTTCGCAGACTTCGGCTGCCAGGGACGCTTGTGAGACTGTGAGGAAGAGGCTCTTGGAAACTTACCGCCCTTCTCGGAGGACGGAGGGGGCCGAAAAAGCCGTTTGTGAGCGGAAAAGGAAGGCCCCGTCTTCCGCCGAAGCTCCTTCTTGCGAGCCTGAGGTAAGAAAGTGCTCTTACCCCCCGTCAGATCCTTAATGATCTCATCCAAGGAAGCGCCAAACAAGCGGTCCCCCGTAAAGGGAAGCTCCGTCAGAGCTTTTTTGGAAGCCTGGTCAGCCGACCAGCACTTCAGCCAAAACAAACGACGAAGGGTGACCGCCGTCATTGACACTCGCGACACCAGAGGCGCGGCATCCAGGGCCGAATTGCAGACAAACTTAAGGCCCTGCACTAGCTGCTCCGCCAAATCCACGTAGGCGGGGGAGACCTGTTCCTCCGCCAGCCCCTGATGAAGCATCTTCGCCCATTCAGTCAGGGTCTGCGAAACCAGGGCAGACGCCAGGACAGGGCGCATCAGAGCCCCAGACACGGAAAACAATGTGCGGGAAACCGCCTCAGCCTTCCGATCAGTGGGGTCCTTAAAGGAAGGTGAATCCTCAACCGGGATAAGAGTGGCCTTGTTCAAGCGGGAGACCGGGGGGTCCACCACCGGCGGAGTAGCCCACTTGGACAGGAAACTCTCCTCAAATGGATAGCGAACCGAAAAGCGCTTCGGGACCGCAAAGGATTTGGACGGGCGTTTCCACTCCTTATAAATGAACTCGTCAAAAAAGGGAATGTAGGGAAACACCTTAGCGGAACGCTTGCCCTTATGCGTTCCAAACTAAACCGAGGCCATAGTAGAAGTGCCAGGAGACTCCTCAATCTTAAGCGTCTCACGGACGGCGCGCACCAGCGCCGAGACCAGCTCGCGTTCCTGAACCATGAGCGCCGACGCAGATTCATCCTCACTGCCTGAGTCCGGCGGTGAGGAGTCCCCTGGATCCGGGCGGGGTGATGCGGACGGAAGTTCCCCCTCCTCCTCGGACTCCCCAGACAATGCCGGGGATGGCAAGGACAGAACCCATTTTCTAGGGGGCCTATGCGTGAGAGCGCGCTCAATGCGCGACAAAACCATCCATAGCGGATGAGAAAAATTCCATGGATAACGCGGTACCTGAGGCACCGACCGCCCCCCCCAGGGACCCCGAGGGGCGCCGTGGCGACTGGCAGAGAAGCGCAGGCGTACAGGTAGCGCAGAGAGGTGAACTAGAGGGGTCCGCCGAACGCAGCCCACAGCCCTCACAAGGTAACCCGGCAGGCTCCTCCTTACGATCCATAGCCCCCGCACAGCAGCAAAAACTGCCCACCAGAGAATCACCACCAGGCCACAGGGAGACCACCCGCAGTACTCACGACCCCCAGCTGTATAACTGTGTCCAGCACCGCAGCGTCCGACCCCCAGCAAGGGAGAGCTGAAAACCTGTGTCCTTCCTGCAGCGGCGTCTGAGGCCGAAAGGAAGTGCGTCCCCGGCCGTCCGGGGATGAAGAGAGCCTGGGCGGAAGTGACGCGGCAGAAAGGGCAACTTGCCCTATTCCAAAATGGCGGCCGCGCCGACACCCGGAGGCCGCAATGGAGCCGGGGCCTCGATTTTTGGCCCGGCCACCGCACGATCGCGGCACCCGCGATCGTGGCCGCGAGCGCCCCGATAGCCCCCCACCTCTCCACAAGGACTCCCCCCATGGACCCCACAGCCCAGGACAGCCCAGGAAGGGCAACACACCCATCAGGAACCACAGCCCTGAAGCCCCACGAGGTAGAGGAGGGGGAGGGAGGAGGGAAGGGGGGGAAGCTGGAAAAAACTGCAGCCAGAGAACTGCAGCCTCTTACCTTGTCGCTGTCCCCACAGCGCTGGCATCCACAACCCCAGGTCCAGCAGGGGAGTGAAAGAAGGCGGACGCCCCCGCCCGCAGACGCGGCGTCGCCAGGCCATGGAAGTGCTGTGACAGGTGGGCCGGGACCCCCTGTCATGTGCACCCCGGGGAGTGAAGTCGCAGCCGACCCGCCGAGGCAGAGCCTGCATGCGCTCGATGGCCACCCAGGGGAGACTACCAGGATCCATCACCATCCAGCACGTCGCCCTGGTGACACTTGCTAGCAGATCACAAAAAAAAAAACAGAAGGAAAAGAAAATTTCCAGAGAGAAATTTTTTTAGCTCCTTACTCCTGACGCTAGGCAAAAAACTGGAGACTTGTCAGCAGGTGGGGGGTTGGGCCACCAGCAGGGGCCGCCCCTAGGCTGTCTAAGTCTTTTTTTGTTATGTGCCTAGCGTCCTACTCCTGCAGGTGGCGATATACCCTACCTTTCAGGATCTCTGATCTGTTGCCCTGTGTCCTTCAATGAACGGGAGAGAAATAGTTAGACTCCAAGTATAAAAGCACATAAGCAAAAGAGGAGTCAGTAGTCAGTATACATAAAAAGCACACAGCTATATTACAATAAAAAGGGAGGGTAAAAATGTCCCTTCCCCACAAAACCACCTCATGTCAATATACATAGGTGTTCGACTCACAACTTCACAGGCTTGTTCGCAACATAACAGGAATCCCCAGATAATACTGGCCTGACTGTTAAGTAACAAACAGGACCACCACAGCATGAAGCATAGTACTGAGTACCAGAAACAACCTGCTTCCTTACAACCAGAGAAACTTCCTGGAGTTTTTCGGCTAGCTAGAGAGACTTGCAGGATGTGTTATCATCCGTTATGAATCAACTTGCAGGCATGAGGATTTTTTTTGCCCAGTGTCCATTTCTCCTGGAGGAAGCAGCAAAATCCTATGTCTAAGAATTCTGCAGAGCTTATCCCTCAGTGTTATGAGAAATAACAGTAGCGAAACCCCCCAATGTTGCACACAAGGGTGCCACACTTGATGGAATAAATTAAAAAGTGAAAAATGGAAGGACTCAGCAGGGGACAGCGCCACCAGCTGTCGAGGTCAGGCCCTAAACAAGGAGCCCTGCAGGTTGCACCACAGATAGGAGGTACCTGAGCAACCATAAAGGCCGTGACACACTGCACGCGAAGCAGCGTGGACGCGCTGCCTTCGCGAGCAGTGTGTCATGCCATTTTCTCCTCGGCACCTCAGCTTGCGAGAGCTCGCGGAGCTGAGCGTGCCGAGATGAACAATTTCAACTTCAGCCAATCGGCTCGCGCGTCTAAACCATCGCGTTGCGATAGCTGGCAGGTTGTTACGGACGAGCCGATTGGCTGAAGGTGCTGTCAATCATCTGACTGCACTCAGCTCACACACTGCACGCAAAGCTCCGTGCCGGATAGCTTTGCTTCGCGTGCAGTGTGTCACGGCCTTAAATGTTCAGTAGGGCAGGTAGACAGAGAGGAAGAGCAAGCCACATAAATACCCATTCCAAACAGAAATTCCAGAATCAAAATGAAGACATTGAGAGCTTAAGGTACAAGATAAGGCAAAGATGTGCAGACCAAAATCAGTTCGAACTAGAGCTGCCACAGTTAATCGATTTAGTCAATTAAAATCGACGATTGAAAACGTTGGCAACGTTTTCGATCGTCGATTCGTCGGCTATCGATTGATTTGCCTGTTCTGAGCCACACGTCTCACGCTGCTCCCGCTGTGCCCACCGCACAGGACGCTGAAGCCACGCCCACCGCACAGGACGCTGAAGCCGCGCACCCCGGCGCCGCTGCTCTCCTCCTCGACGCGATCTCCCTCACTCGTCGCTGGCCCGCCGACAATCGAGGAAAAACAATCTGCTGAAAGCAAGTCAGTGGTGGACCAGGTGTGTGGGGGTGCAGTGTGGACCAGGTGTGTGGGGGTGCAGTGTGGACCAGGTGTGTGGGGGTGCAGCGTGGACCAGGTGTGTGGGGGTGCAGTGATGGAACAGGTGTTCAGTGTGGAACAGCTGTGAGGGGAGGCAGTGGTGGACTAGGTGTATGGGGGTGCAGTGTGGACCAGGTGTATGGGTGTGAAGTAGTGGAATAGGTGTATGGGGGTGCAGTGTGGAACAGGTTTGCAGGGATGCAGTGGTGGAATAGGTGTATGGGGGTGCAGTGTGGAACAGGTTTGCAGGGATGCAGTGGTGGAATAGGTGTATGGGGGTGCAGTGTGGAACAGGTGTGCGGGGGTGATGTGGAACAGGTGTGCAGGGATGCAGTGGTGGAATAGTTGTGTGGGGGTGCCGTTGTGGAACAGGAGTACAGGGGTGCTATGGTGGAAGAGGTAAGAGTTACACCACACAAGCCGGACAAACGCCCGCAGAGCACGCCGCCGCCACTTACAAGGGTTCAGAAACAGGTAAGGGGGACCTGTTTTAATGTTTTCTATTTAATAATAAAAAAAAAAGCAGCACACTGTAGAACACCAGCAGCTATAAAGGAACACCATATCCCAGTATAATATCCCAGCAATAATATATTAAGCAGCTTGTATAATGTATTATTGCTGGGATTTGCAGTTCCTCTATAACTGGTCAGTGGTAATCTGCATTGCGCAGTATAATCATTATACAGCGCAATGGAGAATACCACCAGCTATAGAGGACTACAAATCGCAGCAATAATACATTATATACAGCGCAATGCAGAAAAACGCCAGCTATAGAGGACTACAAATCCCAGCAATAGTACATTATAGTATAATGTACTATTGCTACATTCCTCTATAGCTGCTGGTATTCTGCACTACGCCGCTGTATAATGTACTATATTGCACACCACACTTTTTTTTTAACTTCCACTGCGCCAAGCTTGCTCCCGTGATGGACTACAATCTCAATAAAAACTAGTAGTCCATCACTGGAGCATTTTTTTCCCTTCTTTTTTACCAGATTAATCGAACTTAATAAATCGGCCAACTAATCGATTATGAAAATAATCGTTAGCTGCAGCCCTAGTTCCAACAATTCTTTTTTTCAGGTAGGATACAGAGTCCGCATCAAATAACAGATCTGCAGAGGAATCCTGATCGGATTTAGAAAAATTCAACATGTCTGTCAGATTTAGGAGGAAAAACATGGTAATTTCCTATGGGTCAGAGGTGGTCCCTAGCTGAAAGAGACCATAAGGATACTCCCTGAGGTGCCCTGACATATGAAAAGCAAGCCCACTTGCGTGTGCCAGAGATGGAAGTGGCAGTCAAACAAGCTAAAGGTTAAGCCCTGCAGTGTTAACGTGATGTCACCAGGTGCACTACACCTTTAAGGCTTGGTGGTACTTCAAATGTATGGCACTCTAAAATCCCACATTGATTGACACCTTAAGTGCCACAGGGGACAGGTGGGATACAGTCATCATTCTAGCACTCCATGAGGTTTAGACACACCTGGCTCCAAGACCCTTTTATATGCTAGTGGCAACAAAGCTTTCAATTCCGAGTGCACTAGAATAGTGGCATAGCGTAGAAAAAGGAAAGCATATTGTACAGGTGTTATGTGATGCGTGCAGTTCTCTTGCCTCAGTTAGTGTAGGTTATGTGCACCAGCAGCACATTACTGGCAGTCAATGCTGTCCAGATTGGGCAGGAAGGTGCTGGCAGTGGCTGTGGGGGCTGCTGTTAGAAGTGTTTGTGGTTATTTGCATGCACGTGCTTACACACGTCCCCAACTCTGCCCCCATTGTGACAATAGAGGTTGGTGTCCTTGCTAACTGGCGCTGTCATGCCACATTACTGCACCAGCCTTTTTGTTGCCAGTGTCTATTCCACTTGTAGTTGGCAGTATAACAGTCTAAGAATTCCATTGTCACTCAAATGAGAAAAATGATAGTTGGCTTACCCAAAAACCTATTAAAATAACCTTTTAGCAGAGCAGACCTTAAAATGGTGGTGTGTTTGCTTGAAGAGGTAGGAATAGGTGGCATAGCAGGAGCCAAGCTGTACAGTTAAGCCACTCAGTTACTGGAGCCCTTCTCTGCAATAAGATTTGTGGGCAGCACCTACTCATAATAAATATGCTTGTAACACTGTCTTCAAATCAGCTTTTCCATGCATCACAAATGCAGCAACACTGCTAGAAGCAGCAATTGTGCAGAAACCTAAGTGGGGTTGAGTTTGGACCCTCATTGAAGAATGATGGTCTCTGTAACCTTTATCTCACCGAATAAAATATTAGAAGAGGCTTTCCGGCTAAAAAGTTCATTCTGCAGTGGGATGAAAGTGTGTATAGTAGGTGCTATTGATCATTAAAAAAAAAAAAAAGAAATATGGTACTTTAGTTTGGATTTGACCTGAGTACAATAGTTTAATTATGACCCTGATCGCAGATCTTAAAATAATTTGACGCAAATGGTCAAGTTTCAAGCCTGTACATCTTTCATAATAATGACAAGTCTACAAGTGTGTATAATTCTCTAGAAACATATACTTGCCAGCATAAGTACAGCATACATCAATTGGAAGAGAATAAGCTTTAGTTGCAAGCAATATGGAAACTGCTCCCTGGCCTGGTTGCCGATACAGACAGGGGATGTTACAGCCAATTTTGTGGACATAGAAAACAAGACACATCATATAAGGTTCTTATTTATTCCAGTTTCTGTGAAAAGAGGTTTTGGTGGGATTTGTAAGTCAGAATCATTTAAATACTTAATAAAGAAAGCAAAAAGTATTTACAAATTTCATTATTTCTTGGTTTAATAATTACAAGAACCTCCAAAACATTTTGGAAGGACAAATAACCAAAAGGCTTTGCTTTCTCTATAAATACAGAATTTGCTAGGGTCGAGAGATGCCTCTTTCCAACACATGGTGATCGAAGTTAAAATAACATAAACTTCTAACTCCCAAGAATCCAAAAAATGCTGCATGAAACAAAAAGGAAAAAAAAATCCCCAAAATAATAATAATAAAAAAAGCTTGTGTACACCCATGTGCAAGCCTTCTGTCAACAGCCCACACATGGCAGGCTTCCCGCCATTCTTTGTCTTGTGCCAGGCTACCTCCTACCCTGTGCCAGTCTTCATTACTCAGCCAAGGAGTCAAAACTCTCACAAATGCAAAATCATTGGGATTGATGTATTTATCTGTTAAAAAGTCAGCAGGGAATGAGGGGAAAATGGAAGCCCCAGTGAAAACTAAGAGCAAGCATAAGGGAAAATTTGTTTCAGTCCTTGTGATCAGTATCTGATTCATCTTCTGCTTCCCGCAGCCATGTGAAGAAGGCGGTGACAGATTTTAGAGCGACTCCTTTTCCCTGCTGTTCAGCCGGGTCCTTGCTGGATTCCCACTTGTAGAAAGGTTCCTCTTTTATCACATCCTCATCATACAGGGCATCAAAGAACATCCTCAGCAGATCTGCAGGGGGAACAAATGATCAATTGAAAATATTGTACATTTTCCTTTTTACAAGAACACACTTTAGATCAACACACAAATTACAAATTTCAACTGTAAAATATCAGTGTCATTTACCACCTTATGGGGGATAAGCATTAAAAGGTGACAGTGCTGGGTTGTTATTCAATATTCTTTGAACAGACAATAAACCAAAAGGTTGAAGATGGTTTAATTGCTATAATCTAAGCATATAAACTACATTCTAATATACATGTATATGCACTATGCTACTGAATACATTGCCAAATATATCCATGATACCAAATTTAAATTCTCGAACATACTGTATGCATAATGTATGCATGCAGACCTACAGTCACTATATATAGTCCAAACACAATCTGATTGATACTTACTTGGGGGCTGATCTAACTTCACAACAAGTGCCTGTAGAGCATATAATGCCTGCAACTCCTTTGCTTCACTATTTAGGTATTTCTGAAGTAACTTTGCTCTGATGTGAATCACAGCTACATCGACTCTATAGGGATTTTCAACTGTAGGGGAAAAACGATCATTAAATTTAAAAAGGGAAATATTTAATCTCAAACAGGAATGTATGGTCGTATTAGCATTTTTAAATACATACAAAAGAAAAAATCACTTTGATGAAAATTTAAAAAAAAGAGTAAGGTTTTAAAACATGGTGTATAATCTGTAATGATCTACATATGTCAGTCATATCTGCTAATCACATTTTCAGACTGCAAATGGTTGTGTTTTTGCTGTTCATTTTCACAATTAAAGAGTCAGTTGCATCAATAAAAATATACAATGCACTGCGTGGCCGATATCAACTCTCAACAGCTGTTAAAATGTATGCTTCTTCTTATTTTATCCCTTTAAAAGCTGCAAGTACAGAAAAATGGCAACATAGCGAATGTGCCACGCTAACAGGCCCATGAAAAACAGTTTGTTGTTGAACCTGGGAGGACCACATCTGGCTTATTCTACCTGTGACCTAGGCTCTGGAACACCTCTGGGCTGGCCTCAGGTGCTTCCGACAGAGGAAGTCAATTGTCCATGCCCAGGGAGAAAACAGCAGACAAGGCCCGAACATGAAGTTCTGCCCAAGACAGAATCCCTTCTACTTAATGGTTGCTGTACACCACTTCTCTGGCAATGTCCAACTGGATACTTAATGGATGACCCTCCCAGTTGGAATATCCAGTATTGTGTCCCACTCAAATTGCTCAAAATACCGATTCGGAAAGGAGATTTCTTTGGCGCCCAAGACCCCTGCATTGACAGAATACAGGCTGACATCCTTTGTGAAGATGTTTCAAAAAATCAGAATGATGGAATTTCTGGGATACTCAGAGCATAGCAGGGGCCAGAACCTTGGTGAACACTTGAGTTGCAAAGGACAGACCAAATGACAGGACCACAAACTGGAAGTTCTGAGCACCCACAGCATAGCGAAGGAAGGGCTGGACATAGGGGCACATGCGAGTATGCAAGTTAATGTCCACAGAGGCCAGAAAGTGTCCTTGATGGAGTCTATGACAAAGCAAGTAGATTTTCTGGATGTGAACCCAGAGACTTGGTGGCTTCATATCCAACATGAGGCAGATGCCCCCTTCCGGTTTGGGGACTACAAAAAGGTTGACATAGAACTTATGAAATCCTTCCAGAACTGCAGATTTGAAGATAAACTGGGGAGGGGCAGAAAACAAAACTCTAACTTGTAGCCCCTGGAAACCACCTCACGTACCCAGGCACTGGATATGCCACCTGTCCAGGCGCCCCTTCATGACAAGAGGATTTGCCAGAAGGCTTCGAATTGGAAGCCCAAAGCTTGCGGCTATACCGGGTACTTGGGTTGGGTCTGGATTTTAAGGTTTAGGCCTGAACAAAAGGAACTCTACATGGCCTATGAAAAGAGGATGGGGTTTTCCCTGCCTGAGGTCTAGGCTTCTTCTGCTGGGGCAGACGAGTACTCATATGACCCAGCAGGCTGCCATGGATGAAATCACAGGTTCCATGGCAGTATCAGAAAACAAAGCCCTAAAGAGGGCCTCAATCTGCTTATCGACCAGGTTCTTAAAAACAGGACCATCTTCCATCAAGGAACCATCAAGGTCTTAATGTGAGAAATGGCCAGACCCATCACAGGGACAGCCCACTTCTTAAGGAAACCTTCTTCGATAGAGTATTGAATATGTTAGAGGGGGAGAGAATCTTTAAGGATGAGGCCAGTCACTGTACAGAACAGTCTATAAGACCAAGTGGAGTAGAAAGGTCTTAGCAGGTTCTCTATTGCCAGATGTAACTGCACCCAAACTATGTTTGGGAACATGTAACATTCAAGTTACATAAAAAAAATAAAAAAAGAAAGAAGATATTGCATATTATATTATAAGGGATTTATATTGGCTGTGAGAAGTTGTGTATACTTTAGTTAACCCGGTCTATATTGTCCTGGCAGATTGCATTATCTATTGTAAACAAGATTTGAGCACTGCAATTCGACCTATAAAAATCAGACTTGGTGGCTGAACACTTTCTTGAAAGGAAGAGTGTGCCTGAGGGGAGAAAATTAGTAGAGAATTTAAAAAACTAAATCACTTCCACAGGGAAAAAGGAGCCAAAAAAGGGGGCAAACTTCTGTCAGAGAGAAGATGCCCATCACCTAAGGACACTGACAAAAAACAACTGAGGCTTGCTGGAAGAGGTAGGGTCTAGGCTTCTTCCGCAGATGAGTGCCCCAGCAGAAGGGGCTGGGGCAGCATGGGGGCTGACCCTGTTGCTCTTTTTTTTTGGTCAGTGTCCAATCACCTGAAAGTAGCTCCATATAACCCAGGGTTAAGAATAATGATCCTGTGCCCTTTATGATTTAGAATAACTTCCTACTCAAAAGCTGCTAGATATTGTTAACTGTGTTGAATATTTTCCACCTTAGGGTGTACTAGTGCAGAAAGGGGAGGGGCTTTTAAGAAATACTATAAACTCTCTTGATATAAAAAAATAGTGGAAATATTTGACACGTCAATAAATATTTCCACTATTTTTTATATCAAGAGAGCCCCTCCCCTTTCTGCACTAGCACACCCTAAGGTGGAAAATATTCAACACAGTTAACAATTGCTATTTGGGGTGTGAAATCTTGCTCTTATTTCCTTTAATAAACGCCCACTAAAACTTATCTACAAAAGCAGCTAGATATGTCACGTATGGCTTGTTTTAATCCCTCCACTGCTTGTTCACAATATGCAAATACTTTAACCCCTTCATGACTGAGGCCTTTTGTTCATTTTTTGCACCCATGTTATATTCCACATTTTAGGCCTGAAACTTAAAACCCCTCATCAGAAGCGATCTGGCGACAGGTAAGTCGCCAGGATCGCTTCTGTTGTAAAGCCGACAGTCGGCTCTACAAGTTTAAACAGACTCCCGGCGGCAAAAGTCGCCGGGAGTCTGTTTAAACAGCCCCGATGCTGGCGACGTACACTGTACGTCGTCAGTCACGAAGGGGTTAATGTCCATAGTCAGGGCACAGGTGTACTGTAAACCAAGAGCAAAAATATGAAAGAGCAAGCAACGCTGGGCAAAAGAAAATTTAAATACAAAAATATGTGTTCACTGAAATTTATACTTTCCTATAACAAGTTTAGCATATCAAAATGAGAACCTGATCATACTTACAGATAATGGCAGAGTGGCATACGTTACTCATCAGAGTACGGACAAAAGCGTTGGATGCCAGCTGTTGATCAGAAAGGTTGGCCTGTTGGTAAAAAAAACCAAAAGTAAATATTGAAACTGCACCTACAAAGTTGGGCGTCAGCTGCAAAACCATAATGTCACAGTGTTTTCTTACTTCAATCCAATCAAATATCTTCTGGTTGCTGGTGTTCTCTTTCAATAGCTTCATAAGCACATTCTCTAGTTCTGCCGGTGAAAGATCTTTCTTGCTTGGTGACTCAGTCTCATCTCCCAAGGTGTACTCTAGTTTCTACACAGGGAAAAAGAAAAAACAAGTCATTTGTGGCTTGAAGAACATTTTGTTGATTATCGCTGAAAGAATACAAAGTTGAGAAAAGCAGTTGTTAACCCTCCATAAAACAATTTATACTTACCAACTTTCCCTTAACAGCGTACCATGTGTCTATCGCTAGATCTTGATAACGGCATAAGATATTGAGAATAGGGACGCTAATAAAAGGGTGCTTTCTTGTTCAAACTTGCCCAGCATTGACATAGAAAGGAAATAGTAGGATGAAGACTAGCAACAACTCAAATCTCTGCCTGTACATATTGCAGTTACGTTACAGGGACAAACATCTGTTTTTGAAGAAAGCTTTGAAAATTTTCTAAACATATAATCATGTTATGCCATGTTGCCTTTTTGGATGCAAAGATTCCTGAGCGAATCTGTTCTTTTAAGCTCATTCTTGACAGTCCTGTGTTTTTGTTTAATACACAGTGCAGCAGAAAGATGTGCTAAATGGATGAGGGTTTTTTAGCGAGTGATGGTAGAGATTTTACATATGACAAGGAACCAACATATGTGTATGGATCTAGAGCAAAGCAGACTGCATATAACAAAGATGTGCTGATGTGGAGGTATGGTACCCTAGCTAGTCCTAGCTATCTTGGTGGCTCAACTTATCTACTGCAGTCAAGCAACACAGCTAGCATACTTCCCTGCCTACAGCCTCTTACTGATGAGATCATCTCAAGCGTGTTCTGTGTTAACACATGTGAATGCAGGACATCCGATTGCCAGTTTACAAGCTTTAGTATTTGGTAAAAGGCAAAATAAAGTCAAATTTTGGAACTTACACTTTGTATTTGAAAAGAATAAAAAAAAAATATCATCTTTTCTAAATACACTAGGTAGTATAGGTATTTTTTTCCCTCCTATATCTGCCTGAAGTTCAACGGTAGGTTGAAAACATACATAGAACATGGTAGACATGTTTGCTGAAGGACCTGAGGACAGAGGAAACAACTGACTTTAATCATTTTCATTTAGTTGAAGAAAAGACAGCGCATGTACTTACATTTTCACTTATAAACTTGTTCACATCCTGATCTTTTGACAAGAATTCCTTCCAGCTGAGCCCAGATTCTTGCCATAGAGCCCCTGCTTTCTTATGAGACTACAATAAAAAGAGCAAACCGTTCATTATACATTTACAAACTCATACAGGCTGAATACCCACACCAAAGTATTGTAAACACACACAGCTCTGACACTCACCATTCCTTTGCACTGCAGACCTAGGATTTCTGCTAGAAGGATGCCAGCCTTTCCAATTGGAACTAAAGGCTTTGTAAGTTCTCTGAAAACACAATATAAGAAATGTTGCAATTTGAGCTCAAGATTAACAACTGCACAACACGCCATCTTGAATCCATGAAATGTATTCTTACCTGAACAACTCTCCCATTGGAATTCCTTCCTCTAATAGGACTGGGCTGATAAGCTCAGCCAAGTAAAGCCATATGTGAGGTATGTCGATCTCCATATCGTCTGCCACCTCAAGTACTTCTAACACGCTGCAAGAAAAAGGGCGTTTATGAATTGTGAAACTGCGGTAGTGTATGTTATGATATTTTACAATTATTTCAGTAATCATCTTAATAAATAAAACAAGCTAATTAATTTTGCGCCATTCACAATTCTACAACCTACAGTACATACTCATTTCCTAAACAGAAAACTACCTCTCTGCAATATAAAATGGCCAGTCTTTGTAAACTAACAAATCCCTTTTCCAAACAGGCCCACAAATTAAACATATTTTTTAGCTTTGGACCAAGTAGGAAATCAGAACCTCTGTTGGATTATCATAGTTGTTTGTACACCATGTCTTGTACTGATGACACCAACACACAGGGTACTGCCAGGAGAGAAAGGAGTTCAACTCTTTCCTCACATTACCATTTGTCTATTACTGGAATCACCAAGAATGTCATTTTTTTAAAAGTGCTGCAAGTTTTACTAATGCATTAAAGGGTTTTAGACTTCACATCAGCGGGTAAATCTGAAGACAAACAGCAGACAATTATTTCACTTCTCCATAAAAACATTGTCATTTTGTCTCTGTGGAGATTTTCCCTCATTGCCAGTCACCATGCCAAGGATAAAAAAAAAAAAGGAAGATAAAGTCTCCACTTGGGGGGGCTGTATAGCAACCATTATGTTGCTATACAGCCTCAGGGGTCTGCAGTCCCGTCCGTCCGTTTTTTTACTACGGGCGGACGGCAAGAGGTTAAAGATTTTAAGTTTCCACACGTATTCCGCCTGACGTAGGTGGTAGCCAAGGGTCACCACAGATAAGTGGCACAGTGACCAGGGGTGGTGTGGGATTGAATAGTATTGTGTGTTGGTTCATAGTTACATAGTATTTGAGGTTGAAGACATAAGTCTATTGCGTGTGTATTTATGTTTGATCAGGTGTGTGCGTGTGTATTAGTCCATGTATGATTTCGCTCTTAGGAGTACCTGTACCCCTGTATGTTATTGTCTCCGAGGAACTCGTCCAGGAACTTGTTTCTTGAATGATTCCACACTTAGCTGAAATCACTTCCTGCGACAGCGAGTTCCAGACCTTAACCGCTCTGACTGTGAAGAACCCAGTGCGCCGTGTTGAAATTTTTTTCCTCCAATTTCTGGTGGTGCCCTCTGGTCTTTGTTAAATTTTTGTGATAAGGTGAACTAACCCTTTATTTTGGTGAATGTAATAGGAGGGGCTGGAAAGCACTAAGGTTTATCTCAGAATAGTGATCCTGCTGCTAGCAACAACTCTCCATTTGCATTTTTGGCAGCGAGGGAGAAACGACAGGCTCATATAGCCAGTAAGGGAGTGACACATACAAACAGGTAACGCCACTGAACATTTTCAGCAATCGTAGAGGCAGAGCCTAAGTTCAGTGAACACCAAAGACTCCAAGGTTGAAAGAAAGGCAGAACTTTCAGGCTGACGGACTCCTCAGAAAACACTACAAAATCAAGCTGAAGCTGATTTATTTAAGTGTATTTCCACTTTTGCAGCCAAACTGGGATAACACCTATTTTACCATTTCACACATTCACATTGCATAGGCTAAACAAATTGCTTCTTGAATTTTAAATAGTTTTTTTACTTATTAAAATGTCTACTACTTCTCCTTCTTTGTAATGTTAGGAGGGGCTGTGAGGGGTTTGCGTTAACCCCGACTGTACTGTGCTGGCTGATTTCATGTAAAGTAGATTTGAACACTGCCTGTCGTAACAAAGGGTTAAAGGATTGAAACGCTGGCTTCTGCATTGTATGGTTATGAGATTACCACATTCAACACATGTCATTTTTCGGTATGCTGTGTGAATGGGAAAACAGAGGGGTTTTCTCAAATTTCACTGCAAAAGTGGTATTACACTAACAATTTTATTCTTACTGGCTGTTCGAAATAAAGGTTTAAACCCATTTGGAAAGGCAAGTTCACAAATGCTAGCAGTACATGAAAACACTGTATATTAAGGGTTACACGAGCTAAGTCGTGCACTAAAATTTCACAAAATTGTTAAACAGAAAGGAATGAAAAGTACTAAGCATTCATTAACAGTAATGTGTTAACCTACAATTTTCAGTACTGTGGTATGTTTTGTATCAATAAAATATAACAATTACGATGCGTAACCTTGACTGTTACTTACCCTTTATAATACTGTTCTCTGGATAGTGTACCAGATTTCACCACTGTATACAGAAGATGACCCATATGTTCACGGGCAATAGTGCTCCTCTCCAACGTTGACTCGATAGCATTCCGTACAAAGATAAAAAGCAGCGTTGGGCTATTAAGTTCCTGCACACACTGGACTGCCTCCTGCAGACAGACAAGAATGTGTTAGAAGAATTCAAAAGAAGTGGATCAGCATACATATATCTCAAGTAAATAACCACCTCACCTTTGCATCATTGAGATGTAGAAACTCTTCTATGATTGATTTAGATTTTCTTTCGAGTTCTTCCTCAGACAAGGCAGGTTTGGCGGAGGTAGTGGTGACAGCCACCGGTGCTGGAGTTTCCTTCTTGACTAAACAGACATAATGAAAAGCATTTATTGTAGCAAGTAGGGCCAACAAGGAGGATCACTCAACAGACATGATTAGAAAAAGTAAACTCTTTAATAATATTGTACTTACGACTTTCTTTGCTGCGGTCTCTTGGCTCAATCATACTGGCCACTTTTCTCACGGCTTCCTGTGGAATCTGTGCTTCTCTTTCTCTACTGCGGTCATCTGTCTCCTTGCTATAACTCCTCTTTGTGATTACAGCCCGGGATCGGTCAGAGCGGTCAGGCCTCTCAAAGAGATCACTTTTTTCATATCTCTCACTTCTATCAAATCGTTCTCCTCTGTCTTTATCAGAACGATCACGACTTGAACTACCTCTGCAAAAGAGAAGCAGTTAAATCAGTATATCAATGCTAAAAAACCCTTTCGCTGCTAGGCCCTACACTCCACTTTTCACCCTTGGTGGCAGATCATTTTTTGCCATTTTTGTTGATTCCTGATGTACAGGCTTTAGCATTTGTAAAATATTTTTTTTGAAGAGCATAGTGTGCCAGTTTCTACTCTGGAAGACATTTATCCGAGCACTGAATGTGGATTACAAGGATGCATGATAGGGGTGAGCTCTGCATTTTGTATTTCTAATATTGAAAGTTTTGAAATCGGTTCTTTTGAAATGATATATGATTAAATCTATGGTCAATTGGTAACAATAGCCTCAACAAATCATCACAGTCTGAAACCACACAAACTGAAAACACACAAACTTATAACCTAGATCCAATTCTACAGCTGGAGCACAGAGAAGAAAAAAAAAAAATCTAGTTTCACTTTTAAAGTGTAATCCTCCTATAAAAATACATGGCTGACAGTCACATGTTAGCCTGACTTTTTATCCTCATTCTTCAATCTGAAGAGGATCGAGTACAATTTGCAATATACAGTCACGAGTATGACAAAATCAACATACCTGGAAACAGGCCGCCTGGCATCCTGACTCTCTGCAGATGATTGCTGAAGAGCAGAAAACCTATTAAGTGTGCTGGGTCGTCCAGATTCTGGAGCTGAGAAAGAGACAAAAGTCATGAAATAAACGGCCGAAGCATCAACTACAAGTTGAACACAATAAAAACAGATGTAGCTTACCTGACTCAGCAGGCTTTGCTCCAGCGCCTCCACTGCCTCCACTGCTTCCTTTACCCCAACTTAAACGTCCGCCAGGTGCCAACAGTTGATTAGAGTCTATTGCACCAAGCTAAAATGAAATGCAGAGCCAACATTTAATACTTACAAAACAATATACCTAACAAAGCAAATAGTTTTCTTGGCATATGAACTGCTAATTACCCACCTTCGTTATTTTACTGATCCTAGTGGTGTCAATAGGACGGCTTCCTTTGGTAATGGGCACAGTGTTCCAACCATCATCCGATTGCTGATTACTACGTCCACCAGCGGGTCGTCCTTGTGGCTCTCGTCTTTTGTCTTGTTTGGACATTAGCTGCTGAACCTTTACATGTTCCCTCTGTTTTTCCAATTCTGCATCTTTATGAATCTGATCTATAGTCTTAGGTCCCTGGTCTGCACGACGTGGCACCCAATTGCACTTCAGGAGGAAAGAGAATGAAACTTAAAGACTGCAAAGACTGCACTTATAGTAAATACTTTAAACAAAAATGTGATATCATGCCAGGGCCAAAAAGACATTATTATGCGGTGGTTTATAATATAATCCTGAATCGTCTATAGTGTTCTTACCATTCTTAGATCAATGAGATCCTGAAGCATGAAACGGATACGAGAAGAGGTTTTTCTTTCTTTGATAATTTTATCCATTTGGTTAAAATATTGATCCATTCGAGGCTGTTAAAAAAAAACAAAAAACAAGTGAAGGGCTGCTGACAGCAGATGCTAAAGAGCAAAACATTTTCAAATGAGGATATTTGTGAGGAAATGACTGTTGCATAAAAAACAACTGGCCAGTATATCCATTATAGTCCTATTTACAGACGATCTTGAATGTCGATATCACAAATGAAAACAGACATGTCAATGGCAGAGAAAAAAAAAAGAAAAGCATATACTGGTAGCAAAAAAAAACTTTGCAACTTGTACAAACAATTCTTTTAATTATACATACAGGTGGAGTACATTGAAGTGGACAGGTTTGACAGGACAGAAAGGTCCTTTATTTTTAAGTTATAGTGATTAAATATTTCTGACATCTGCAAATAATGTGATAAGTCTGAGTATTGTGAAAACTGTATTCCAATATGCTGGATAATCTCTATGACCAGTTAAAGATCATACCTAAAATATAAATTGTCTGGTGACAGGCAGATCTTATTTAACAGATCTCCTTTAGATACAAGTCTAATTGAGCACAGATACAGTAAAAGGAATGACTGCTTAGAAAATGTTGAGATTTTCCAATCCTTCAATTTTCACAAGGCCACTCTTACCATTGTCTAAAAATGACATGCACTGCGAGTTTGTAGCATTACCTGTAAAATCTGGCACTATCTACATAACTAAATATATTCAAAGGAGGAAAAATGAAACCTGTAAACATGTATTAAGTAAAGGAAGTTTAGGTGAAAATGTGTGTGAAAAAGACAGATTAAGAATAGTTATATAAAAGATGCAGACCTTAGCTTTTTCAAAGTCCAAGTCTTTCCCAATTGTGGACAGCAATCGGGACAGACACTCTAAAGACTCTGCATCGTGGTTCTTTAATAACTTGACTACACAATCATGCATAATGGCTTCAGTCAGCATTTTCAATTTGAAAAGCTCTCCAATGAATTTAATGTTGCCTAGAGATCTGCGCCTAGCAATATCCTTCGCTTCTATCAGTTCATCATTTAGTCGCGTCTTCTCTTCTGGCTGCAGATATAAAAAAAAACACACACATTAAAGTATTGAATGCAACAGTTAGGAGAGTTCCATAAATATAGCCCCTAAAGAATTAGAGTTTAATGCAAGTCTGCACAATTACCGTGGAAGCAGCATCTAATTCTTTCTGCTTCTTTTCAAACACTTCGTCATCATCCTTATCCTTTTCAAACTCCTTCTGGCAGCGGTTAAGTAGCAGCTTGCGGAAGTTCACAGTCACTCCCGGCTTGTCTGTAGTTGGGACTTTCAGCTAGGTAAGAGAAAGAAAAAAAATGCAGAAAAATGAAATACTTTAAAAATGTTCTACATTTTTTTAAATATGCAAATAGTTTTATAGTTATTACCAAACTGACATTATTGAAAGGTATCATTCCAGTTTACACTATGTGTTTAACCAAAATGAGCACTGTGTGAGACATTTGATATGTAAAGGAACTAAAGCTGTATTTGAGCTGTCTGCCTGAAACAGAAGCCCATTTAAGATGAATAGAAGATAATTTGTAGCCAATGCCAACATATAGCAATCTACCGTGTTTCCCCGAAAATAAGACACTGTCTTATATTTTTTTGGCTCAAAAAAAACACACTAGGTCTTATTTTTGGGGTAGGTCTTATTTTTTTTTTAATGTACAACAATCCAAAGTTAATGCAAATCAAAAATTAAATAATCCAAAATGGCAAAGTTAAGAATAGTGTGATCGGGGGGATTGGGGGTCCCGTACCTTTCCAAGAGCAATTTGGTAACCAATCGCTGGCCAGAATGAGCAAAACTAACTTTCACTATCGATTCCTCGCTGGTGGAGTGCATTTGGTATCACTCCGCCTGTGACAGGAGGCGGGGCTATAGAGGAAGCGTCGGCTTATGCGGCTCTGCTCCCTCCGCTGCCGCCTCGCTTCCTCTAGCGCTGGCTTTATTGGCACCGCTGATTCTCTCCCGCCTCTCCTGCGTTAAGTTCTCCCTTATGCCACCACTGGCCCTGGGAATGGTTACAACTAGGTCTTATTTTCAGGGTAGGTCTTATATTTTAGCCATTCCCAAAAATAAGACCTAGTACTATTTTCAGGGAAACAGGGTAGACAATAAGGTGAAAAAGTATAAAGTATAAATGTTTTAAATTTTTATGTTCAAGTTTCATGAATTTAAATCGGAACTCAAGATATCTGAGGTGAAGCAGAAAAAAAAATTAGTATTTTGGCATTCAACATAAAATCCTTTTTAGGCTGGATTCACACCTGGGCGTTAATTTAGGCGCGTTTTTTCAGCACGTTTTTTAGTTCAGTGAAACACGCGTTCAACGCTTGTTTTTATACCTCCCTGGCAGTATGATTTTTTTTTTTCCTTTCTTTCTCTATCTTTTTTTCTTTAACTTTCAAACTTCCCACTGGTTCCGCCCCCCTGCAACACGTACGCTCGCAAGGGATGGAACCCGGAAGACGGCAGCGGCCGGAGTACACAGCGGGGATCGCGGACTAGGTAAGACCTACGCTGATTTCCCGAGTGTGGCTCAGGATTACTGCTTTGTTGACCCCGAGCCACACGCGGGAATACCAATGGATACAAGCGGAAATAAGCCCCAAAAGAAGCTCCTGTACTTGTTTGGGCGTAGGGCGTTTTTCAGCACGTTTCTACACGCTAAAATACGCCCAGGTGGGAACCACACCCATAGGAAATTATGGGATTTCACTTGCTGAGTGTTTTTCAGCGCTTCAGCACTGCAAAAACGCCCAGGTGTGAACCCAGCCTTAGAGTCCTTTGAAGTGTGTCCTTCTCTGGCACATGTCTCTGCTGCCACAAATCCCTACCTCCCAGCAAATGTTTTTATTTTACAGAAGGAAAGAAAACAAGCAAACCAAAAAAAAAAAAAAAGATAAGAAAAGTAGGCCAGTCCAGAATAACCACTTCTACCAGCTTGCCTCAGTTTTGTAGACAGGTGGGTGGGTACCTGTTCTCCCGCAACAAACTGTAAGAAAAGGGATTTTACAGAGTACAAAAATCCAATTTTTTCTCGTACATTGAGGGACACAGAAGTCTTTGACCTTTGGGACATCTAAAAGCAGTCCAACTGCAGGGGTGGGCAATAAAACAAACACGAACAGGTCCCAGAAAACTGGGGACTTTCTACAGCTCAGACCTCAAGGACCAATGCCTGAATCTGGCATCAGATGAGGCCACAAAGCCCACCTGGTAGAACATGTGAACAGAAGACCAGGTGGCAGCCCTATAAATATGGGAAACAGCAGCCTGATACAAAAAAAAAAAAGCCCAGATGCTCTCACAGATCTGAATTATCTTGCACATAGGTTTAAGCAAATTTAAAGTATTTTTATATATTTTCATTAATATGTTTAGGACTAAAAACATGTTTTTTGTAAGGTAAAAATGAAATCATGCAAATATTTAAAACTAAGGCTACTATGTGAACCTCAAAGATTTTGTCATGTTTACGCTTTCTATCCTTAGCCGATTTGTTGAAAAAAATAATCCAGTTGACAGAACGCAATAGCCCTAATCGAGAGAGAGGGAGGGATAGTGTAGTGTGCAAGAGCACACCAATCTAAAACAAAGCAGCTTCTGCTGGGCTTAGTTTAGCAAACCCTTATGGCTTGTCCACATGAGTTTCAGGTCCGGATCAGGTGCGGATCTTTGATGCATTCCAGTTTTTTTTAAAAAATTTTGTTTTTTTTTGCTGGAGTGGGGCTGTCAGTATGTTAGCTGCAGTGCGTTTGATGCGTTTTTGGACCATACAAAATGTGACATGCAGTATTTTTCTGTCGTAACCTGAACGGATTGCGCACGTGAGAACTGTAGCCCATAAAACACATAGGGATACATTTTTAGTGCAGGAGCGTACGGATCAGGTCAGCACAGAAAACGGATGTCGTGTGAACAGGCCCTTAATGCTCTTAACCAGTGTATTGCATGCACCTTGTATGGATTAAACAAAAAAGTTTAAAAACGTGTAAAAAAAAATCAAAAAAATCCTTTTTGGTGATCCTTTAATACATGAAGGAAGGTCCAGAATGGCTGTAAAGACACCTTGTGGGAATTTTAGTATCTATTCCTAAATAAAAGATACTAGTAGAAGATTGTGTCTAACCAATATTCTACAAGAAAGAGACTTACCCCCATAAGGCAGCGGCACATATTGGCATATGCAACAGAGAAGTTTGGCTCTGAGATGGCTTTCTCAAATATCAGGTCAATCACACCCTTCAGCCGGTCCTCTGTGTCTATGGCTAAATCGGTGACTTGCTTCATGAGTTGTTGAAACATCTGTGGTGTGAGCTTGTTAAGGATACTGCGCACGCTGCGGAACAAATCCTATACAAAAAGAATGAGAGAAGAAAAAGGCCATTAGCACTGCTGGTTCGGTGTTCACATTGCAGATGACATTTAACAAATGCATGATAATATAATATAGTTCAAAGGAACTTTTACACGAAAATTACAGGAGGTGTTTCAATTTAACTTTAACAAAAGTGCTAAAAATGCAACCAATTAAAATAACGTCTAGTCAACCTATAGCGAGGATGTGGATCTCTCATTCTCCGCCTAACCTTCAACAGCGGGCAGACAAGATTAACCCATATCAGATGAGAAACTGACTCATCAGCAAAAAACAATGTGATCAGCATGGTTATCTATGCCAGTTGTATCACCAATGGAGATTCTGCTGCACAGATTACTAGCCTAAGGCCCCGTTTACACCAGGGCACAGCAGGAACTGTATAAGCAGAAGGTAGAAGATTTTCTGTGCTCCTCAATGGACAAGAAAAAAAAAATGAAGCAACAGTACCCCCAACACATGTAGCAGGTATCTTCACAGAGGACACTTCAGTTTGCTTGTCAGTCTAAGGCTGACTTGATAAAGAAATGAGCTGCATACAGCTACAAAACATATGAATACAATATTTCATGTAAGCCTGGATATCCATTAAAGTAAACCAATTTGTGTAAATCAACTTGCACATAGGTTTAAGCTGTATGGTTCTGGTAATGTTGCTTTGTTTACAATGCAAGAAAAAGTTTTTTTGTGCTTTCTTTTAATAAAAATTTAATAAAAATTGATCCGATAAAAAATAAATAGTATGCGGCTCTAAAGTGAGGCTATACCACCAACCCACCTGTGTTTTCACTGCTCCTGGATCATCTTCATCACCAGCTCTCTTGTTCAGTGGTTTCCATGCTTTCTCTGCTTTATTCAGCTGAACATTCTCATTTATTGACACCGCTGCAATAATTTTTCGTGGCTCCTTTCGCGGTCCCTGTTGAGATCGCCGAGGACCCATTCCAGCAGGCTGCAGAAGTAAAACAAATGTAAGGGTTCGGACACTTTCCACAAAGCTGTTTAAACCAACTAGCGCCATCAAAATTTTAACTACAAGTTCATGCCACAGAATTTGGATCTTTTCCGTGCCAGGACCAGCTTATTAAAATGTATTGAACAACATTGCTGCCATGATGCTATTTGACACCATGTTCTAGTTGAAATTATATTCTGAAGTGTAAAACAAAAGTAAACAAAAACACTTACGGGTGGTCCACGATTCCCCATGGTAGGTTTACCAAGATTGGCAAAATGTGGGGTGAAGTCTGGCCCAGCGTTCATGCCAGCCAGTCTTGCTGGATCTATAGGCCTAAGAGGAGTCTTATTTGCCTTTTAAAAACATAAAAAATAATATGGTTAGAAAAAAAAGTGACAGTAAACTATCTCAAAGAAGGGGAATGAAAAGATACTCACCTTGTCGAGCACTACATCGGTAATCTGAGGGAGACCTTCTGGTTTTTGCATACTGGCCACGATAAACTGAAAGCCCAGCAAAAACTCCCGATCATAGCCTTTCTTTTCTTCAGGGTTCAGAGGCTTCCATTGCTCTACAGGAAGAATACATAAAGTAAGAACCTTTAAAATATGTGGACTATTAAACATTTTAAATCTAATTAGCTTTACTTAAGAGAACTATGGGGTCTGGGCTTTTCCCCATTGTTCTAAGGGTCACAGGAGAACACAAACTAGCGTTTTCCCGTGACCCAAAGCTCAGTACTCCGCGAGCTATAGCTTTCGGTATACTGAGACGCCACAGCCGAAACGGATCCCGACAATTATGTCTGGATCCATCCAGCTGCGGGATTGACAGCTGGCTCTGCCTATCCAGAGGCGGGGCCAGCTGTGCCTGCCCCCTCCCCCGACCGTTCCTCCAGTCAGCGCTGGAGGATCAGACAGGGGAGGGGAAATCCCTGCAGGAAGCCGTGAGTGACAGTCACAGCTCCCTGCAGGGATAGATCGAGAAGTGAGCAAGCGACGGTATGTGTTCGCTCACTTCCCAATCTACTGAGCCGACCTGTGACAGTTTCATTGTCACAGGTCGGCTCAGATTATGAGGCGGAGTGAAAATCACTGGCCTCCTAATTCTCCTTTAAGTCAAGATTTGGCTTTAAATTTTTAGGACCCAACTCCATCCAAAATGTTTTATTTTGGAAAGAGTGGGGAAGGTATAAAATGCCTGGTTTTATTGCCAAATATGCTGAAGACTTACCCTCTTTGTATTTGTACTTCAAATCCCCTGGCTTAATATTTTCAGCATCCAACTTGTCTTCCTTCTCCTCCCATGTCTCGTCTTGCTCTTCAGCTGGGACATTAGGGGTCTGCTCCGGTTCCGGTGCTACAGGAGGTGGTATAGCAGCAGATTCTGTTGTTTCACTGGAGCTATCTACATCCTGATAGGATAAAAAAAAAAAAAAAAAAGTAAAAATAAAATTCATACTACCCTAACAATTTTAGTTTTTTACTCCGTTTTAAATCTGGTAGTGAGAAAAAAAATTGAAATAAAATATATAAACCCACATACAAAAAAAAAAAGGAGGCAAATTATAGAAACCTTTCAGAGCTGTGGAGTACTTCCTGTCAATTCTGAAAAGCTACAGTATCCACACAAACGTGTTAAATTGTAGTATCTGTCAGGATATGGAACACACATCCTGCAGAACATTCCTTTTAAGCAGCAGTTGTACAAAAAAGCCACTAGCCCGATTTTCTTCCAACTAGTCAAAAGTTGTCCAGCCTGCTTGAAAGAGGAAAATGCGATTGCAGACAAAAAAATATATATCGTCGGATCATTGTAAGATGTATGGCCACCTTAAGGCTACATGGAGATCTGCTCATCTGTATGGGGACACAGGTAGGTTGAAAGAAATTAAATGGGGAAGGGACAGGAAGCAAGACTCTGGCTTGTCGTCCTTGGAAACCAACTTCTGCACCCCAGTATATGAGAAGCTGGATTACCAAATGTCCACAAAGGCTGAAAGTGGGCTAAAAGTTTGGACAGTGGGAGCGCCCCCTCAGGTTGAAGAGTTATCCGAGGGTTCAGGGGACTGGGAAGTCCATGGTTTGCAGGCAGACTGGGAACCAGGCTTATGCTTGGAGGTCGAAGCCTAGGTGTAATGAAAGTAATTCTTTGCCTCCCAAGAGTTCTAGGCTTCTTCTGATAGGGCAGATGAGTACCCTTGCCCCCAATGAAGAGGGTGTCCAGGGTAATTTCAAAGAGATGCTGTCCCTTAAAAGGATATGTGGAGCAAACATTATAAACTAAGGATTCAACTGCCACAGTGATCAGATCCATTCTGATGGCCTTAGCCCAAAGTTTGGCAGATGAAGGTCACAGTCAAGAGAGTTGTAGTTCTAGCCCTGTCAGAGAACACAGTGCTAGAAAATGCCTCCAATGTGCTCGTCAATGGGGCCCTTTATAAACAGGTGCATTCTCCATGGGGATAGTTAAAGCTTTGTTAATATGGAATAATGCCGGATGCACAGAAGGGGTAGTCCACCTTTTAACAAAGTCTTCCTGAAACGAGGAGGCAAAGGAGCTGCCAGCTTTGTTTGGGAATTCTGAAAGTGGCCGGCTGCCACTGTCAGGATAAAATGCGAACAGCGTGAGATTTCTCGATCAATGCTCGTAAGCGTTGGAGGAGTCTAATATTTTCCTTGTTGAGCCCGCGGGTTGACCAAAGAAAATATTACAGTCCATGACCAGCTTTAGACTACTGATTTGGACACACACCCTACCTACAGTGTAAAAAGGCAGAATCTACAGGCTAAATCTACAGTTTCCTTATAAAGCTTAATCTTCTGTTACAATGAACGAACAGGTAATTCACCTCTTTGAACGCGTCCAACAGATCTCCAACCGCATCTTTCTTGTTTAAATCTTTTATTTTCCTTTTCTTTTTTGGTACAGACAGAGCTGTGGGAAAGAGATGAAAAGTTATCTAAAAATACAGGGCGAAATAAAAATGTAAACAATAGATTTGAAAACAGACGCCAATAGCAGTCATCTCTCAAGAAAGAAACACAACACCACCACCACATGGAAATGTATACCAAATTCAATGTACCGATGTGAAAGCTTGTAGTGATTTTACTGCATCAGTGACAAGGGTCATAAATAAAAGAATGTGCTGTTGGTATGCAACAGCTGGACGGTTCACCTCCATCAAAAAAGGCTTCTGGCATTCAGCTAACATCAGAAGCCAACTCAAAACCTAGCATCCCAAAATAAAAGCGGATTTTACTCTACTGGAGGACACAATAAGATACACCTAACAGGGCCGCTCTCAGGACATGTTTGTAACCAAGTTATAGGCCTGTAAGAGAGAACACAGTGCTTGTCAGTGGGGTCCTTAAAACAGGTGAATTCTCCATGGGGATAGTTAAAGCTTTGCTAAGATGGAATAATGTTGGATCCACAGAGGGGGTAGTCCACCTTTTAACAAAGCCCTCAAACAAGGAGGCAAATGAGCTGCCAGCTTTGTTTGGGTGTTCTGACAGTGGCCAGCAGCCGCTGTCAGAATACAATGCGAACAGCGGGAGATTTCTTGATCAACGCTCGTAAGCGCTGGAGGAGTCTAATATATTCTTCGTTCAGCCTGTGGGTTGAACAAGGAAAATATTACAGTCTATGGCCGCACGAATCCTTTGCATGCATATATTAGGAGTGAATTGGAATTTTGCCTTTGCTTTCCAACTCCAAGAGTGATGCTTGTTAAAGTATCATTAAAGTCTGGACATTCTGTGCATTAAGGTAAAAACTGCCCAGTACCTTTGTGTATCTCTCTCTCTCTCTCTCTCCCTCCCCCCCCCACACACACACTTAACTGTCACCGCTACCAGTCCCAAAACGATCCACTGTTCCCCATTCTTCCTGGGTCCGGGGGAGGATACTGATGGTAGAGGAAATATAGGCTCCTTCTGCTATCAAACTGTTGGGCGGAGAGGGGGGGGCGTGGCCGGCCACAGGGCTGCATGTGTATGTACACACACAGCTACTGCGGGCACGAGGGCGCCTCCACAGCAGCTGCTTAGCTTGGAGGTACCTGTTCAGGGGGCGGGAGGGATGAGCGCTGCAGGGACCCACTAGAAAACAAGTAAAATTTTATAGAAGAAGATTTATGCAAAGGTGGGCATCCTAGGTGGCAGGAAACAAAAAAAAAAAAAGCAATTTAAACTAAGTTTTCAATTATTAAAATTTCCTAGGAGGGGCCAGAAAGTTAAATTCCTGGCTTCTTTATTTGTATGTTAATGAAGTAAAAGAGGAAAACACAATCCTTAAATTTCAGTCTTTCAATAAACACAGATCACTATGAGGGTGCCCAGAAAAACATGGAATCAGCCATGTCTGCTGCAACAAAACATCTTCAAAATGATCTTTTGCTATGCTGTGTGAATAGGAACAGATAAACATGTAGATGGGTTTTCTCACATTTGACTGCAAAAGTGGAAATACTCCGAGGTCTTAAATTAACCCATAACTTCAGTTTAAAAATTTAATTCTGACACCATGGAAAGAAGTTCCTAAATGCCTCCTCAGTCAGATATCGGAATCAAGCCTTGTAGTACTCAAGATGTATGCCAACCTCTCTGCAGCACAACTTTGAAGATGCAGATTTTAAAGCATGTACATATACAACCGATATCTTACAAAGAAAGTGGTGTGGGTCCACACACACAGTTAAAGGAAAATTAATAGTTTAGGGTTGATTTTAAAACATTTTATATACATGTTCTCACTATTTATATACACCCCGTTTTACAAAATAAACATGACCACTCTGTGGTTTTGTGCACAACTTTCAGAGCTGCTGACCAAGAGATACCAGGAGGTCCTCCAGATAATTGAACAGACTACTAAAACATTCCTATCCATTATTCTACACCTGCCTGAAGGGAGGAAAAAAAAAAAACTTAAACTTGTACGTTTTTTTAGTTCTAGCCATAATAAGGATAATAAAATATATACTAACCCACTATGCATTCCCTAAAAAGCCATTCCTTTTATTAAACATGGATACTGTTTAACCATTCGATTACATACTGCATAGGTTTCCAAGTTGAGAGTACAAACTATACCTATTTCTACTAGTCAGAAGAGTACATGTGTGTTGTGTTGTCCTCTGCTCTTCCAAAACTGCCAGTAACGGGGACCCCATATTTCTATCATGACAATTCCTATTAACATTAGTTATCAAGAACTGGGGGTTAACTGTAATGGGAGGTGCTCTATGGTTGACAAGGACAGGATTCCCAAATGCAACTGGTGGACCTTATTCTTTAGCTTTTGTGTGCCGTATTACACTTAATTTATAATAAACCAGCCCCCAAATCCAAATCTCATATACAACATCCCTCCCCAATATCTTTTCTGTTATCTACTGCTTACATTTTAGCAGGCCTTTAAAAAAAAAAACCTATACTCAAATGTTGCTAAAAAACAGACCAGGGGACAAATGGGACCAAAAAGATCCAATTCAGCCACAGTTCAGTTTTCTGCCAGGGACTTAGGGTTTTAATAAAATTCTTCTTCCGAGGTTGTTTTTTTTAAACATACATTTAGCTACATTACACAAAATATTTTTCTAATGAATTCTAACTTTGCATGGATCTTGCATTACCTGGCATATAGACATCTGTGCTTTGTTTTGGAGCTTGGGCAGGAGTTTGCTCTGGCTCAGCAATAGGCTCTTTCCCAGTATCCTCCTCTTCTGGTGTAGGATCAGCAGCAGGTACCAGTTGCTCCTCAGGCTCAGCTATGGGGCTTACATGAGCCTCTGGCTCTGTGTCCTGTGCATCAACTTCTTGGAGTCCAGGGCATCCTTCACCATTTGTTAGCAGTTCTTCTGGCTGGGCGATGGGGGAATCCAATGTGGGCTCGGAATGGCAAACCGATTGTGGTTCTAGATGTGCAGGTGGCACAGACACTTCTTCAGAGAGGCCATTAGTTTGAACGTCCGTTGTAGCCAGAGGATCCTCAAGGGAATTTGATCCCTGTACAGACTCTGGAGCAGGTTCCTTTGTTTCTGCAGCTAAAGGCTCAGGTGAAATTTGGGTTGGAGGAGCCGGTTCTTCAAACTCTGTTTCTGGAGCTACTACAGGGGTATCCTGTTGTTGCAAAGCAGCCTCCTGTGAAACAGACTCATCAGATGGAGGAGAATAAATATTAGATTCCTCAGGGGGCTGTACAACGGGAGCTTCTGGCAGAGTATCTGCTTGTTGGACAGTTGTCTCTGTAACGGTCATTTCCATCGGGGCTAGGTTCTCTAAAACAGATGTAGGAACCTCTGGCTGTATTGATACCTGAGATGAAGGATTTTCCAGCAAGGGCACTTCCTGTGAATTGAGAGCCCCTAGCAAAGGTACCTCAGGTGTAGTGTTATCAAGTGTTAAGTCTTGCTCACAAGCCATGTTCATTTCTGTTTCTATAGGAGGAGAGGGTGAGGGGCTCTCAGAAGTCTTTAACAGCACTTGGGTGTTCCTTGAGCTGTCATCTATCAAATAACAGATTGGAGATTATACAAAAGTAACAACTTTCAGAGTAGGAATCAGATAACATCATGCTTTTAAAGCAAATAGTCTTTCACTACAGAAATACACAAATTCTTTTCTAGGGTTAATAGCAGCATACAGACACCACCTAAGAAAAGGTACGACTGCCATCGACATGGATATATAGTATTCAATAGTTTGCCAAGCATGCACCAGGACCTATTCTAGTTCAGCAAAGTTTTGAAGGACATGCATAATATTTGGCACAGATTATATTGATATAAAAGTTGGCTTTTAACTCTGTGTCCTTTCTGCACAATGTACAAGCTAGCAATACAATTACAAACACTGCAATGGACATTCAAAGGTCAGGATACCTTTCTGATATTTGTTAAAAGCCTTAGGTTTACCATAATTATACCAGGATATACCTTTTATGTACTGTGATTTAACTCAGTTTCTTGAAAACTAATTATGTAGCATGGAGCAATGTGGTAAAATGCAAATCTATCTCAAGTACAAATTTCCTTCCCACTATACCGAATAAATGCAGAATGCATTGAAAATACGGGACAGAACTGTATTTCAAAACAAAAATAATGTGACCATTCAAAATTGCCATCATGCCCAATTGGTAGTTCCATAACAAGCCTCATACGTCTCCTAAGGGCAGCCATACTTACAAATCAAAACCTTAAAATACAACAAGCATGGTTCTTACCTGGACGCACTACAATAGGCACATGGACACTCTCTCCATTTGCCTGGACTTCAGAGCCTCCAGTTACAGACTAAAAGGGAAAAAGAAAGGCTTTGAGGTGATTTTTAAAAAAAATAGGAATATTTGCAATACACTAAAGAGGACTACTTCTGAATAAAAGCAGTATTTTAAATGCAACTACAGATTAACCTGAAAAATTATCAACTGTCCAGCTAAGTCCCTGTGGTCTATGATCCTTCCAAAGCCCCTTCTAACACTACAAATTTTATTTTGCTAAACCAAGCTCCAAAAAACCTGTTCAGGAATCTGTAATTATGGTTGCCGAGTAATTATCTGAAGATGGATTCTCCAGGCCTCAAAGTATAGTGAATTTTAAACGTTGAGTGCTATCTTGCTCCCTTCAGTTACTGTACCCATAAACATTTTCCAGATTTACTAAAATACTACTAGGTTTTTAGTGCAAAATATAGACGTGAAAGTCATTTCTTTATTCATTACATTTATACTAGAATAACTGCTGCTTTTTTTGCATTACTCCCCGCTTCTGTATGCCAAGGAATTTGGTGCGTTTAAAATTTAAAGGCAACCACCACAAAAGCGGACATTTCTAGGTTTTATAGGTCTCAAAGACCCCAGCGGCAATAACTTCTATGGCTCCTCCAACAAGGCTTACAAATGAATTCCGTACATGCATAACATCCATATTTGGTTCTTGGGTGAGGATATCTCCCCAACGGAATCCATGAAAGATAGAAAATGCCAGCAAGTAATTTAACTAGCCAGAAACCAAACAAAAACGAAGTACTAATTGCAGAGTTGGCCTATAAAGAACTGAAAATACACAACCACAATTAAAAAGATCGCAACATAGTGAGAAAGTGCTTTACCTGGGGAGGTGTCGGTGTTGACGAAGTTCTTCCTCCAGACAAGATTTCTTCTGTAATGTCTTTCCCTCCTTGGTTTGGGTCTCTGATCCTTATCTAATGAATAGATACCAGAAAATCAGCCTATACAAGTAGAGCCCCATGTATTCTAGTTTAGGGTAGCCATAAATAGGCAGATGATACACAGAAAAAGATGGGACATTGGCACATCTTTTAACTCATGGTGCACATTGTGACAAAAAAGATGTACAGATTTTATGCGCTTGACTAAAACCACCTTTATATCCTTATCTGCAAAGGGACAGACTGTTTTCACTGCAAATGGACTATGTACTAATATGAGCAATTTACACATCCAGAAACACAGAACAGCCTTGCTTGGTCAAGAAACACTCAAATCATTACTTATAGCCATCAGCCTTATACGGTCACCCCCAAATATTACACTGTAATGGTTTTAAAATATTAGAATGAAAAAAAATTGGCATCTTTTACACGAGAAAAAAAAGTTTATGTACATGAAGAGATAAGAAAACACTTCCGGGACCCAAGACCAGCCACGTGGAGACTGTGCACTGCCATGCGCTTTGAGATAAAAGACAGCCAGACCTCTATGGATAGCAGCCAAATTCCCAACTCCCAGGCACAGCAGACCAGTGCACAGAGGGCAGCAGGAAATCCACAGAGAAAGCTTTAGTAGAGTTCTAAGAGCAGCTGTTATTAACAGGTTAATCTGAGCACTGACACAGCAAAGCACTTCTGAGAAAGAAAGACATCACATGACTAAGCTAGGTATTACCGTCACACAGATCCCTATATATGCCTGAATACTAATCAGCTCCTTGACTGTGTACTAATCTAGAAATACTTTCAGAAAGACAGTCCAACTGTCATGTGAAAGCAGACAAAATGAAAGAATTACATTAGTTAAAAGGTAGGAAGTCATGAGACAATACATTGTTAGAGAATATAGGTATAAAAAAGGAAACCGGGAAGTAGGAAGACCAAGGAAAATCTTACGCGTTATGTGAAGGCTGCAAGCACTCTGTCAGACACCTGAACATAAACTCATAAGGCTTGTCTGAGATGTCATGGGTGGTGTTCCATCTGTAATTAGCTTTCCTCATAAATTCCCCAGGCCTGAGCTGTATTCTGAGGCCACTTTTACAAGACTGCCTATGCATTTATTATGCTACACCCAAGCAAAGTAATGTCAAATGAAAACGACTCGCAATTTTAGTGTCACAATTAGATGTCTAGTTTTGAAGTCTATTGGAGTCTTGCATTTTTCTGTTAGAGTTTATAATCCTAAATCCCTCAATGCACAATGCCAAATGGTGGAATGTACAAGCATACAATGGTAAAATATCAGCCTATTGAACAAAAAGTTTCTTCTAGTGATGTTGAACCTTATTTTTTTTTTCCACTACAGCCAATGAACGCACACCTGGGAGAGACCGGCCAAATGCGATAGACAGGATCAGAGGGAGTTTTGTTATGGAACCTCTGGTTGGGTTTCCTGAGGTCTCTTTAGTGGCTCTCCTTTCGGAATGGTCCCATCTTTTCCCTGACTGGTGTAGCGCACAGGGGAGGGAGCCTGTCAGGGTCCCAGGCTAAGGGAGATGCAGGAGGCCAAGTGTACAGAAACTCACCCATTGGCACCTAGGCATAAATCCTGCAGGGGGCAGGCAGCCCTAGGCTTTGCAGCGGTTCACCTCTTCCTCTCTGAGGCTCAGCATGGATGCAGCTGCGCCCAGATGCTGTCAATTATAATTCTGTGTGATTTTCCAGGTTGTGCCTTCCAGTTACTGTACCACCATGGAACGCATGGCACTTCCAGTCATGGAAGTTTTTGGTACAATGAAATAGGGCATATTTTAATTTTACTATTTTCTCCTCTTAAAAGGTTAAGTAGTTCTCTTTCAGGCGCTTTGCTGTGGCATTTTTATTTAGTCCTAAACTCTGCAGGTTTGGTCTGGCATATTAAGGAGAGGTGGGTGGGGAGCAGTGAAGGGGACCCTGGTTCTATGGGCAGTCCGTAAACAATTTAAAGGCTTCTGGACCAGTTCACTGCTAGTGTGCTGCAGGATAACTGTCTGTCTGCAGACCAAAGATGCTAGCGAGGCTTCCAGCCTGATATGTGTCTTCAGAGAGGACCTATCCATAGCTTTATCACAACTTGGATTCCTGGAGTAGCCTGGGCTCAGGTCAACAGAAGACCCCCTTGGGAGTCAGATATTAAACCTCTGGGATGGTACCACAGAATCCCTTGATACATCATTCTCTCTTTCTCCATAGGTACAGAGATCCCTCGTCTTGTGGATGTCTCTGAAGAACTTAGAGAAGGGAGTTTACTGGAAATGAGACAACCCAATCTCAATTACAATGGATGCAAGTCTAAAAGGATGGTGAGCCACAGTGGAACAGTATCCATTCCAGGGAACCAGGTCTCGGGAGATGGCAACAAGATCCTTTACCTACATGGAATTGAGAGCAATCTAGGAAGCCCTTCAAATGTTGCAAGATATTGTCTCCCAAAGACACATAAGAATCAGCTTTTCCTGTAAACCCGTAGGAAGGAACAAGGAGCTCCTTGTGATGGGAATTAAGCCAAAGGATCTGTTTCTGGCCAGAGTAACATTCTTTCCTTAAAGGCGATACACCTAAGAGGGAGAACCCCCCCCATCTCTGCAGACTTCCTCAGCTGCAAGTGAAATGGTGTCTGAACTGCAAGTTGTTCCAACAACTTTTAAATCACTAGGGGACCCCCCTCATTTTTTTTTTTTTTTTTTTTAGAGGAAATGCCCCTTTTAAGTTTTTT